>NC_061116.1:156424244-156540423 GCF_002878395.1 Capsicum annuum
AAATATAAAATCTTCAACTTTTACAAGTACATCATGTAAAATCCCAATCAGCCTTTTTACTGATCTATCAACCATTAGAGGCCACATATTGGTGGCTGTAGGATATTCCAAACCCAGTTTCTTGAAAATCGTCAATGTCATAAGATTTATATTTGCCCCAAGATCACAAAGGGTCTTTTCAAACTTTAGCAATCCAATCATACATGGAACAGTAAATGCTCTCGGATTAGCTTTCTTCTAGACAATAGATCTTGTAGCAATAGCACTATAATGATGAAGATTGTCTACTATTTCATAGCTCACAGTCCTTTTATTTATCAAAAGGTCTTTCATAAACCTATCATATCCGGGCATCTGTTCCAGTGCTTCAACTAAGGATACATTCACTGTTAACTGCTTCAACAGAGCCATGAATTTGCTAAACTTTCCATCATCTTCTTTCTTCTTTAATCTTTATGGAAATGGGGGTGGTGACTTTGGAATTTCAGTTGAAACAACTTCTACCTCTTTTCTTATGCCTTGATCCACATCACTAACATGCTTCTGCTTAGGTGGTTATTCTATTTCTGGACTCTTCTTTTCTGACCTCCCAACTTCACAGGCACTACTGGAGATTCCTAAACCATCTTCCAATCCATTTTGACCTCATCAGTATAAGAGAATGCTCCCAAACATGGACTAGATAACATCTTACTGCTCCTAGTAGTAATGGCCATACACGATCCATCAGTCCTCAGATTCTGAATTGTATTACTTGGTAGAGTTCCATTCTGTCTTTGATTGAATGTTGTGGATATTTAGTGCATCTGCTGCTCTAGTTGTTTAATAGCGATTGAGTGTAAATTTACTAGTTGACTCATGGAAGATATGTCACTCTTCATAGTAGTCACCCCAGAATTTGTCGCCTCAACTCCCTTTAATAGTTCCTCCATCATGTCCTCCATGGATATTTTACCTGAACTGGTGGCAACATTATCATAGCTTCCAGGAGGTACATACAGTCCACTCCTATCACTTTTATTCTTCCAATCTCCTTAATGGTTCCAACCTTGGTTTCCTTGACTACCGGTCTGGAAACCCCCTGATTATACAAGTAGTTAGCCTCTTCCTCTGTGTTTGATTTAGCTTCCTTACCATGGGACCCCACATCTTTTACCTTTTCTAAATTCCTTGATAGCAAATATTTTGTGAGTAGATCCTTCTAGGTTTTCATGTGATCTATATCCTGATCATGCTCCTATTCTCTCCTACGCTGGTCTGCTGATATTACACTAGAACCAATACTGCTTGCTACCACAGAATCTTTGGTATGCCAAGCTCTACTTGTCTTAGTCATTCTTTTTAACATGTCCACAACCTCAGTAAAGGTGAGCTTCATAAAATCTCCTCCTGTAGCATTATCCATTATTGGCTTTGTAAGGGAGTTCAAAGCTCTGTAGAATATTTCCATCAAGTGTTCATCAATCATCTTATCGTTTGGGCATTGAGTCTACTTTTTTTTAAATCTCACCCAAGTCTTATGGAAAGCTTCATTAGCCAATTGCCCAAAGTTACTGATCTTATCCGTCAACTATAACACTCTGGAGGGCAAAAAGAACCTCTCTAGGAAAGCTCCTTTCAATTGCCTATAGTTTTTTCATATAATCAGGAGTCAGCTCATTCAACCACATAGTTGCTTCTCCAGACAGAGACAGTAGGAACAATCTTAAGTGAATAGCATTTTGTCCCACTCCAGGATTATCAAATAACTTACAAATACTAATGAAATTCACCAAATCTAGATTTGGATCATCACCAGGTAATCCATCAAAGAGTCCTTTCAGATTCAGTAGCTGGATCACAGTACTAGTGATGTTGAATTTCACCCTAGGAGCTAGTGGTGGTAGAATGATTGCCCCTATAGATCTAGTTCTATCTAAATCATCCTCATTGTTGTCAATATTAAACTATACAGCTTGGCGGTCTATTTTTTTCTGAATGGACAATTCCGATTTACAAGTGCAGCTACCCCTGCTGCATGCCTCCTATTAGCCTGGTCAATTAAATCATCATTTCCTAGGTCCTCATCATCTATATTAGGTACCTGGCCTAGGTTATTTACATTCTGTAGATTTAATTGAGCATTAGCCAAAGCGGCTAATCTTTCAACTTCCTGTTGGTTAGCCAATTTTTCAATGGGATGAGGTTTAGGATTGAAGGGTAATAGTAGTTCTCCTAAACTTCTGGTTCATGGCATAAACAAAAATGAGCCTGTAATAAACAAAAATAACAAATAAACATAAAATCAGGAAAATTGACTAATAGTCAAATAACACACATAAACTCAATCGACAATCATACTCCCCGACAACGGTGTCAAAATTTGATATGCCAAAATTACACCTCTCTTACTAGAGAGTAAGCGGTCATTGTAAAATATATAATCCAACTAGGTTGGGGTCGAATCCCACAGGGAATATGGTGCCAATTAAGTTGTATACAGATTAGTTGACTTTTAATCTTTCATTTCCATAAAATAAATGGGGGGATTTGATTCAGTTCATAAATTAATGGTTTCAGTTTAACAAGATGAAATATGTGTAGTAGTATTCAAATTCATAGAAATAACAAGCTAGGGTTATGTCCACCTTGTAGTTTTCAATACTTTTTAACTATGGGCTTTATGAATTCATACATGCATTCTGCTTACATAGAAACGTATTGTATTTAATAACATAATCCTAGTGTTTCTCAACCACCAAGGACTAATTCACTTTATTTCTCTTGAATCAAAAGCGTTTATCAAAAACAATAAGAAATCTCCAAGTGGTTAATCCTGTTAAGGCATTACTGTATGAAATAGGGGTTGGAAATCCTATTTTCTTGTCACTACTATCTTTTCGAAACATCAACCATTCTTTAGAAAAAATTGTGTTTTAAGGCATATCTTTTATGTTTGCAACCACGAGAATTCAAGAGAAGCAAAGAGAGTATGATGTAAACAAATCAATGCATAATGAATTCAAAATCCAAAGCAATAGATTGTATGTTACAAGTCTTCCATAACCCTAACTAATAAACTTAGCTACTTATGAATAAAATGAAAAGCATCATAAATATATTCATCATACCAAAAACTAGAAGATGATCTTGGTGTGAGAATAGTGAAAAGAAGAGAGAAAACGTTTTTCTCTCTCTCCAGGATAAGCCGCCACTCTCCTCTCTCAAAATAATGCAGAATAATGAATAATGAATAAAAATTCAGCATTAATCCTTTTAATAATATTTTCTCTCATAATAGCCTTCTAAGTCTCTGAACTAATTATAAATGACAAGCTAGTCTTGGACATAGTTTCTAGGCGCCATATTTAGTCCAGACTACTACTCTCTCTTGTGTCATATGACCCCCACATTCCATAGTCTCATTATGTTTTCATCTACCTCATTAATACCTGAAATCATTCTAATCACATAGGTTAGCTCAATTAGAATTCGAGTAAAAACATAATAAACTAGGCACTTTGTTCTCTAAAATTAGCTAAAATATGGATAATTTATGGTGTTTAGGCGTATAAATACACCCAAGATCATATTCTCAGCTGCGTTTGCTTTGGGTACTCAGACTTTCCTAAATTTTTAGCTTCTTTGGTTGGCACTAGCTTCTTGTCAGCTTGCTGTAGGACTAACTCTACCTATATCTATTGATTTTTATTTGGAGGTCTTCCAATCTGGTCTCTACCATTCGTCAAGGTGATTGCCATCACTTGTTTCAAAGTTTATGTGTCACTAGGAAAACCCCCTTGAGAACTTGCATTCTGCTATAAAGCTAACTGCCCCAACTGTATCTTTAAATTTTTTGGTGCCAGTTGCTGATTTTTTTAATTCTACAGCCATTTCTCTTGGTTGGCCAAGATCCTTTTTAACATCTCTTCAATATTTCTAGCCTCAGTGTTATTCTGAATGTCATTCTGCTACTAAAACTACTATATTTGACCTGATGGTTGCCCCATGAGTTAATATACTAACTCTGCCAGTTGTAATTGTAGGCATTATCATAGTTAGATTTCTCTTTAGTGAATTGCCCGAAAAATTAACTGACTCTGAATTTTCTCCATATGATTCTGTAGAGTGACCATTATTTCCATAAATCTCATGCCATGTCTGATCTTGTTGAACTGCAATTACTTGATCCTGAGGTTGATTCATACTTAACATGCTAAACTATATCATCATATGGTTCTAAAAGGATACTAACTGAGCAGACAACGCTATGACACTATACACCTCTATCATATTTGTAAGTTTCTTTACCACACTTTTGGAAATATCATCATGCCATATAGGATTACCCTATTTAATTTTATTTAAGAGTATGTATATTTCATCATAAGTCTTCTCTAATGCTTGAGCATATGAAACCGAATCTAGTAAGATCTTTGTGTTAAGGTCAAGTCCTTTAAAAAAAGTATGAGTTAATGCCTCATTGGTATATTGTTGATGTAGGCAATCCCTACGAAGAAACTTGAATCTCTCCCATACATGATATAAATTCCTATCTGGCTTCCCTTGAAACACAGGATCTCACTCATAACCTTACAGTTTTTCCTAAGGAAAAGAATCAGATGAGGAACTTCTTTGCCAAGTCGTCCTATGTAGTGATAGAGTTTGAAGGTTCTGCCTTCTACAATTTCTTTGCTTCTCCCAATAACTAGAAGGGGAAAAGTTTGAGCCTTACATAATCTTTGGAGACTCAAGTGGGAATGAAGGCGTCACGAATCTCTATGAAATTTTGCAGGTGAATCTGTAGATCTTCATTTGACAGGCCTATGAATTTCCCACTACTATGCAATAATTGCACCATATTCTACTTGAGCTCAAATCTACCTCCATGTTCTGGTCTGTGGATGGCAGAGGTAACATTAGTTGCAAGTGGGATTGCCACTTTTCATACTATCCTACAGGCTCGTTTTGCATCCATGACTATAGGAATGGCTTTGCCCTGTAGAACATGTGAGATGTGATAGAGAAGTATTACTTCTCTCCATAACTGATGTAAGCATCACTAAACTTCAGGATATAGGTCAACCAAATCCCTTTTCTTGCCAACTTAGTTGTGATTAAGACATGTACCTATAAATTCAAAAGCTAAGACCAAGTTGTCAGCACCTATAAATAAGATTGAAAGACTAAAAAGAAAAAGATTACCAATATTTAAGTCCTCGATGATGATGCCAAAAAATTGTTGTGATTCTATAGCATATGCAAGTGTACACAGTCGTGCAAGTAATAAAGTGGCCCTTTCAAGTCAGATATCAAACCCACACAGATTTTTGTTTGGAAAGCGATCTAATCCTTGTGCTATAACTAAGATTAAATAAGTGTGAGATGTAACCTAAGAGATTTCAATGTTTCAAATTCAAAAGTAACAATAGAAAATAATGGTAATATAAAGTTCTTGGAACAATAATAGGAAGGAATTTGGGGTTGAGGCAATGTGAACAATCCTACCAGTCTACAATAATCTCATTAGTTAAGTTAATTATCATGGTTGATTCATAAGGTTGATAACATAACTATGGTCTTTCGAGCCTTGAATCGTCTATCTAAATCAGCCCCACAACTACATAATTGAGCAGGGATGGGAGAACTAATCTAAGCACATTTGTATGTCATCCCGTATTTAAACCAAATGGGGTGACATATTCTTATCCTAGCCACAAATCCTATCTTTAATTAATTCAATATTTAAGAACCCACTCTATATATTCTACATTCTAATCTAAAGTTCCTCCTTCTGGGATCATAATAGAAATATAGTTGTATCCTAGAGGTTGTGAGTCAATAGAATAGTAAAATAAAGAACATACTAACAACCAAATATGATAATCAACATTAAACCAACATAATCTAAAATTAAGTATTCATGTTCATAGACCCAACCCTAGAATAACGGTGTTTATCCACTCATAGTTTTACAAAGAATCACAATTATGGAATTCATGCGTAAAAACTAAAAGAAAACTAAAGTAAGTAATAAAACCCTATTTCAAGCTTCTTTTGTGTGTTTTCTCTCTCCTAAAGTCATCCCAAGTGTTTATGATAGGAGTTAAGTGTCCTAATTATAGTGTAGTATGATTTTTGCCAAAAAATACCCTACTCCATAGCACTTCCTTATCACAGATATCACAAGTCATGGAATACCGTTAACGCACACCCTAACTGGAATACGCCATCAAATATTTTTCCAAGGGAGTGGAACACCGTTATATCGAAGATTAGTGTGGCACGCCCTTTCTCTTAAATTCCACTTTTCTTATTTAGTGAACTCCTTCCATTTGTCTTCAAGTCCCACACTTTCTAGATGGCTTTCTCACTTCATTTAGGTTTTTTTTGTTTTACGAAATTTCTCTTAACTCATTCAAATGGCCTCCTACAACATCAATAAACAAGCATTATTTTGTACAATACAATAGCGTTTGTCAAAGTATAATAGAACAAACATAACTCAAGCTAGCACCATTAGTTTTCTTGTCTAACTTTATTTGATTATTTTGATTCTTAACTTGTCCTAATTTTGTATTAAACACTGAACATGTCATTTAACCAATAAGAAGTTACTTACATCCTTAACTCATTGAGAACATCAATAAGCCCTTAAAATTAACCTAAATATGCATAGCAAATAACAGTTAGGAGTATTAATACGCCTAATATCAAAAGTGTAGAACATTCAGTTGAAAATAATGAATTATGGACATATTAAGTTGATTTCTAGGCTAACTTATATATACTTACATATTGATTGGATTGGATACCCTCAGTTTGGACTAATTATGAGGCTTACATCCTCATTCCATACATATATACATGCACGAGATATTGGTACCACTGAGAAACACTATTTTTGAATGAAAAAGAGCCACTTTTATGAAAACTATCTCCATGAATTTGATCTGGAAAGGTGAAATGAGTTAACATTGAGATTGAGAGATGAGATACAATATATGGGTTGCAAAACCCCATGGATCCTACCTAGTATCTGCGAGCTCGATGGGTGTATAAAGAAAGTCATGCGATGACTTTCATCATTCATCATATCCATATTGTACAAATAACATCTTATTTGTTTGTCCATAATTTACTTTACTTCTACTTAGTTTTTATGTGCTTTTATATGTATATCAATATTGTTTTCATTTCTATGTATTCATATATTACAACTTTAAGTAGAGATAGTGTGAGCTACTATTTGGGACTTTTTTACTTCCAGGTGATGTGCTTATAGTATATTTTACCTATCTTATTTCTTACATTACTCAATTAACCTATTATACCTGTTGAGTATAATTGTGATATACACCTCTATTGTGCCCTTTCGGTGTAGATCTTAGCTCAAGTATAACTTGTAGTGGCTACTCATGTTTTTTTGAGATTGTAATTGAGGTATAATGTTGCTCTATGGACTGGAGTGGAATTTTGGAGCTCCTTTTACCATATTATGTCTTTAATAGTTTTGGAGACACACTTGGTATTTTTCTTTCATTTATATAATGTATAGATACTCTACACTTTAACACCACTTCTTGGGGATCTTGTGTTAAGGTATTAAGATTCTTGACTTATTTATGACTTGTGTTGGATTGACTTGGTTCTAGGAGTCTCGCCTTAATTTATTTTCCTTATTTCATTCTAAATCATTATCTTATCAGTTTGGGTGATATCTTACTTGTCAAGCCTAAGAAATGATTAATGCCATTATAACCTTATTTTTGGATTATGACAAATTGGTATCATAGCAGCCAGGTTCATTAGTCTCATAAGTGTAAAGCAGGATGTCTAGTAGAGGCTTGTAGATTGGTGCATGATGTTTGTATCTATCTTAGAGATTCTATAAGATGTATTTAGAGAAAATTTCTATATTTTGATTACTAGTCATACAAGTTGTTCATCGTAGTAATCTAAGTTGTATTTCACTCTTTTCTACGTATATTTTGAGGAACAGATATTGAGAGTTAGGGATGTTGAGATAATACCCAAGGATGGAGCTCAAACTAGATGAAGAGACAGGGGTCACGCACGTCCTAGAGGTAGAGGTCTAGCATGAGGAGCTACCCCCACCAGGGGATGTGCTAGGGAGATCTTTATAGAGTTTGAGGTTGAGTATACTAGATATGGTTATCAGATAGAAGATGCGGTCTAGCTCAGGTCCCACTTATTTTAGTTGATATCCCGATGCTTAAAAGACTTTAGGTTCATCTCATGAGCCATTTGGAAGGTGTTCCATTGAGTGTACATGGTTTCCTTAAACTTTGAGTGATGTCCCACCATCAGTTTTGGTGTTTGTAATGACACTCAAATTACACCTTAAGGTGTAACCGATAGTCATCAATATTGTTAACTCGACAAGAGCTGGGGTTGAATCCTCAAGGAATGAGAACACAAATTTCAAACTTAAGTGTTAGAAGCAACACAAAGTTCACTCGTAATGCAGTGTAAACTAAACAAGAAAGTAAAATTGGGGTTTATTTGAACACTTTTAGAGTTAATAATTTTATTGTAGTGAGAACAAAATTTTGAAGCTAAAATAGACTAAAGATGAAATTGATGTGATATAGGAATATAGCACTTAAGATGCTTAGACTATGAGAATATACATGTACTTAAGGCTATTTTGTTAGATTTGATATGTTTGTGGGAGTGTTATGCAGGAAATTATGTTTTTGGATGCTAAATTCAAGAAGCACTATGAAAAGTGGAATTTTTGGCTACCTAAATGAGATTTTCAGGCATTTGTACTACTTATCGGATGTAGTTTTGGGGTTAAAAGAGTGAGAAAAGACAAAAAAACCCCTTAGGAATCATCTGGAAAACATTTGGAAGTCCCAACGACTTTGGTCACGACTCGTAAGGTCTGGATATGAGTCATGGCTTAAATCGTAGTGATAAACCCATTTTCAGCCTTTACTTCCCAATTTATGAATTCCTCCTAATAACCCGTAAGGAGACCTTACAAGTAGAAGCCTTACAAGTCGTATCATGGACAGATTTGACACAACTTCGACAGTGATTCAGTATTTTGGCCATAACTTTTCACCCCGATATCGGATTAAGGAAAATTGGCATCGTTGGAAAGATAATTCAAATGTATATCTGTTGGTGGGTCTTGTGATAAAAAAATTTAAATACACAAAAATTATGCTCGGTTGAAGATGACGATACGAGTAGTAAGTTTGGTCAACTTTGTTTTCCTATTCCATTTTAGTTAGGATTTGTTTCCTAGGGTTTTCATGTATCCCATAATCCTATGATGTTTTTAAGTCCTATTATATATGGGTAATTAAGTTTTCCTATTTTCCTATTTTATTTAGGATTCAATTTCTAGGGTTTTACTATTTTATTTAGGAGTTGATTTCTAGGGTTTCTTGTGATCTATAAATACCTTTAGACTTTATATTTATCATTATCATTGATATATTGATTATTATTATTATTGGTTTGTTCTTGGTTTGTTATTTAATTTAAGATTTTGGGATTTATTCTTTCATTATTTTGAGATTGATTTTGTAATTTTGTCTGTGGATTCCATGATTGATCTCATAACTATGAGTGGCTAATTCCCTTAGCTAGGGTTGTGGGAACCCTGGCATATTAACAAAGTAGAGAAAGTGCAAAGTCATTCTAGATACAGATTTTTGCACATATTATGATTATATTTGGTTAAATTGATTTCTTCGCGGTGGCCAACATTAAGAACCACATGTATTCGCTACTTGCTTCAAATGAGAGGTAGATATTAGGAAAAGACATCACAACAGTAATTTGAGATTGACTTCTATTCTATTATTATTCAATCATCTCATCTAATCACTTGAGACTCAAAAGGTGAAAGTGAACTGAAGTCATACACAAGGGTTAGTAATACAACACTACGAGACTCACAAAGTAAAGAGTGATATTTGCCAATCAGTCCACATAACAGTTGGTGATACATAACTAGTTAGATTCTGCATGCAATATATTAGAATAGTTCAAAAAGGAACAATAAGTCTACTGAGTTGAGAAGCCAGGGGAAAAACAAGAATAGTGTTCGTCTTACATTTTTTACAACCAAGACCAACCAATTCTTCTTTTTTTTTTCTACTTTAACGAATCCCCCTATTTTTACTTTCCTACATTTCCTGGTAATTGTAATAAGTTCGAGAAGGATTTTCACTATATTCTCTTGGGATTCAACCCCAACCTAGTTTGGTTACTACATTTGACAATGACTGCTTTATCTTTCAATTGGAGGTACATTTTGGGAATTATCAGAAAGCAAATGAGGTGTGACACTTTGGGATATGCTTTAGTGAGTGTGGGTTTATGCATGGGTAATTTAATATTTGTCTAAATTTAGCTGAAAGTCATGGGTAGGATAGATTATAGCTATTTAGTATCAATTTGTCAATGAAACACCAAAATCTCACATATGGTTTCTTTTGAACACCTTGTAAGTGTAGCTATTTAAGCAATCTGCGGTGTTAGTTAGTATCCTTACATCTAAGAGATACTATTAAATGATGTAAATCAAGTTATTGTTCACAGATATTCCTCACCCTTATCCCCTTTATTAAGGATGATAAGGTCTCAAGGGTAAGTACAACTTGCAACCTCTAATTCCCACTTAGAACACAGAATATGCAAATTAGCTAATTAGGAAGACAAATAAACAACACCCATACAATAATCACAACTTATAGAAGAATAACCCAAGCAAAGAAATTAGCTACTCATAAAGAGACAGAAAGAGGAGATTTACCTAAATTCTTAGCCTAATGTTCCATTGAATCATGAATTAATTCAATAATAAGGATTCTAAATTTAACACAACTTGATAATAAGTCACTAATTTTGCACTTGGAGTTTCATTTGAATGCTTCAAGCCTCAAGAAGTATAAGAATGGAGGTATAAAGCTGAAAAACCCCTATTTTAATCTAAAAATCACGTTTTATAGAATTTACAAAAATGCCACCGCACTGGTGACCTGGTGTAGGAGGTGCCAGTGCAGGTGGGTGACCTGCCCGTGCAGGTCTCCTTCACAGCTTAGACTGGATGCATTAAATGAGCTACCTGTGCATGACTTGCCCAAATGAACTTCTAAGATCATTTGAATTACCTAGAATCAATTGAAAAACATGATAACTCAATCTTACAAAGTGCTAACAAGTCTATCAAATTGGCTACTTATCTACCCCAAATTTAAATTATCCTTGTCCTTAAGCAACTATGAATATTCACAAAGAGGCAAGGCATTCATGAATCCCAAACCTACCAAAAGAAAGTTATGGTAGATGTCTAGGCTAATGAATCTCAAAATTATCCCTCAAATATGTCATGGCAACAAGTTAAAAAAAATTTCAATGTGCATATTCTTATAAAACAAGGATGCAAGATAGTATCAAATGAAACTTTCAAATAAAAAATACTTCTTAAGGTGTGACACAAGATCTTCAAAGAATGCCTCAATATTCACTATACAACTTATCTTTCTTAGTTACCCTAATTAGGAGTAATATATGACCATCCACCCCAAACTATCGATGCAAATCACATGCAAGAGTTAGCTCCATGCATATAAGGAATTTTAACTCTTAAGAGAGCACAAATATTTAAAGAATTTACACTCATTCTCGCAAAAAAATTCAAGTTCAATAACTAAAACCATAGGCTTTCCCTTAATATTTGTAGCACCCTAGGTTTTGTTGGTCCTTGAAATTTTCCTGAGTCTGAGCTCACTACCTTGACCACGACTCACCCTATGAGTCGCAAGGTGTCTTGATAGGTCATGTGACCCTAGTCGTAAGGTTTCTAGAGAATGGTTTTAGAGTTACTATCCTGGGTACGACTTAAGGGTACATTTTATAAATACTCATAACGAGTAATTGAGATGAGTCATAATCAAATCATATAAGTTTGTGGCATGATTATTCTCTGAGTATGGTGTCTTACTATGAGTTATAAGGTGTTTAGTTTACACCCCAAATGGGTTCTGTGTTAACTACAACTGGGACCTATGAGCCGTAGTGTTCTATTATGAGTCATGACATTGAGTCATAAGGTAAATATTATATGTGGGGGGGAGGGGAGAGGTGTCCTTGAGGATGTCGTACTTACAACTCATAGTGACAAGTCGTAAAGAGTGTCTACTATTCCACCATTCACCCATAGTCAATGACGGCACTTTATTAACTTTTAAGTTAAATGCAAATTAAAACCCGCATCTTATAACCTCTTTAGGGTGTCATTAGCACTCCAAAACAAATCAAAGTAACTTTCGAAATACTCTATAAAGGCTCTCTAAATTCCCTCAAGCAAGTCAATCTAGGGGTTCATCAAGTTGATTATCTACGAGTTTAAGAGTCAATTTCTCTCTAAATTTCTTGATATTTAAGGCATGTGATTCTACCTTTAAACTTAATATCTCTATTTCTTGAAAATACATGGTTGTTTTTATGATTGAAAGTAAGGGTTTTAACATGATTGAAGGTTTTTACATGAATAATTAATTAATTATTTTTCCATGGTTTTATTATACATTATTAATGTTTTAAATATGGTTTTAAATTTATGGGTGTAGGGGCAAGGTGAATAAATTAGGGAATTATGATTTCCCCAGAACTTGTAACTTTTGAGGTGGTTATGACCCCAACCCCATGTTGTGCAAGTGATTTTTAGTTATGATAAATGTGGGAATTAAACTATCCTTGAACTATTGCATAGTGTTGTTAAATAGAACCTTATAGAATTATTTATTTGGAAGATTTTGCATAATTGAACCAAGGGGGTTGTGAATTCCCCCAATTGATGTAAACTGTTTGACATGTTGATGTTACCTTACAAGTGTAGTTGGTATGACGATACCAATAATGTATACCTCAATGTGAAATATGGTTTAATGAATAGAATTGTGTGATAAATATTTTAAGTGGGCCTCAAAAAAGGTTATGTAGCTGATCTGTATAGTGGAGATTTGAGTGGCCGATACTGGAATCGTGCTAATTAGTGTGGGGGTCATTATGGATCGAGAGTTTGAGTCCCTTTGCTTGTAGCCAGGTGGTTTGTGTCTACCTTATTGTTATTATTATGATTAGAGGGTTAGAGTCCATCATATCGCATTTCATGATTGGGTGCTTTAGTCACCTTAGTATATAATTGGAAGGTTTAAGTCCCCCGTGCATATGTGAAATTATTCTCTAGTTCGTGCGGGTAAATGCACTTGGGCCCAACCAACGGGTGAGAACTGGGGCCTATATAGACTATGGGTACTATTATATGATAGTTGAGCAACACAATTGAGGTTAAGGTTTTAAAGTGCATGTTAAAACTTGTTTCCTATTAAGGTTTTAATGATTTTGAACTATTAATTATGGAAATATGTTACCCTTATCCTTGAGTTATATGTTAGTGCTCCAACTGCTAACCGTGTTCGGATGCTGTATCCCAATGTGATGTAAGAGCTGGACATACTTTTACCTCTCTTACTTAATGATTTAGATTTAGGATTCATCTCGTAAGTTGAAATTTAAGTGGTGAGCTTCCTTACATCACAAGTTAATATTTTATATTTTTGGTCCCTTGTGTTTCAAATTACTAGGCTTATTTTGGCCATTGTCAGGGGCATGTCCTGACACGTTATTGATATTCAGTTTTGGTTCTAAGTTTAGAAGGCTTTGTTTGGATTATTGTATATTTGGGTTATGTTGGTCGGATGTTTTGGCCGATTTTGGTTGATAGACTTTAGGTATGTTTTAACTAGCTTAGATCTTACCTTTATGTTATCTTGTTATATGTTCAGAATTCATCCGACATTAGGGATGTTGTGTTGGTTTGGTTAGGTGAAGGGGGTGTGATCTCCGATCCATATGGGACTTGAGATTCCCATCACGACCAGGACATGATTCGGGTCATGACAAAGATGATATGAAAGCCTAGGTTTGGTGTCAATGGGTGTCCAATAAAGCCGTGTTGAGTAGAGTCTTTTTTACGGGTATGCAATATGCCACATTTATTGAGATTCTATGAGGAATTTAGGAATGTTTCCCTTTTTTGTTGTTTAATTTTGAGAAAGAGTCTATGGTCTTGAATCTCTCTTATTTCCATTTGTTCACCTTTTAGATCATGCCTCCAAGAAGATCTGATGTTCGTTGGAACTCTTCTATCTAGACTAAGGACAATATGCACGGAGCTTATCCTACTTTAAGTGTTCAAACCTGATCTTGGGCTGCTGCTTCTGATTTCCCTGATGGAGCTTCACCGATTCCTATTGTTCCTTCTCAGGCACCTTGAGCTGATGTGTCTAATCCTGAGTTTTGCCAGTTGATTCACTTACTTACCTAGTTGGTGGCCTTACAAAATGAGTGAGTTTCTTTTGTTACTCCATCCTCTAAGGCTACTAGAGTTGGCCAGTTTATGAGATTGATTCGTCTTACGTTTACTAGTTCTAAGGTTGAGGAAGATCCTCAAGGTTTCATTGATGAGATGGAAAAGATTTTTTGTATGATGCAACCACTAATGTAGAGGGCGAGGAGTTCGCTACTTACCAATTGAAAGATGTAACGTATCAGTGGTATGAAGTATGGGATCAGTACAGGGGTGATGATGTTGAGTCACCCCTGTGGGATGATTTCTCTATTGCTTTCTTGGACCACTTCTTTACTCATGAGTTGAGGAAGGCAAAAGCAGAAAAATTTGTAACCTTGAAACAAGGCAAGATATCAATCAAGGAATATACCCTGAACTTTCATCTGTTATCTTGGTAAGCCACTGAGTTGATGTCTAATATATGGTCTAAATAAGAAAGTTTACTTTTAAGTTATCCCGTGAGTTGATCTTGAAGATCAAGGCTGCCTTGTTGAAAAAGAACAAGGATATCTCTAGACTTATGGTATATATGCGGTAGATAGAAGAATAAATGAATAAGCAATCTAAGGTGAATGAACAGGATAGTAAGAAGTTTTTTATTCAGATCAAGGTAGAGGTCAACAATATGGTGGTAGAGACGGTGGAAAGTGTCCAAGAAAAAGTGGGGGAAATTTAAGTTCTTACTCTATAGCTATTGCTCTTTACCCTAAGTTGTTGGGTTATTGGAGTATGCAAAGTGGTGATAGTTTTAGGGAACAGGGTGCCGAGTCACAAGCTAGTGGTGCTTAGTCATCTCCGTCATATCCCCCATGTAGATTTTTTAGTCATATGCATCATAGTTTTGCGAATAGAGAAGGAACAAGTGCTTTAAGTGTGGTCAGATTGGTCATCTACAGAGGGATTATCCTTTTAAAGTTGTATCTAGGGTGGATAAAATACATGTTGCTAATTTATCTGCTCTTGTACCAAAAGGTACTTCTGCTTTTGGCTCCATCATGGGTCGAAACTGTTTGTATGCTCTTGCCAACCACCAGGATTCTTAGGCATCCCATAGTGTTTTCATTGGTATGATCTAACTTTTTTCTTGTGATGTATATTTCCTACTTGATCCCGAGTATACTCTTTCTTATGTGACCCCTTATGTGGCTTTTCACCTTGGTTTTGATCCTGAGTGTATTCCAAACTATTTTTCTATGTCCACCTTGGTGGGTGGCTCCATTGTGGCTGGAAGGGTCTATAGGGTTTTTGTGATGTCGGTCCATGGTAGGGAGAGCTTAGTGGATCTAATAGAGTTAGACATGGTAGACTTTGATGTGATCTTAGGATGGATTATTTTTATTCGTGCTTTGCTTCCTTAGACTATCGGACCCGTAAGGTTATTTTTAAATTCCTAAATGAACCAACTATTGGGGGGGGGGGGGGATTCCCTAGCACATAAGGAAAGGTTCATATCATATCTTAGGGCTCAGAAATTAGTTTCTAAAGGGTGACTCTATCACTTAGTCAATGTTAAGGATTATAGATTCAAAGATCCTTCTTTGTAAACTTTCCCTGTGGTTTGTGAATTTTTTGAGGTGTTCCCTGATGATCTTCCTGGTATTCCTCTCGATAGGAAAATTAATTTTAGGATTGATCTTCTTCTAGACGCTTTTCCTATCTTTATTCTCCTTACAGAATGGCTTAGTTTGAGTTGGAGGAAATCTAGGAGCAGTTGAAAGATCTTTTAGATAAGGGTTTTACTCGTCCTAGTGTATCTTTGTAAGGTTCTACAATGTTCTTCGTGCATAAGAAGGATGGTTCCCTTTAAATATGTATTGATTACCACCAATTGAATAAGGTGACCATGAAGAATAAGTATCCACTACCAAGGATTGATGATCTCTTCGATTAACTTCACGGTGCTAAGTTCTTTTTCAAGATTGATCTTTTGTCTGGTTACCATCAGTTAAAAATTAGGGAGGCAGATATCCCAAAGATTGCCTTCCAAACCTGGTATGGTCATTTTAAGTTTTTGGTGATGTTTTTTGGCTTGACCAATTCCCTAACAACATTTATGGATCTTATGAATCGAGTTTTTTACCAGTTCTTGGATTGTTTCATGATTTTCTTTATTGGTGATATTTTAGTGTATTCTAACAGTGAGGCGAATCATGTCGATCACCTCTACCTTGTGTTGGAAACATTAAAGTATCAATATTTGTATGCTAAGTTCTCTAAGCGTGAGTTTTGGTTGAATGTTGTGACTTATCTGGGTCATTTTATATCTAGTGAAGGGATTATGGTGGATCCACAAAAGGTTGCTATAGTTAAGAAGTGGCCTCAACCCATGAATCCAATCAATATTCGGAGCTTGTTGGGTCTAGCTAGTTACTATAGGAGGTTTGTGGAAATATTCTCTTCCATAGCTACCCTATTGACTAAGTTGACTCAGAAGAAGGTGAAGTTCTTGTGGACTGATGCTTATGAGAGTAGTTTCGAGAAGTTTAAAAGTAAGTAGACTCGGTTCTAGTCTTGACTTTGCCTGAAGGCATTGATGGTTTCAAGGACTATTGTGATGCATATCGAGTGGGATTGGGTTATGTATTGATGCAATATGGCAAGATGGTGAATATGCTTCTAGGCAATTGAAGGTTCATGAGAAGAATAATCTGTCTCATGATTTAGAGATGTTAGCTGTGGTATTTACTTTAAAGATCTGGTGGCATTATTTATATGGATTTTATGTTGATTTTATTTTCATCATAAGAGCCTGCAATATGTACACTCAGAAGGAGTTAAATCTCAGGTATAGGAGATGGCTTAAGTTGCTAAGGGATTATGACACGAGTCTTCACTATTATCTAGGTAAAGCTAACATGGTTGTTTACGCTCTTAGTAGATTTTCTATGGGAAACTTGTCTCATGTGGACAAGGAGAAGTGGGATTTGGTAAGGGATATTGACAATTTTGCTAATCTCGGTATTCATCTTTTGGATTTCAAAGATGGTGGTGTGATTGTTTAAGAGATGGCAAAGTCATATCTTGGTACTGAAGTTAAGGAGAAGCAGATATTGGATTCTACCTTACTACAAATCAAGAATTATGTAGGTAGGCAGAAGGTGTGGCTTTCGATATTAGTGGTGATGGTATCTGAGGTACTGAGGTAGATTGTGCATTACTGATGTTTATGGGTTATGAGGTTGAATCTTGGCAGAAGCCCATGAGTTGCACTATACTCTTCATCTTGGTTCAATGAAAATGTATCAAGATCTTAAGAAGATTTATTGGTTGAATAAAATGAAACAGGATGTAGCCAATTTTGTGGATAGGTGCATGGTGTGTTAGTAATTGAAGGTTGAACACTTGAGGCCCGATGGATTATCTCAAGAGATTTAAATGCCAGTAAGGAAGTGGGAAGTGGTTAATATGGATTTCATTACTGGTCTTCTGCGGTCTCGCCAGCAGTTTGATTCTATTTGGGTCATCATGGATAAGATGATTAAGTCTGCTCACTTCTTGCCAGTGAGGACTAATTTCTCTTCTGAGGATTATGACAAGATGTTTATTGAAAAGATCGTGAAGTTTCATGGTGCTCCAGTTTCCATTATATCTGATCGGGGTACTTAGTTCTTATCTCACTTTTGGATGTTTTTTCAGCAAGGTTTAGGTACTAAGATGACCCTTAGCAGTTCTTTCCACTCGCAGATAGATAGGCAAGCGAAAAGAAGATTCAGATTTTGGAAGATATGCTTCAGCCTTATGTATTTGATTTTGGTGGTAGTTGGGTTGACCGTTTTCCTCTCGTTGAATTTGCCTATAACAATAGTTATCACTCTAGCATTGGTATGGCTATGTCTGAGTCCCCCATATCGTATTTCATGATCGGATGCTTAAGTCACCTTAGTATATGATTGGAGGGTTCGAGTCTCCCATGCATATACATGATATTATTCTTTAGTTCGTGCAGCTACTCGCTCTGGGTCCCTACCAGGAGGTGAGAACTAAGGCCTATATTGCCCGTTGGTACTATTTTATGATTATTAAGCTACATAATCCAGGTTAAGGTTTTAAAGTGAACGTTAAACTTTGTTCCTTATCCCTACATGTGATACATATATATATATATATATGCATATGATTATGTGCATTGGATTTTAAATGATTTTGAACTATTAATCATGGCATTATGTTACCCTTATACCTGAGTTACATGATAGTACTCCAACCGCTAACCGTCTTCGGACATAGTATACCCATGCAACTCACGAACTGACCATACATATACCTCTCCTACTCAGTGATTTAGATTCGGGATTCAGCTCATGAGTTGACATTGAAGTGGTGATCTTTCTTACCTCGGAAGTGAACATTTCATATTTTTGGTTCCTTGTGTTTTAGATACTAGGCTTGTTTTGGTTATTTTTTGGGGGCATATCCCTACATGTTAGTGATATTCAGTTTTGGTTCTTGGTTTAGAAGGCTTTGTTTGGATTGCTGTGTATTTGGGTTACATTTGTCGGATTTTTGGCCTATTTTTCATCATCAGACTATAGGCATGGGTTAACTAGCTTTGACTTTACCTTTATGTTATCTTGTTATATGTTTAGAATTCATCTGACATTGCGGATGTTGTGTCTATTTGGTTAGGTGAAGGGGTAATCTCCAGTCCACGTAGGACTTGAGATGCCCATCACGGCAAGGACCTGGTCTGGGTTGTGTTGGTGTTGTTAGCCACTAATATAGACTTACCAAGTTTGAAATCACCAAGGTCATGTGGGTGTTGATGAAGTTTAAGGTACGAGAAGGAATGTATGGATCAAGTGACTAAAATACTTCCTTAAAAGAAATTAGTTATCACCTTCCATCCCCAATTCCTTCAAATTTTCCACCTTATTTGCCTTCAATACTTTTCCTTATTCCCCCTAACCTCTAGCTTCTTCCTTGCCAAAAAAAATTCAACTCATCACTTTCTTTCTTCTCTTCTTTGGTTCTTTCAAGAGATGTTCTAACCTTAGCCACCCATGGCTTCTCATTTGACTAATTTCACTTCAAGTTCAATGGGATAGGCTATTTGACCTTGTTTTCAAGAAAATCTCTTGTCTCATAAGCATATGATTAGACAACCAATTATACACCTTTCTTGGCTCATTCTAGCATATCATATTTTTCTCCCAAACTAAGGAATCACCACTTTATCAACCTCACGATTATACACCACCCAAACTTAGGCTTTTAGCAATATTTTCTTACTCTAGAATCATGTGATGCATTCAAGGAGGTTATCTTCCAAAAAGATAGATTTTCATAAAGGGTTTAGGTGTCACAAAATGGTTATAGTAAAAGAAGAAATAAAAATGCCCAAAGGCTCAAAAGGGTTAACCAGTGAACAATATTAAGGTGGGACTTTGTTCAAGTGAAAGATCAAAAATGGCCTCAGGTAATCTTCCATACCATGCTAGTCTAGGATTTCACTTTGAATACACTCAGATCAAGTTCTAGACTACACATATGTACGAGAATTAGTCAAACACCTCACTGCACAAGGCATAATACTCATAAAGTAGAAAGCTGGCCTCCCAACCAATTTGAGAAAATAAACTTAATAAATTAATCCAAGTCAAAGACTCACCCTTGTAAAGAGAAAGCTAAAATTTGAAATTAATGATCTTAACTCAAGAGAAAGATTACGAACTCCCTTGGTTTTTTTTCAAAAACAAAATTATGTTTTTGGTTTTTCTCAAAACCATTAAATTATTTGCCAATGACGTTTGAGAGAATTTTTCAAACTGTTGTCGACTCCTACTTAACTCTAGACTCAAAACAATAGGTACTTTACCTAAGAATGTCACGTCACCATATATCATGGATGAAATACCACTAGGTTTGACAAAGAAAATGAACTAATGTAAAGATAAGAAATAAATCCCAATGGAATTCGTATTAATCCCCATGGGATTATCATCATCTAGGAAATGGAAAATTTCAATTACCCCAATGTAAATAAACTTTTGGTTAGTTCTGGATAAGATCGGAACCTTATACTTAAAGCAAAGGAACAAAATCAAAGAAGGAAATGGCAATAGAATTCCTGGTTTTGACGTCAACTTGATCATCTCCATAATTAACTCCCCCAAATTAACCACAATATCATCAATGATTCATCCAACAAGAGTAGCTTACTCAATAGTAACATCCTAATTATTTCGCGAATGAAATAGGCGGCTACTTACAAATCCAAGACAATGTTTAGCTTGGATGGAAAGTTCTTGCCTCTTAATTTGTTTGATGCCATTGGTAAATGTAGGGATCTCATTTTTAATCACCTGGGAAATCCAAGGAAAGTACTCGTGACCACCAAGCACTGGCTTCTTTATCTCAACCCCAAAAATCGGATCACAAGCAAAGTAAATTTGATTAATTTTTGAGGTGGTGCATGGAACTTCAACTCCCCGTACTAGCACACTTGGATGGTATGGTTGGTATGCTACCGATGGATTCTATTTTTGTTGGTAGTTTAGGAAAACATAAGAAGCATAGAATTCTCATACTAGCTGTAGATAATAACTGAATGGATTTAATATCGGTGAAGACATCCCAAACTCTCCCTTCTACTTATTTAATAATTTCAGGGAAATCTTCTTTAAAGCCTTTCATGATAAATAATTTTTCGGGATTAAATCATTGAGTATTCACCCAATCATCATATAATTCCCTCATATCTTTTACATCAAACCAAATTTTATCAACTTCTTTTTCCAACCCTTTTGTAAGCTTAATGGTGCTTTGGACCTTGGGACCCTTTTAGACCTCTTTGGTAGCCAGTTCTTTTCCTTTTCAGATTGTATCTTTTTATTTTCCTTTACCCATTGTGGTACCTTTATTTTCACCCTTTGATAATTTTTTTCTTGGATTCATACCTAAGAAAAAGAAAAATAATGAAACATAAACAAAAGAAAAGGGTAAAACATGTTTTTTTTTTGGATTTTTAACATAATATCTAACAAAATAAAAACAAAGAAAACTAGGATAAAGGAAAATAATATATGAAAACTAATGGGAACATTATGTATAAAAATTCAACCATTGGCAACACTACATCCCTATATATTCTTCGTACATTGCAAACTTAGAACTGTAACACTCATGATGCTTATTTTAAGAAAATGACCCTATACCCTTAAGAATGGCGTTACCCAATCTATCATAGGGAAATGCCTGCATTCTAGTCAATTAGCTTACTTAGATTCACCCGTCGATTCTTTGTCAAGCCATTCTTTCAAACAAAGTCATGGTGCATTATTTTTAGCAACAAACATCTTCAACTAAAACTACCAGGTTACTAGGATTATGAACCAAGTGATCTCATATTAATGCTCAAGGAATGGTGTCATGACCTGATTTATGAGTCATGAATAGTGTCATGACTCGATTTATGAGTCATAATGGAGCCTACTCTATCCTGATAGTAAGTAAGCCAATTCGTAACTCAGATCTAAACACAATGGGTTAATTTTTTAGAAAATACCCACAAGGTGAAAAACAACAAGTGCAACATATAAATAAAAAAGGATATTAGAAATTGATAAAAGATAGTCAATACATAGATATCATCCCACAACCTGGTAGATCCAGTAGAATAGAAACTATAAATACAATTAAGTATCTAAAATAGTCAACATAATTTGTCTTGAAACTAAAGACTAGACATAAGTAAGATAAAAGAAAATGAGTGACTCTAACTACAAGAGCTCACCCTATCTCTAAAAATTAACAGAGCATAAATGACGATCAATGATGTCAACTAGTACTAGGATCTACACCAAAAAGGCACAAAGTATAGTATGAGTACAAACACCATGAGCACTCAGTAAGCATTATTGGCCGACTGAGCTAAATCATTCTATAAAATCATACAATGTAGGATATCATAATTATTCAAGGTAAGAAAACAAACCTAAAAAACTCAAACATCACTATACATCAATAAGTAGATACTAACATTACATATAATAACATAAAGCATCAACACATACAATCATAACTACGAAATTTCCCCCTATAAGCCAATTAGTACGGGAAAGAAAATACCCCATCGCAAGATGCCACATGCCTGGAAGGTGCAAATAAGATAGTATAACCCACCACCATCATTTATCAACCTTCATGATACAACTAGAATGCATCTAAGTCATGCCATCCTATATCCATCACTTATCCATTAGATATCACTTATCAACTAATCACTAATGATCAACAAATCATTAATTATCGACTATTTATTATTTATCAACTAACCACCATTTATAAACTAATGATGGCGTCACTAAAATCCATTCATATATGCTGAATTATAACCATTTCTCATTTTTTGACTTAGCTAGAATCACTACTGCTAAATCCCACAACTCGATATCATCATACCATAAGAAGTTTATTATCATCATATAATATGTATATTCAAACTCAAACCTGTAAGTATAATCAGTAATATCATCATCGATATCATTTTTCTTATGATCACCAATACAATCAATACCATAATTAATATCATTGTCATCCTTCAGACTTGCACTAGATATAAATAATTGATATCATCATCATTATTCAGACTCAAATAGGTATTTGTATAGATCATAGCATAACCAATATTCAGACTTATATAGGTAATCATATCATTAATAACATGGAAATACAATGATCATTAGAGTATTAACTAGCATAATCGCTAGCATAGCCAGTTAGTCTGATTACTAATCATAATAGAAGCATGATCTCTAGTATAATCAATAGCATAATCACTGATATAGTAAATACACATGATCATTAGCATAATTAAGAGCATATTCACTAATATGATCAATAACCATGAGCTTAAGTATAATCAATAGCATAATCACTAATATAGTTAATAACTTAGTTAATTGTATACCCAATGGCCCAACCCATAGCCTAATCAATGTCTTAGTCATTACCATAATCAAGGGCTTATTCAATAGCATAATCAATTTGGTTATCATTCCTTAGTAAATAAGTTATTAAAAAAATTAATAAGTGTTACGCTCAATGTCAAAACATCATAACCACTAGTACCAAGGCATATCAATATCACTGCATGATTTACACAAATGTATAAAAGGTCTTCAATAAATAACACAAGTCTTGGTCTGAGGTGGTTCAAAGAACCTACTTATAAATCATAAAAATGATTTACCAATCAATGTCTACCTCAGACTAGGCTAAGGTATCTAAATACACTATCTGATATTGAATAAGCCATAACTAGACCTAGGAAAGTAATTATAACACCCTATATTTTTGTGCTAGAATTCTAACCATTGCTCTTATCCATATAAGCCCTAATAAAAATGATTCCCATATGAATATAAGTTTCATGATGTTTATCCTAGCATGTTAAGTGATTTCAAGGTAAATTTTTTTTATAGGAATCACTTAGAACAAAGTTGAGATAAGAACCTTCGATTCATCCAAAGTTTTGTATTTAATTCTACAAAGGTCTACTTTGAACGTGTAAAACTTTTGATATACGTGGAATTTTTCATATCAATACCAACTAAATCATAGATAATCTAATTAACTTTCCAATGATACCAATTTTGCCTTAATCCAACACTCGAAAAAAAAGTTTTGGCTTTGCAAAGGGGTGTGCATCGCCTAACAATCGAAAACATTCACTAGAAAGGGTTTTACATAAGGACTGTGATGCAAACCATATTGTTTTCCACAGGGAGTATGGTGCAAACCTTAAATTTTGTCATAGCTTGTGTGACATAAACTCCATGGCACAACGACCTAGACATTTTATTTTTGAGTTATTTCGAGGGCAACTAAGTCATTTGACATCTCTTAAACGTCCCTAAAGATAAATACATGATATTTGTATCTCCTAAACATGTATTACCCCTATTAACATCATTAGTTCATCATATACAACACAAAAGGATAGAAGCAACTCGGGTTTACACAATTAAGCTTGAAGGCCAATGTTTTTGCAATTTCATCACCATTAAGGTATGTGAGGCTATGAACAAGGATACTTCTTTCATCCTCGTGCACAAAACTTGATTTTTATTTAAGATTTCATAATTTTCAATTAGGGTTCATACCCAAAGGATCTTGTTTTCAATTTATTGATTTATAAAGTGATTGAAGTATAAAAGTGCATAGTTTCTTGATTTAAAGAATTCTTTTTCAAGATTTGAATATTATGAGTATGATTTGAGACATTGATTTAAAGATTTCCAATCGATATTGAATCATGATATTGTGATTCTTGATTTTAATATGTTGATATTGTTTAACTATTTTAAGAAATATATTTACATGATGTTTTGCTATCAATTTGCATAAGATTTAAAGAATATGATTGAAGTATGAAAGTGAATAGCTTTCTTGATTTAAAGAATTCTCTTTCATGATTTGAATATTATGAGTATGATTTGAGACATTGATTTAAAGATTTTCAATCGAGCTTGAAGCATGATATTGTGATTCTTGATTTCATTATCTTGATATTGGTGAAGTATTTTAAGAAGTTTATTGATCATGATGTCTTGCTATGAATTTTCAAGAAATTTAAAGCATGGGCTTTAAGTCCTGAGATTGAGTATTGATATTTCAAGAAGATTATGATTTTTAGCCTCTTTGGTGATTATCTACCAAGACTTAAGAAAGACATCTGATCTTTTGATCCTAAGCTAAGATAAGGAATCCACATTGTTCATACAATTTGAGATTTAAAGAAAGAGAAGCATAATTGGTTTTCAATACAAACCCTTGTAATATTTTAAAGTGGATTCCCTACAGAATAAGCATATAAGTAAAGGAGTAGTATTTAGCACCGAGTGGGAAGTATGAGATTAGCGTGTCCTATTTCTACAAAACTACAAGCCAACATAGGTACAGATTCAGATTATTCCATTCCAATTGGATGATAGATTTAGCTTTTGATTGATCACATGGACAACAGGTTATATTCCATGACAAGAGTATGACACCTCTCCCCAACATGAGGTTTCTTTCTTAGGAGGACAAGATGTTGGACTCTCTCTAACATGGATAAGACGTTAGACTCCATGATAGCTCACATGGTTTATGTCGGTTAGGAGAACCTCCTTAATAGAAGAAATTTTCCAAAAATATTTTCAGAAAAGCTTTTAGAAAACTAAGTGTAAATGCTCACAATTTTATTCAAGTTATACTTTATAGAAATATAAGAGTTACAAATTTTAACTTTCAAATTTCAGATTTGGAAGTGAGCTTTCTCTATACTTAGATAGTATGATTTAAAGACAAAATATTAGCACAACTTTTAGAACTAAATATTATGACTCACTAGATTTATAAACTGTGATTTGCTATTCATGATTTTAGATTTCAGTATTTCAGATACTCTAACTTATGTAATTCATTTACATTTAGCATGCATTGTTTTACAAATTATAATGATTGATGTTGTGTTTTACTTATGCATTCACCCCTATATACTTAGTACATCCTCAAAGTACTGATCCATATATACGTCTATGTGCTACATTGTCTCATAATATTGGTACGAGTTATAGCACATATACCTTCTACTTCAGGGACTTTAGTTAGGTACTATTCATATTCTTTACTTTCTTACTCCTGTGAATTAATTAGTGGTAGTTATGGTCGCTTTCTATCTATCTATAGTCATTATAGCGGAGGCTTCACCGATGTCAGTTAGACTCAGTCTTGTAATTTCAATCCTTGTTTTTAGACTTTATCAAAATATAAAATTATATCACTATTATATTTTTATAGATTCCATCACTATTATGTTTACGCATAGTAAACTCAGTTATTTCATATGTATTTAATTAGTTGCTTAATAGTATGCCAGTTTATGGGTTAGATTAGGATCATTTGTGGTCCTAAGCACCGTATAACATCTCGGGATAGATTTTTGGGGCGTTACGAACTTGGTATTAGAGAACAGAGTTCAAGTGTCCTAGGGTGTCTATGAAGCCGTGTCTAGTAGAGTCTTGTGGAATGGTATGAGACGCCTGTACTTTTTTTTGAGAGGCTACATGGAGTTTAAGAAAAGTTTTATTTCTTTCATACACTAGATTGTGCTGTAAAGTTATTCCTTCAAAAACTTCTTTCAATTCATGTTTTAATCTATACTTCTTTATCTGTGCTATATTCTTGAGATAACATGATTAGAAAGTTCAAATTCCTCCCATGATGGTGCACTCACATTTACTATTAGTAACTTCAAAAGTCACACAAGGGGCTTGAGAGGAAATCGCTAGTGTGTTATAAGTTCCTCAAGTTAAAAGTTATTTCCTCATCTCTATGACTTCTTCAGCTAATACTAAGTAAGATATGTATCTAGATTCCTCATTAACCCTTTAATACAGATAGTAATCATGAGAAGAGATGGTGTGAACCTTGATGGTTAAATAGAGTTTGCATTTGAGGGATATTACAACCTTGAGTATTATGATTTATAAGTAGTAGAACCTTTTTTATAGTTGGAAGTATGGGTTTAGAAGTGTAGTGACAAGAAAGGTGGTAAGGGAGATTGATTGAATGTATATAGCTGAATTTTTGCATACGGTAGAGTTAGTAGTGATGTGAAATATCCTTGTGTGTTAGTTTAGTAGAAAGTAGAGAAGGAGTTATTAGTTAAGGTGATTTGTTGTTTTCTTGAATTATCAAAAGAGTTATTGATGGTATTTATTTTATTGAAAAAGTATAGGTTATTAATGAAAGTATTTGGTGGTTGAGTATTGTTAATTTAGGCTTCCCCTGAGGTTGCAAAAAGGAGTTTAGTTGAAACATATAGAGCTATGAAAGTAATTTAGGTGCATAGATGGGTAAATAGTCATAATGTGTAACAGAAGGATATGCTAATGTATTTTAATAAGGTATATTGCATGATTATGACTGATTATTATTGTCATGAAGTTCTAGTGTACTAGTGTTTCTTGATATTTTATTTTATAGCTTCCAAGTTAGAATAGTATGTGAGGTTGGGTTGTTAGTTATGTCTAGCACTGGACACCAAGTTTGAATAGTTGATGATCATAAAAGTGGAAATAATGATTGCTTGATTAGTGATGCTAGTTTATGGAAGTGATCCAATAGGCTTGAAATAGTGAATGCAAGAATTTATGTTTATTGATTTGAGATTAAGTATGATGTTGTAGATATGACGTAGAGGTACGCCTAAGGAGATATGGGGTTGCATTATTTTCTAAGGTTATTAAGTTTTGTGTGTGGTTAGTAGTATTCTTAAGTTGCTAAGTGGAAGAGGGCTAGTTATATAGTACATGGTGTTCTTAATAGCTAAGATAAAGAGTTATAGATAGATAGTGTTGAGTCTTTTAAGTATAATTTTGATTCTTATGATTTGGAAAAAAAATATAAGTATAGAAGTATGATCTTGGTAGGATATGATTATGTGTTTAGTGAGGTATCTATGATTGCTATTGAGAGTGTAAGTCTTTGATGATGATTATTGAAGCTAGAAAGTTAGGATGGTATACGAAAAGGGTTGTTCAAGAATAAAGTCAGTAAGTTTGAACTTTAGTTCATTCTTGTGGGTTTAGTATTTATGTATAGACATTAGAATAAAGAAATTAAGGCCCAGTCACAAAGATATGGATTATACCCATAAGTTTAGTATGTCAACTTTGAACTAAGGGGGGAGACGGTAGTGTGAAGAACCACACTAATTTTTGAGGATTAGATTATGAAGCATGTCTATAAGAGTTGTGATGAAATAGTCATCCCTTCTAACTTTTGAGTATTCCTTAGATTGTAGTCATTATAACACCAAATCCATGTCTTGAGTGATAGAACCATGCCAAAGGACAGTGCTTATACACTTCATGTGTATTCAAGTTTGTTCTCAGCTTCTTGTAAGTAAGTAATAGCTTTACTCTGTTATTCGAGTCATTCCTCAGAAAGCTATGAACTACAGTCTTATGTTGAATAGCTTATAATAAGTATGAACTCATGTTTCAGAGTATGATCAGTTCTCAAAAACTCATGATCCTAGTGAAATCCAATTTATATCATGTATTCCCTCAGTATAGATCTCTTTAATGTACACATGCCTTTGATATTTTATTCTTCAGGACTCAGTTAAGTTTCAGATTTATGTATAGCACTCTTTTGTGCTTTGGGTCCTTATATGTTTGCCCTTCAGTGACCTCTTCCTAAGTTAAGATAGTGGTGATGACAATGGATAAGTAATGGTTCATATAAGAGGGAGCTGATGACCCTCATTAAGAAAGATTACATATTCTTTTCTATCTAAGGGAAAAATGTGGAGTAAGACTAAGGACAAGTCATTAATACATGTCGTGGTTCGTTGAAAATTGGTATGTATGTTGTTAAGAATAGTGCAAGAAAGTTGTTGTTGATATAGGTTTAGAGAATATGAGAACTATGCCTTGCGGGTGTTTGCCTTTAAGTTCATATATGGTTGAAATGATAGACTTGAATGTTGTGTTGGGATGTAAGTGGAGGAATGTCATATGTACTAGTGAATTCAGAGTCAGAGTTTAGAATTAGTCATTGAAGTGGTGAGGCATGTTATGCTTAGGGTGTGATCTCTAAAAAGATATAGATGATTGAATCATATAGTTTAGACTAGTATTATGGTGTACGTGTTGTACCTTGTTATTTTTAGTTAGGCTTGATCATGGTGAGAGGATTTAGTTTAGTTTAGACATTAGTAGATGTATTTATGATTGCCCGTGTGAGACTTATATGGCGAATCAAATAAGTATGGTATTTAAGGAAAATAGTATAGTGGAGGGAGTATTTAAGATATATTTCTAAGCTTGAAAGTAAGGAGTTGTATTGCCTAAGGCCTAGTAATTCTGTCCTAGTATATGACTTATATTACTATGTTCCAAGATATAGAGTTGTATCGAGGCTGTGATTCCTTAGTCAGATGTCTTGTTCAGAACATGCTTAAAATTCTTTTCTCTCTGATATTATTAGAATTTCATAGGAGTGAGTTGAAGAAATACTCCATTTGGGCATGAGCAGTAAGTATGATTTAGTCCGTATAGCCAACAATTTATTTTAGCAGTCAGACAGAGAATTTCTGATAATTTTCTATCTTTTATTTAGTCTTACTACCTAAAAGTTTCACAAGTAATTCTATTCCATGAGGTAAATGTTCGCATTCTTGAAAATTATGAACTTTTCTCAGTACATGCACCATGCATCAATTTTAAATTTAGATAGTCATGATTCAGTTCATAAGTGTTCAGTGAATGACGTTAGTTTTCCAAGTATTCCAGCTAAGACTGTGTAATACCCACTGTATGATCTAAGTCTCGTTGTCTCATGATTCATGCCTGCATAATTTATCACTTCGTAGTTCTATATGTATAATTTTAACATGAAAACCTCAAGCGAATTATAAAATCCAAGCATAAATTAGTTCATGATAGTTAATAAAGTCAAATCAGCTCAGAATTCAGCTACATGATAGAGTTTTTAAAGTTTTAGCTCAGCTATATCCTTCGTTAGCAGACATGTCATGTCTATATTATTACATACTTTTAATGTTTCAATAAGTTCCTACCTATCATTCGAGGATGAATGATTCCAAGCGGAAGATAATATAACACCCCATAGTTTTGTGCTAGAATTTTAACCACTGTTCTTATGTGTATAAGCCCTACTACAAATGATTCCCATGTGAATATACGTTTCATGATGTTTATCCTAATGTGTGAAGTGATTTTTAGGTGAAAAAATTAGAACAAAGTTGAGTTAAGAATCTTTGATTAATCCAAAGTTTCATATTTGATTCTACAAGGGTCAACTTTGAATGTGTATAACTTTAGATATACATGTAATTTTTCATCTCAAGGCCCAAAAAAACGTAGATAATTGAATTAGATTTCCAACGATAACAATTTTGCCTTAATCCAATACCCAACCAAAATGTTATGGCTTTGCAAAGGGGTGTGTGTCACCTAACAATCGCAAACGTTCACTGGAAAGGATTTGCCATAGAGAGTGCGACGCAAACCATAATGTTTGCGATAGGGAGTGCGACACAAACCTTAAAGTTTGCCATAGCTTGTACGACGCAAATCCCATGGCACAACGACCTAGACATTTTATTTCTGAGTTATTCTGAGGGAAACTAAGTCATTTGACTCCTCTTAAATGTCCCTAAACATAACTACATGATATTTATTGCTCCTAAACGTATTTTAGCCCTATTAACATCATTAGTTCATCATCTACAACACAAGAGGAGAGAAACAACTAGGGTTTACACAATCAAGCTTGAAGGCCAATCTTTTCGCAATTTCATCACCATCAAGGTATGTAGGGTTATGAACAAGGATACTTCTTTGATCTTTGTGCCCAAAATTTGATATTTACATAAGATTTCATAATTTACAATTATGGTTCATACCCAAATGATCTTGTTTTCAGTTTATTGATTTATAAAGTGATTGAAGTATGAAAGTGCATAGCTTTCTTGATTTAAAGAATTCTTTTTCATGATTTGAATATTATGAGTATGATTTAAGACGTTGATTTAAATATTACCAATAGAGCTTGAAGCATGATATTGTGATTCTTGATTTCATTATCTTGATATTGTTGAAGTATTTTAAGAAGTATATTGATCATGATGTTTTTCTATGAATTTGCATCAAATTTAAAGCATGTGATTGAAGTATGAAAGTGCATAGTTTTCTTGATTTAAAGAATTCTCTTTCAGGATTTGAATATTATAAGTATGATTTGAGACGTTGATTTAAAGATTTTCAATAGATCTTGAAGCATGATATTGTGATTCTTGATTTCATTATCTTGATATTGTTGAATTGTTTTAAGAAGTATATTGATCATGTGTTTTGCTATGAATTTGCATGAGATTTAAAGCATGGGCTTTAAGTCCTGAGATTGAGTATTGATATTTCAAGAAGATTATGATTTTTAGCCTCTTTGGTGATTATCTACCACAAGTTACGAAAGAAATTTGATCCTTTGATCCTAAGCTAAGATAAGGAATCCACAATGTTCATACAATTTTAGATTTAAAGAAAGAGAAGCATAATTGGTTTTCATTACAAACCCTTGTACTATTTTAAAGTAGATTTCCTAAAAAATAAGCATATAAGTAATGGAGTAGTATTTCGCACCGATCGGAAAGTGTGGGATTAGCATATCCAATCTTTCGTAGAACTACGAGCCAACATAGGTACAGATTCAGATTATTCCTATTCCAATATGGATGATAGATTTATCTTGTGATCGATCACATGGACAGTAGGTTATACTCCCTGGCAAAAGTATGACACCTCTCCCCAATGTGAGGTTTCTTTCTTAGGAGGATAAGACGTTGGACTTTCCGCAACGTGGGTAAGATGTTGGACTCCATGATAGCTCACATGGTTTATGTTACTTAGAAGAACCTCCCTAATAGAAGAAATTTTTAGAAAAGATTTACAGAAAAGCTTTTAAAAAACTAAGTGTAAAGGCTCATAATTTCACTAAGATTATACTTTAAAGAAAGATAAGAGTTACAGATTTCAGCTTTTAGATTTTAGATTTAGAAGTGAGCTCTCTCTACACTTTTACAGTATGAATTAAAGACACAATATTAGCTCAACTGTTAGAACTAAATGTTATGACTCACAAAATTTATAAAGTGTGATTTTCTTTTCATGATTTCAAATTTCAGTATTTCAGATACTCCAGCTCATGTGACTCATTTACATTTAGCATGCATTTTTTTACAAATTATGATGATTGATATTATGTTTTACTTATGCATTCACCTCCATATACTCAGTACATTATCAAAGTACTGATCCATATATACATCTATGTGCTACATTGTCTCATAATGTAGGTACGAGTTGTAGCACACATACCATATTCAGAGAGTTGTTGCTGTCCTCCTACTTGGGGGACTTCAGTTAGATATTATTCATGTTCTTTACTTTCTTAGTCCTATGTATTGATTAGTGGTAGTTGGGGTCGCATCCTAACTATCTGTAGTCAGTATAGTAAAGGCTTCACAGATGTCAGTTAGATTCAGTCTTGTAATTTCAGTCCTTTTTTCAGACTTTATCAAAATGTAAAATAGTATTAATATTATGTTTTCATAGATTCCATCACTATTACATTTCCGCACATTAAACTCAGTTATTTCATATGTATTTAATGAGTTTCTTAACAGTATGCCGGTTCATGGGTTACCTTGGGATCACTTGTGGTCCTAAGCATCCTGTGATGTCTCGGGATAGATTTTTGAGGCGTTACAGTAATTTCTCTCAATAGAGATCAACTAAATCAATATCACCTAAGTGATGGAAACTTAGGTGATTTCAACTATAAACTCAAGTGACTAAGGTAATATCCTTATTAGTAGAGTAACCAAAGAATTTTAAACCTAACTATGATCCTACAAGGTCAACTTCACCTAAGGTAATGTTTAACTAGTCTAATTATGCCTAAAGCGATATCCAAAATAGCCTAAATGATCCAACTGACGCAATTATTGCAATCTATCACGCCAACACCTAAAACCCCTCCTGAATCTAACACAATATTATAAACATACTATAAATTGGTTCGATCTTGTAAGGGATAAAACCTAGCCTACCTAGACACCAAAGAAACTCAAAAAATATGCTAACACCACTTTTCCCTTTCAAGAAGATTTCACAAGATTCCAAGCTATCAAATTCACATTCTACTCATCAATACATTAACAATACGCATAGTGCTCCATTGTGCTTCGGGTCCAAAAATATACCAAAATCCTATGTGGGTTCCACTTACATAAATCACATTTTTGAAACCAACCCAAAGTTTCCACATGCTCAAGGAATCATTACCCTTAACAAAAGGGTGAAATCTGAGCTAATTTAAGGCTAAAATCAAGCCTCCAAGGTTTTGAGATTTTTGAATAAAAATGGAGAAAAATGTACCATGATAAGGATGAACGCTTACCACAACTCGAAATATAATCATGTAATCAAGTATTAGCCAAGCTTCCAAATCACCCACAAGCTTCAATTTCAAGCTGCCAAACTATTTAGAGATTTAGATCTCTTAGAAATGAATGAAAAATGGCAAAAAAGGCTAAAAAGGATCAATTCATACCCATCCCAAGTACCTGGATATTTCTGTTGTGGTCGATATCGCGATCACGATATGGAATGCATAAATTGCATGCCACAATCATGATTTACCCTTTGCAATCTTATTATTCATAAAGATCACTCAGCGAACACAATTTACCTTTGTGATCGCGGTTGCAACAGTGACCTGGTACACTAGATATTCTACGTTTGAAATAGACTTTGATTGGGTTCTCGAGATTCATTCAAAATCCTATATGCATAAATAAACTATGCTACTATACCAAACTCGACATTCCAAGCTCAATGGCATAGTTGAAATTTCCATCCAAGGCCATTTTGATAAATAGTGGATCCCACACCCAATTTCCATTTTCTTAACTTTTTGACCAATAGGTTGAAATGAGCCCAAGTGCCTCCGGACCCAAACCACGTGTCCACATAGCCTAAAATTAATATTCTAGAGCTGATGGAATAGTCAGAATTTGCATTTGAGGTTGTTTAACTAAAGTTTTCACTTAGTGGCCATTTGGAACCAGTAAATACTTCAAAATAGGGAATTGAATCTAAAAACCAAATCAAATGACCTATAACCAAACTGTCAGTTGCAGCAAGTCATGAATGACTTTGGGAAACTATAGAAAAGCTCTAATAGAGAAAATAAGCAGAAATATGGAATATGACTTGAAGGGTCATTACAATATCCACGACTAAAGGAACTTTTGTCCATAAAAGTTAAAGATTAGGATGTCTAGATGTCCCAAACAGGTGAGGATACTGGGCCTGCATATTGCTTTTGATCTCCCAAGTAGCCTCCTCTACTGGGCGGTGCCTCAACTGAACCTTAACTATAGGAATCTCTTTAGTAAGCAATCGCCTAACATCATTATCCAAAATGAGCATAGGTTGCTCCACAAAGGTCAACTGTACATCTTCCTGAGCTGAGTTCCATCTAAGAACATGAGATAAATCAGGAATGTATCGTCGTAACATAGAAACATGGAAAATTGGATGGAAAATAGCAAAATCTGGAGGTAAAGCTAACTCATAAGCCACTTCACCAATTCCGTGAAGAATGTAGAAGGGTCCAATATATCTAGGGCTGAGCTTTCCCTTCCTCTAAATATATCACACCCTTCATGGGTAACACATGAAGGAACACCCAATCACCAACCTAAAACTTAAGACGCAAAGCCTACGGTCTGCATAGGAATTTTTCCTACTTTGAGTTGCTCTCAACCTATCTTGAATCACCCTGACTCTATCCAATGATTCCTTAAGAAAATCAGTACCACAGGGTAGAATCTCAGAAGTCTCAAACCATCAAATCAGAGAACGACATCTCTTACTATACAAAGCCTCAAATAGATCATCTGAATACTCAAATAATGACTGTTGTTATATTTGAAATCTACCAAGGAAAAGTTCTTATCCCATTGACCTCTGAAATCCATAACACAAGATCGGAGCATATCATAAAGTACCTGAATAGTTCGCTCAGGCCGGCTATTTTTCTGTGGATAGAAGGATGTACTAAGATCCACCTAGGTACCCAACTCCTTCTAAAAAGATCTCCAAAGGCTAGAAGCAAATGTAGAACCCTAATCTAAAATAATAAATATGGGTACACCATGTAAATAGACTATCTCACATATATAGATATTAGCTAACCTCTCGAAACTAAAGAACATATAAATAGGAAGGAAATATGCAGACTTTGTCAACCTGTATACAATGACCCAAATGCTATTAGAACCATGACAAGTGTGAGGCAAACCACTAACAAAATCCATGGTAATCTGCTCCAACTTCCACTCAGGAATGGGCTACCTCAGAATCTAACCACCCGGTCACTGATGCTCAGCCTTCACCTATAGACAACAAAGGCAATAAGCTACAAAGTTCACCATATCTCTCTTTATACAACTCCTTCAATAATGCTACCTAAAATCTCTATATATCATAGTTGTACCCGGATGAATAGAATTTCTAGAGGTTTAAGCCTCATGCAAAATCAATTAAATAAAATAATTAAACTTTGGAATACAAATGTGTCTATCAAACCTTTAAACACCCTCAAAATCTATGGTGATCCTCTTGGTCTCACAACTCAATACCTGATTATAAATAAAGCAAAGCTTACTATCCTCAAATTAATGATCCCAAATCTGCTCAAGAAGAGAAGATCTCACCTCAACACTAGCAAGAATACTCCTAGAGTATGAAATATCAAGGTGAACCATAAAGATGTCTAAGGTCTGAATGTACTATGCCAATGGCCTTTGAGAAACTAAAATACAATCCAAACTACCCACACTCATCACCTTCTAGTTCAACGAATCTACTACTACATTTTCTTTGCCCAGATAATATAAGATAGAGATATCATAATCCTTAAGAAACTCCATCCATCTATGCTACCTAGCTTCAAGCTTCCTCTGGGTTATAAGATGATGAAGACTATGATGATCGATGAAAATCTCACAATACACACCGTAGAGATAATTCCTTTAAATCTTTAGCATGAAAACTACTGCTACCGATTCCAAATCATGAGTGGGATAGTTGCGCTCTTGCTTTTTAAGCTGCCTCAAAGTATAAGTTATAACACAACCCTGTTGCATCAACACACAACCAAAGCTAACACTAAAATCATCATAATACATGGTGAATCCCTTACCCTTTATAGGAAGAGCTAGAATAGAAGCTAAATTGAGAAAATCCTTGAGCTTTTCAAAGATTGACTCACACTCCTCAGATTATCAGGAAGGAACCTCATTCTAAGTCAATCTAATTGTAGTTGCTGAAATACTAGCAAAACCTTCAACAAATCATCTATAACAACATCCAAACCAATAAAGGTAAAAACCTCAGGAGAATATGTAGGCCTATCCCAATCAAGAATAGACTTCATCATTGTCGTGTCTACCATAATCCCACCCTTAGATACCACATGTCCAACAAACTTGGCATAAAACAAATAATATCTTAAAGTTTGGAGGATAACTCTCAAATATTACGCATGCTCCTCTCTACTCCTCAATTACACAAAGATGTCACTGTTGAATACTTTCGTAAAGAAATCCAAATAAGGTATGAACACTCGGTTCATTAAATCTGTAAATGTGGTTGGGGCATTAACTACCCAAAAGACACATCACTAGGAACTCATAATGACCATAATGGGTCCTAAAAGCTATCTTTGAGATATATTTAGCCCGAATACTCAATTGATGGTAACTAGATCTCAAAATCAATGTTAGAGAACACTGCTGGACCTTGAAGATAGTCAAACAAGTCATAAATGTGAGACTTAGGGTAATAGTTCTACACTGTCACCTTATTAAGTTGCTTATAATAATACACATACTTATTAAGCCATACTCATCTTCACAATTAATATAGGATATCCCTAAGGAGACACACTCGATCTAATAAAACTCTTACTAAGAAGATCCTAAAGTTGAGAATTTAGCTCCTTAATCTTGGCAGGACCATACAGTAAGGTGCCATAGAAATAGGTCAAGTACCAGGCTAAAGATCAATAGAAAACTCAATCTCATGGGAAGGAGGTATACAAGGTAGATTAGTAGAGAATAAGAACCCCTCAAAAACTATCCGTTACCCTAACTCGAGCGACTACTGGCACTAGACTGACCTCCATTAGTAATTTGAAACTGCCTGAATAGGTCTATTAAGCTGACTCTAAGGCTGATACTACAGTTATGTAGGATATCTACTATGAGAAATGCTACCTATAAATCATGATCTACTATGGCTCCGACTAAAACCACCCTGATACCTAGTCCTCTTATCATTGCCCCCACGAGCCTCATGATGCATCTCCTCTATCACCTAGGTGTGATCAATAACCTCAGTAGAAGACCTACCCATAATAACCAACCTCTGAGTAGACATGCAAAGAGGAAGCCTCACTCCTCTCTTAAAGCAACAAAACTTCTCATACTAAGAACCTAAAATAGAAGTAGCATGCCTAGCCTCCTCTTGTAAACAAGCCTCATACTCCATAAAAGTCATAAATCCTTGCTCTAATCTTAAAAAATGATCTCTCAATAGATACCTAAGTTTAAGTGGAATGTACTTCTTGAAGAACATCTCAGAGAACTCAGTCTATGTCAAAGGAGAAAATCCAACTAGCCTGGAATCAAGATAATATCTCCATCAATGTCGAGTAGCCAAGTCTAACTGAAATGTAGTGTAATCTTCACCATGAGTCTCAACTAGGGTGGAGACCCCCTATTCTGTCCCCTAGACGGGTCCATATCTTATGGCTGTCCATGACCTCTAGGTCATCCATGTATAGGAGCAGGATCCCTAGTCCGAGTCTCGAGACCCTCATCTCAAGTAGTGGTATTACATGTCTTATCCATTTACGAAAAAGTAAAGTCAAAGAAATGTTCCATAAATAAACTTAGACTTTTAGCACAAAATAGTGAATGAAGGGAAGAACTCCCAAGAATGATTATAGCTTCCCAAAGATAGGAAATAGATGTTATCATTCCAATCTACAGGACTCTACTTGGAATTTGCTCTTGTACCAAGAATACCGTAGTAGCATAGGCTGTGATAGCAATTTGTTATGACACAATTTATGAGTCATGATGGAAGCTAATCTATCGGACCAGTAAGTAAGACAAATCATAACCTGGAGCTAAACACACTAGGTTAATTTTGTAGAAAATATCCACTAGTCAAAAAAAAACTAGTGCAACTTGTAAATAAAATAGAGTACTAGGAATAGATAAAAGATAGTCAATACATAGATACCATTCCATGACTTGGAAGATCCAGTACAAGAGAAACTATAAATACAACCCAAGTATCTAAAATAGTCAACACAATCTGTCTTGAAACTAAAGACTAGGTATAAGTAAGATAGAAGGAAATGGACTACTCTGACTCCAAGAGCTTACCCTATTTTTAAAAATCAACATAGCATGAACGATAATCAATGATGGCAACTAGTAATCGGATCTGCAACAAAAAGGTATAGAAGTGTAGTATGAGTACCAAGACCATGAGCACGCAGTAGGCATTATCGACCGACTAAGCTAAATCATGATAAAAATTTGATAAAATGAAAGATAGCATAATAAAGTTAAGGTAAGGAAATGATCCTGAAATAACTCGAACATTAATGATCATGAATAGTTTGATAACAAAATAATAACATAATATAACATAAAGCATCAACACATGTAATTGGCCCCATAAAACAATTAGTTCGAAAAAGTAAATACCCCATCACAAGCCCCTTGACAATGCCCAAGCGCATAAGAAAGTGTGCATCGTCTTTTCAAGTAGTAAAGTGGCCTTAAAAAAGCCCAAGTATTGATCTCTCAGGGACATGCACTCATCGACTATCCAATTCTAGTTTAACCAATTGAGGAGAGTGGCAAATAGAGTTTAAGAATTGTAAATTAAAAATAAACTAAACTAATGTAGAGAAGTAATAACTTAGGACAATCAAGGGATAGAAACCCAGGGCTAAAGCTTAAGAACAATCATACTATGTTATTGAACTGCATTTGTTAATTTTCTTATCTTGGTTGTTGATTCGTAGGGTTAATTGGATGATCATGGTCACCCGACATCTAATCATTTACCTAATATAGATATTACAATTACATTATTGAGCGGGGATGTAATATTAAACTTAAGTTCTTTAAAGCTATGATCCTATGTGTGAATCAAGTAAGGCATCTAAGTACATCCTGTCCTAGACACTAATTTAAATTCATTAGTTCATAAAAGAATACAAACCATACTTTGTTTATTTCCATGTTCTATCGGCCTATTCCCCCTCCCGAGTTCACAAGGTTGATAATTGATGTATTCTAAGGGTAGATAATCCTTAAACTAGTTAAAACACGAATAAACAAACAACCAACAATAATAAGCAATTCAACAAACTTAATTCAAAACAAAAGTAATCATGAACGTGGCCTTAACCTCGGAAAAGGAATTTTAGCCTTTAATGGAAATATTCATCATCCAATCCCTTGGATTGATGATCAAACCATAAAGAAACTAAATTCAAGAATAATAAAACCTAAAAAGAATTTTTAGTAGCCTCCAATGATGTCCCAAGTGATCTAGGGTGTTTCAAGATGTCCTAAGATGATTAAAACGTGATTTAACATGTTATATTTATAGCAGATGAGTCATAAACCCATTGGGATTGGATTTCCACATAATACCTGTTCAGCAAGAAATTTTTTTTCTACTTTTGATGGCCATCGCGATACGGTGACATACCAATCCGCATAGTTAATTTCAAAAATCTCACCGTGATTTCACCATATCGCGGTGCCTTCTTAATCCACATAAAAGCTACATGTGCCTATGGGTCTTAATTTTGGGAATCTTCTTAATCTAGTGATGTTTTGCATGCGCCAATTGTCCACTCCTTCAGAAAACATGCACCCAAGATATTTTAGGGGTCCAAATGGCGTCAATTTTTGTATTGTGCTTTCATTGAGCCATTTCTAGCCTTTTTGAGTTGCTTCTACTTGATTTGAAGCTTGTATATCCTCTACATATCATAATAATCCATTAAACAAGACTTATATAACATGGTGAACTAGAAACACAAGCTAAGCATAGGCTAAATTCACATTGAGCTTAAGCTTATTGTTTTGACCCTTTTCTTGATCCAATTGACCTTTGAACAATAAAACTAAGTTATTTCACGTGTAAATACATAGTAACAACCTTAGGAACTTACTAAAATACATTAGACCCCATCTTAAGATACTAGAAAAACACCAAGCTCAAACTAGTTACACTAGTTTTCTCGATTGACTTCTAAATGATCAATTTGAATTAAAACTCGTATGAAAACACCATTAAACATTGTATGCATATACTTAGACACATAAATGCTCATTTATATCATTATCAACACATATAGAATAAGAATCATCCTCAAAACAAGGCAAAAAGAGCTAGGATAGTAATGCTAGAATGCTTAAAAATACCCAACATCACCACCCCACACTTAAAGCCTTGTTCTTCCTCGAACAACTCTTAACTATAAACACCATGAGCTGGAAAGACTCCACACTTATACTACATGCAAGAAATTCAAGCTAGCACTACAATGACTCAATGGAATGCAAGTTTATAACACTAAGCCTATTATACACAATTGAAAGCTCAAGAATCCTACTTCAAAATATCCTAGCCTCAAGATTGGACTTCACAAGTGGCAAACTCATGCATCTTGCTCAATTAGGGTCAGCATACAATTCACCCACATTCATCAAACATGTGCCCTCACGATGAGAGAGTTACCCATAATCACTCAAAATAATGCAAATTATCACAATGGGTACAAGAATCAAATTACGCTCACTCTCACAAGAAATTCACAAGTTACACATATTGAACCATACGCTTGCCCTTAGTGTAGTGTTCCACTAATAGTTGAATTGAAAGCTTAGGATCAATTAGGTCTTTTCTAGGTTGTAATGTAGGCTAAGGGATGGGTAGAAACTATTTGGGAATAGTGACTAACCTCTCTAAGTGCTTTAATACACTACATTAAATAATTAAAACCAATCTTCGACAACCAAATTACACTTTTTCATTCATACATACCTTTTATTTTTCCCCCATTCCTTTTAAGCATTTTCACAAACACTTGGTGGATATATAGTTTACTACCACAAGAATCAATTTTTTTTCACAATTATGGAAATATTTTTTTGCATAAATTATATCACAACCATCCGCCACAAATCAATTATACACCAATAACAATTACCTTAGGGAATTAATTTCACCTTTTTCTTATTTAATTTCTCAAACTCCTTACCAATTCATTTTTTAAAGCACTTAGGAGCTTTTGGATCAAATTATGGTCTATCAAAGAAGGGATTAGGCTACTTATGTAGTTACTAAGAAAAAGCTAAAGGCTCAATAGGGGTTAACTAGGATAATGCATATGGGTAGGACAAATAGAAGGTATAATACAATGCTATCAAAGAAATGCCTAAATCATCTCCTAAACCCACACTCTTTATTTCACTTTACACAAACACTAGGCAAGTTTTAGACATCATATGCAACAAGTAATTGACAAATACCTCACACACACATGGCACATGCTCAACTCAATAGGATTATCATACACTCCCAACCAAATAGTAGCATAAATTCAAAATTAAGCCAACAAATACTAGAGTCACAAACATGAGCCTAGGAGTCTCAAGAATAGAAATTCATTCAATCAATATGCTTTTACAAACAAACCCAGTTTCATCATGCAATCAAAAATAGCACCAACAAGAATATCTCACACAAAATTTTTTAAATTAAGCCAAAATGTGGGAATTTCCCCACCCCATACTTAAAAATTTACTTTGTCCCCAAAGTGTACTTAAAAGTAAGAGATAGCAATACTCCCTCAGGCCTCTAGGCCTAGCTAGTAGCATCTTTACATATGAGGAAGATATATGGGACCCCACACTCAATCTTTATCATGCTCTTTAGCTTATGCTTATGGTACTAAGACTTTCCTTTAACCTGTGACTCAACCAAAAACTACATAAAGTAAAAACTACAAAAAACTAAAAAGAAAACATACCTTAGCTTGGGTTGCCTCCCAAGAAGCGCCTAAGTTAGTGTCGCGGCACGGCCCAATCAACTTTTTCCTCCACCTTGAAGATATAAATTTCACCACAACTTTGCATCCATATTTTTTCTCCACTCATATGGGAGTGATACAAAAATTAAGGAATCGAGTAATAGAATGTGCATAGTAAAACACTCAGCCTTGAAGTGAGGTGTATTTTTATATTACTTATCCAATGTAAAATCAAGAATATAGGATTCTTGTTCATCTTTTTCACACTCTTCCACTATTTTAAATGATTCCACAGAAAAGATATCATCTAAACATAATATAGAAAAATGCTTCGAGTGAGGTCCAACCAATCGTACTTCAAAATTTACACTATCTACTACACACTTACTTTTGATCATTTTCTTAATTTTAGTCGTAAGATAAAAATGACAATCGAGTGACTGCAATTCTTGGGGTATCTCTTCAACCTATTTAACAATTTTAGTTTTTGAGTACTCAGACTTTCTTGAATTATCCGCAACTATTTCTGCAAATGATTGGAAATCCAATTGCTCTGCAGCTTCCCTCTAGTTCTTCATGTATGCCAATAACTCAACCTGAAATTTTAGCATCTCTTCCATGTTGCTAGTTGATTAATTTGGTTGGGCCTGTAGAAACTACTGCTGCTAGTTATTTCATAATTGTGATTGATTCTGCACCATTTGATTGTAGCTATTTATATAATTTTACCTTTTAGCATAGCCCATATATATTATTGAATCAGGATTGTCAGTACACATATGTTCAGAATAACCACTATGGCCACAAACCATACACCATATAGAATCTTCATCACTTAAAAACCATCTTTCCTAGGTTGCCATGTCAAGAAGTGTTATAAAAAGAAATATAAATAAAATACCAACAATAACTAATAGGATATGAACAACTCAATATAGATAAACTAAAAACAAGATAGTTTCCTAGTTACAAGTATCTGGCAATGGCGCCAAAAACTTAACAGCACCCAAGCGTACAAACAAGTGTACGTGGTCTTATCAAGTAGCAAAGTGGCCTTAAAAAAAGCCCAGGTATCAATCTCTCTGGGATTTCCATTCGCTGACTATCCAATTCTAGTTTAACCAATTAAGGAGAGTAGCAAATAGAGTTTTAGAATTGTAAATTAAAAATAAACAAAACTAATACAGAAAAGTAATAACTTAGGAAAATCAAGGGATAGAATCCCAGGATTAAAGCTTAAGAACAATCATACTATGCTATTGAACTTTATTCTTTAATTCGCTTATCTTGGTTGTTGATTCGTAGGGTTAATTGCATGATCATGGTCTCCCGACCTCTAATCGTTTACCTAATATGGACATTACAACTACATCATTGAGAGGAGATGTAATAGTCTACTTAAGTTCTTTAAATCTACCAACCTACATATGAATCGAGTAAGGCATATAAGTACATCCCTGTCCTAGATACTAATTTGAATTCCTTAGTTCATAAAATAATACCAATTATACTTTGTTTATTCCCCATGTTCTATCGCCCTATTCCTTCTCCCGAGTTAACAAGGTTGACAATTGATGTATTCAATGGGTAGATAATCCTTAAAATAATTAAAATAAGAATAAACAAATAACCAACAATGATAATCAATTCAACAAACTTAATTCAAAACAAAAGTAATCATCAACGTGGCCTTAACCCTGGAAAGGATTTTTAGCCTTTAATGGAAATATTCATCATCCAATACGTTGGATTGATGATACAAACCATAAAGAAACTAAATTCAAGAATAATAAAATCTAAAAAGAAGTTTTGGTAGCATCCAATGATGTCCCAAGTGATGTAAGGTGTTCCAAGATGTCCCACGATGATTAAAACGTGTTTTAACATGTTATATTTATAGTAGATGAGTCATAAATCCATTGGGATTGGATTTCCACGTAATACTTGTTTAGAAGGAACTTTTTTTCTTCTTTTGATGGCCATCGCGATGCGGTGACAAGCTAATCTACAATTGTCAATTTTGAAAATCTCATTGCATCTCAGCGCCTTCTTAGTCGATATAACTAGCTACACGCACCTATGGGTGTTAATTTTAGGCCTATTAGTAATTTTGTGGCGTTTTTAAAGAGTCTAATATTCACTCCTACAGACTACACATGCCTAAGACATTTCAGGGGTCCAAATGGCGTCAATTTTTGTAATGTGCTTTCTTTGAGCCATTCCTAGCCTTTTTGAGTTGTTTCCACTTGATTTGAAGCTTGTATGTCCTCTATATATCATTATAATCCATTAAAAAATCCTCATATGACATTAAACACAACAAATTAGAGCTTAACAAAACACAACATCCTCAACGGTGGACTAGAAACATGAGCTAAGCATAGGCTAAATTTACATTGAGCTTAAGCTTATTGTTTTGAGCTTTTTCTTGATAGAATTGACCCTTGAACAATATAAATAATTTTTTTCTCATATAAATACATAATAAAAACCTTAGGAACTCATTAAAACACATTAGAACCCAACATAAGAGACTAGACAAACACCTAGCTTAGGCTAGTTACACTAGCTTTCTCGATTGACTTCTAAATGATCAATTTGAATCAAAACTCATTTGAAATCACCATTAAACATTGTAATAACATACTTATACACATAAATGCTCATTTATATCATTATAAACACATATAGCATAAGAATCATCCTCAAAACTAGGCTAAAAAGGCTAGGATAGTAGCCTGGAAGGTGAAACAAGATAGTATAACCTACCATTATCATTTATCAACCTTAGTGATACAAATAGAATGCATCTAATTCATTGTATCCAATATCTATCACTTATACATTACCCATAAGAATCATTTAAAGCAAAGTGAATTAAGAGCCCTTGATTTGGCCAAATTTGGGTATTCGATTTCACAAGGGTCAAATTTGAATATTTATAACCTATAGCATCATTAGAATTTTGCATTTCAAGACCCTACAAATTTTAGACAATTGAATTAGATTTCCAATAATACAAATTTTGCCTTAATCTAATATCTGAGCAAAAAGTCATGACTATGCGAAGGTTATACGTCACATGAAAATCGCAAATGGCCACTTGATCAGGTTTGCTATGGGCGTGCACCACACAAACTCAGGTGTACAATTGGTATGTGCCACACAACCTAAGGTGTGTGATTGGCATGCGCCACACAACAATAGCATAGTGCTAAAAGTGCTATATTTTGACTTAAATTAAGGGCGTTTAAGTCTTTTTACACCTCTAAACCATCCCTAATCACTCATAAACAATAAAAGGGGCTTTAAATATGTAAATTCGACTCCCTTAACCCCAAGCTTCAAGTAACGATTAAAAAAACCTCTTCCTTTCCTAAGAACAAATCCTAGCCCCTTTCTTAAGAAATCAAGAATTCAACCTTCCAAGTTCAAGAAACCCTCAAGAAAGCTTTAAAAACCATATATTTAGGTATGTGGGTGTTCATCAATGGATCCCTTTCACCCATTGGGCCCAAAACCCTCATCTTTGGTTAAACCTTTGATTTTTCCTTTATAATGAAGTTTTATATTTTTCAAGACATGTTTAATTCATTATTTTTCCTAAGTAGTTTAAACTCAATTCAAGACCACGTATAATTCCATAAAAAATTTAGGTTATCTTATCTTTCAAGTTTCAATTTCCCATGCCATATTGAATTGAATTTCATGTTATAATATCAAATTGTGAATCTAGCCATGTAACTATGTTATTTCTCATGTTTTAAGACATTCCCATGTTCAAGTTCTTCCTTTTCAGTTATTTAGGGAATGCTTAAGTCTTGGGTCTTCGAATCATGATTTCATATTTTAGGTTTTAAGATTGGATATCATATTTTGACCATCAGTACAGGTGGGTTATGAACACCTAATACCTATGTCTTTTATATAATTTTGAAAATTCAAGCACTAAGTAAGTAAAGTCATGAATTTTATGAGTATACTCAGATATTTATAATCATGATGAGAACAGTTTAGTACCAGTGTTATTTCAGTTGGGAGTAGGATTTAGCACCGAGTAATGCAGGGATGGTGGCTCCCTTATTAATTTAGGTAGAGTCATTAGTAATAGTCCTTATATTCTATAACTATGTAGCCAACATAGGGTATGAAGGTTCAACCATCATTTTAGGCTTGAATTTCACTCAGGGGTCACCTGTCAGTATAGGCTTGAATCCTTGGTCCTTCAGGATATTAGTTTAGTGGATCCACACAGCTAGTGTTATTACCTGTAGCACGATCCTAACACCCTTTTAATTGGGGTTATATATTGGACCTCGATTAGCTCCTATTAGGGCATGTTAGTTACATGATAACTCTCATAGTTTTAGTTAGTATTTAGTGTATCTCAACTTAGGTTTGCTTGACCAAGCGTACAAATTTTCAGTTGTTCAGTCATATAGATTTTAGACTTTTAGATTTCAGAATATCTTAAAAACATATTTATGCTTGGTATTGCATTTGCAGTTTCACATATTCATGCTTTTATGCCCAGTAACTATGCGTAACCCTCAGATCAGTTTTTCAGCATGTTCAACTTTACATGAGATTTATATATAGTATTCATGTTTACCACTTTTTAGCTTACAAAATTATTTTTAGTTCATGATTTATCAATCTCACTATGACTTATAGTTCTTTAAGTATATCCGTGTTTTAATGTATGTTTCAACAGATAACTCACATCTTAGTTTAAAAGCATGTTCAAAAATTTCCATGATTTAGTGCATGTCTCCGTATACTCAGTACATTCTAAAGTATTGATCCACATAAGTGTCTATATTCTACATTGTCTCATAATATAGGTACCAGTTGTAGCCCACACATCATAATCAGATAGGTTTTGGCTTCCAGCCAGTAGGTGATGAGTTTTCCTATTTTGAGGACTTCAGTTAGTTGTAGTTTATGTTCTTTATTTTGATTATTCATGTGTATTGATTAGTAGTAGTTGGAGGCATGTTCCAGCTATCTATAGTCAGTATAGTAGAGGTTTTATAGATAGTCAGTCAGAGTCATGATATGTAATTCAAGTTCTTTATTCAGATTTATCATAATATAAAATTTATCAGTATTTAATTTATTTAGACTTTCTCATGATTATGTTTTTGCTGAATAAATTTAGTTTTTAGAAAATTTAAATTAGTTGCTCAAGCAGTATGCCACTTCATGGGTTTTCTTGGAATCTCTTGTGATTCCAAGTACCGTGTTACGACTATGGGTAGTCTCAGGCCGTGAAAAGATTTGTACCAAAGCCCAGAGTTCAAGTGTCCTAGGTTTTCAATGAAGCCATGTCTAGAGTCTTTTAGAATAGTACAAAGATGTCTGTACTTTTCTTCGAGAGACTGTAATGCATTTAAGAAATATTTCTCTTCCTTCATATCTTAGATCATGCTGTAGAGATGTTTTCTATGAAACTTATACAAATTATCTTCTTGCTCCATTCATGTCAACTCTACCTTACTTTTAAAATCACAGAAATACTGAAGCTTAAATTCCTACATATAGAGCTTTCTCAGATAGTCCTCGTAAATAGTTATGGGATCGCACGTTGGCTCAAAAAGTATCCTACCAGTGCCTTTATGTTCCAAAGTATGAATTATGTTATTCATGATCATGAAAATCATGCACTAAGCCAAAGTCATATATACCCTCAGTTTCCTTCTGAGAATCCTATGATAGCAAATGATCTTGAGTTAGAACATAATGCCATAAGTTTAGCAGCAATAAAGTGGGGATAGTGTTATCTGAATTTAGTAGGTTATGTATCTATGGGGCTAGTTGTATGAAGGTAAACTAGTAGGCTTGAAATAATGTATGCAAAATTTAAGCTTGTTGATTTAAAATTATATGTTGTTGATGTTGGGTATTTAGGTGTAATGATAATTCTCATGGTTTAGCAAAAATATAAGTTTAGAGATGTGATATTAGTAGGCTATGAAGGAAAAGAAGCAAATTATGTGCTTAGTAAAGCAAATGTGTTGTCAAGAAGGGTGTAAGTATGCGATGATTGTTGAAGCTAAAGAAAGTTACGAATAATATATATTAACAGAGTGTTCAATAATGAAGTTAGTATAGTTCATTAGAAGTTTGGGAATATCCATGTTAAGTGTTAAAATCTTAGTCTTAAACAGGGATGATTGAGCTAATAAAAAGAAGAGTTGAAGTTCTAAAAGGTGTGAACTTAGGGTATGGTGAAAACTCATGAAGTTTCTAAGATAGTAAGTGTTTAAGTTATTTTATGATGAATATTAGGGCTACAAAAAGTTGAGAGTTCTATTTCAAAAGGATGTATCAGCAATGGGTTTTACACTTTTAGGTGTCGTATTTCAGTATGAGTTTATTATTTTTGTGTTTTGTTATATCTTGGAATCTAGAGTAAAGTCGTCGCAGTTCAATTTAGAGTTTTATTAAAGGGTCCATAAACTTAGAATGATGGCTTAAAGATAAGGGGGAGATGATAGAACAAGGAACCAAGCTAAGCTCTCAGATTCTAGTAGTGATGCCAGTGTGTTGTAGAACATCAGTAGGAGAGGAAAATGCCTGAAACATTCTTATCTTGGTACAAATTTTTATACTTCATTCATCATGACATATACTCAAGACTCACAAGTTAGCTCCATGATCATTGATCATATTCATGCACTTTCCATAGAATCATGTATGCTTCCAGTTTCTAGAGTAAGGAGTTCCAGTTCACCCAATAGTACGAATCATATTCCATGAATTCATGAACTTCAAACTTAGTTCAGGTAGCTCATGACTCATGTATTTGTGCTTTACAACATGTTCAGTTCCGAGTACTCATGCTACCCCCTTAATGATTATCAAAATTTAGATTTTGTCATGTATGTATTCAGTTTAGATATCTTTAATGAATCCATGCCATGGATACTCTATTCCTCAGGCCTCAATTACATTTTCGAGTTATGCATAACATTTTTTCATACTTCAGGTCCTCATTTTCTAATCTTTAAGTGACCTCTCCTTATGTCTAGATCGTGATAATGAATGATGATTTTGATGGTAGAGAGTAAATGTTCCATATTAAGGAAAAGATTATTTTATACTTGTTTTATCTAAGGCTATAAGTTTAGAAGAATATTAAGGTAAAGATTTTGGTATATGTCATGGTTAGTTGAGAATTCCATGTGTGTCTTCTTAAGAATAGTGCAAGAAAGTTATTATAGATAAAGGTTTAGAGAATATAAGAAAGATACTTTTTTGGGTTGTTTGCCTAGAAGTTCTTTTATGGTTATAATGATAGGCTTGAATGTCATGTTGGTATATGAGTGGATGGGTGCATTGTGCTCTAGTGAATTCCTAGTAAGAGGTTGACTTTGGTTTTTAAAGTGATGACATAAATTATTCTTGAGCTGAGAAGTTGTAAAAATGCATGGGGTATTAAATTCAAGGTTTATACTAATGTTACAGTGTTATGTGTTATACCTTAAAATTTAGAGTTAAGCTTGAACATGGTGAGAGCAGGTAGTCCAACTCACACTTTGGCTGGAATGGTTATATGTACCCATGTGAGAATTATATGTTGAATCAAATGAGCCTAGTATTTAAGAGAGAAAGCATAGCTAAGGAAGTATTTGATAAGTGTGGCTAAGCTTGAAAGTGGGCAGTTGCATTGCTTAAGACAAAGTAACCCAATCCTAGCCTATGTTTTATAGGCTTATATTCCATGTTACAAAGTTGTATCAATGTTGTGATTCCTTATTCAGATATCTTATTCGGATCAATCCCAGGAATTCTTTGCTCCCTAATGTTATTAGCACTTCTTATCAAGAGTATTGGATATATACTCCAGTTGAGTATAAGTTTTCAATATGATTTAGCCCGCATAGCCAACAATTTCGTTTAGCAATCAGACAAGATAACCTCCTATAGTTTTACTTTTTTCCATCTAGTCTTACTATCCAAAGTTTCATGAATATGGCTATTCCATGAGTAAATTCATTCACATCTATGCAAGTTGTGAATTCAATTTAGTTAATGCATCATATCTCCAATTCAGATATTTAGTCATGATTCAGTTCATAAGTGTTCATTGATTGATTTGAGTTTTCCATTTATTCCAGCTCAGACATGGTAATACCTCCTGTATGACCTTGGTCCCATTATCTCATGATTCGTGCTTACATAATGTACTTGGTGATGCCATGAAGCCCTTTTTCTTTTTATTTCTATACGTGTTTTATTGAGGGACAAATCCTAATGAGAAGTTACATTCTTTATTCCATCCTTAGTAACTCTTGGAATTATATTGCTTCATTTATCACTTCGCAGTTTTATATGAATGATCATATCATGAACATTTCAAGTGAGTTCTACACTCTCAGCATGAATCAGCATCTTATAATCAATATAGTCAAGTCAGCTCAGAAATCAGTTTCATAATAAAGTTATAATGTTTCATCTTATCTATATCCTTCGTTACCAGACATGTCAAGTCATGTGTACCTTATTCCATACTTCTAAAGTTTCAATAATTTCCTACACATCATTCGAGGGTGAATGATTCCAAGGGGGAGATAATGTAATACCCCACATTTTTTAGCTAGAAATTAAACAGTCATTCCTACGTGTGTAAACTATAATCCCGTGATTCATATTTAAATGCATGTTTCATAATCATTAGACTAGTATGAAGAGATGTTTTGAGGTATAAAAAATTTCATAAGAATCACTTAGAGCAAAGTGAGCTAAGAGCCTTTGATTCAGCCAAATTTCGCATTGTATTCCACAAGGTCCAACTTTAAATGCATCTAACTTCCTAATTGAAATATCTTACCAACGATATAAATTTCACCTTAATTCGATATCCGAGCAAAAAGTTATGACTATGGAAAGGTCATGCGTTGCATGACAATCGCAAATGGCTACTGGATGAGGTATGCTATAGGCATGTACCGCACAACCTCAGGTTTTGCGATTAGCATGCACTGCATAACCTAAGGTGTGCGATTGGCATGCACCGCGTAGCAATAGCATAGTGCCAAAAGTGCTCCATTTTGAGTTAAATCAAGGGCGTTGAAGTCTTTTCACACCCCTAAACCATCCCTGATCACTCCTAAATGATAAAATGGGTCTTTAAACACGTAAATTCCACAACATTAACCCCAAGAATTAAATTCACAATTCAAAAACCTTCCTCCTTTCCCAAGAACAAATCCAATCCTTTTTCTCAAGAAATCAAGAATTCAAGCTCCAAGTTTAAGAAACCCTCAAGAAAACTTCAAGAAACATTCTATTAAGGTATGTGGGCATTCACCAATGGGTCCCTTTCACCCATTGAGCCAAAAACCCTCATCTTTGGTTAAAATATGAGTTTTTCCTTAATTATGAACTTTCATATATTCAAGACAAGTTTGATTCATTGTTTTTACTTAGTAATTTAAACTCAATTCATGATCACGTATAATTACATAAAAAGTTAGGTTATCTCATGTTTTAAGTTTCAATTTCCCATGCCATATCTAATTGAATTTTATGTTATAATATCGAATTGTGAATCTAGCCATGTAATTATGTTATTTCTCATGTTTTAAGACATTCACATGTTCAAGTGCATGCTTTTCACTTATTTAGTGAATGCTTATGTTTTGGGTCTTTGAACCATGATTTCACATTTTAGTTTTTAAGCTTGGAAATCATATTTTGATCAATCAGTGCGGGTGAGATATGAACACCCGATACCTATGTAGTTTACATGATTTCAGAATTCAAGTACTAATTAGTCCAGTCATGAATCTTTTGAGGATACTCAGATATTCATACTTATGATGAGCACTATCAATTATGTAATAATGTCAAATAAAGTTTAGTTCAGTTCAATACCAGTGTCATTTCAGTTGGGAGTAGAATCTAATGCCGAGTGAATGTAGGTATGGTGGCCCCCCCGTTAATTTAGGTAAAGTCATTAGTAGCAGTCCTCATATTCTATAACTACGTGGCCAACATAGGGTATAAACCAGCAACTCTAAAATCTTGAACCAGTAACTCCAAAATATTTATTTTACGCTACATGGACCTTTGGTTTGGATCTCGAGATACCCGAGCTCATTTCAACCTATTGATCGGAAAGTTAATAAAATAAAATATGGGTGTGGGACCCTCAGTTGATTGAAATAACCTCAGATAAAAATTTTGAGTGCACCATCGTATTCAAAACTTTGAATATGTTGTGGTTTCATAGTTCGTTTGCAAATATGGGATCCTAAACAAATCCTGAGCACCCGGTTGAAGTCCATTTCAGACTTGGAAAAATTTGGTGCACTAGGTTTCCGATGCACCACGATAACGGCTCTTTGGAACGCGATTATGACCTACTCGAGTAGAGGAGATACCACAATTTTATAGGGGTGTCATGATTGTGACTTGCGTGGCAAATAAAAGATAGTGGGATCGCCAACCTTGGAGTCGCAATAGCGACCCTCAAGTACCTAAATTGGGTATAAAAGGGCCAAACTTGTCAATCGGGATGGCCTAGTTCAAACCGGCACTGGCCCAATTTTTCTTATTGAGTTTTGGGCCGGGCCAGTCCTGGATCATGTCTTAATGGGCTGGTCTAGTTCGGGCGCAATAGTAAAATCTGCCCAATAAGCCCGTGACTGACCCACTTAGCTGTAAACCGAACAATCAAACTGTAAAACAAATAAAAATAAATTAAAATTCAAAATTACATATTTTTTTCTAATATATACTATATATTCACACCTATATGTATAGTATAGACACTAGTTATGGATGGTTTTGGGGGGGTAGAATTAGACCGAAGAAATATTGGAGGAAGGTGATTAGACATGATATGGAGCAATTACAATTTACGAAGGACATAACCCTTAGTAGGAAGGTGTGGAGGACGTGGACTAGGGTAGAGGGTTAGGGGGTGGGAGTATTTCAGTAATAGTAGGGAAGCGTTACTTTGTGTCTGAAGTTTCTTGTTCATGGTGTTGTAGCTGTAGTATTACCGTGTGGCTATTTTGCATACCGTACTAGTTTATATGCACTTATCTTTTTGTGTTTGTTATACTATTAGTTTATTTTGCGTACCATACTAGTTTATATGCACTTATCTTTTGTGTTTGTTACACTGTTATCAGTTCTAAGCCGGGGTCTATCGGAAACAACCTCTCTACTTCACCTGAGGTAGTGGTATGTTCTGCGCGTGGGAATAGAATAGGTATTTTGTTGTTGTAGTTGTTGTATACATTTTAAATACGTTAAACAATAAACATATAACATATATACATTACATATTATACTACTTTAGATTAGAAAACATATACACATGTATATATTAAATATATACTACTTTAGAGTCTATTGAAAATATATACACATATATACATACAATATAATATATATTCTATTTAAAATACTACTTGAAACAATATAAATATAGAGTATATACACTATTTATATACTACTTTAGAAAATATATACACATGTATACATTAAATATATACTATTTTAGAGTCTATAGAAAATATATACACATATATACTTACAATATAATATATATACTACTTAACATACTATTTTAAACAATATACACACAACATACATACACTATATATACTCCTTTAGAAAATATATACACATGTATACATTGGATATATACTACTTTAGAGTCTATAGAATATATATATACACATATATATGTACAATATAATATATATACTACTTAAAATGCTACTTGAAACAATATAAATACAATATATATACACTATATATATACTACTTTAGAAAACATATACACATGTATACATTAAATATATACTACTTTAGAGTCTATAGAAAATATATACTCATATATACGTACAATATAATATATATACTACTTCAAATCCTACTTGAAACAATATACATACAACATATATACACTATATATATACTACTTTAGGAAACATATACACATGTATACATTTAATAAATACTACTTTAGAGTCTATAGAAAATATATACACATGTATGTAGAATATATACCACTTGAAAGTTGAAAGATGTATACATTATATGTTATAGTACTTTAGAAAATATACACGCATATATACATATAAGATTACAATGTATACTACTTAATATAATAATACTTAAAGTTTTTGAACGTATGTTCAAAAATTTACAATTTTACATTCAACACTTGAAAGATAAACTTATAGTACTTTTATATGTATAGTGTTTTTATCTGTCAATACTAGTTGTCTAAGTAATATTTTCTCACATTATTTTTATTTTTTCATTATATGTATATATGTTTGTTATGTTTAATACACAGTGTAAAGTTTGATAGTAAATTAGTAATATATTAAAAATATTTAATTCAAACTATACATTCAATTTAAATAAAAAAAAAAGTAAGGAGTGAATGAATGTCATATTTTATTGATTTCAAAATGATCCAAAATTTATAATTTACATGAATGAAAAATATACAAAATTTGCATCATTTTTTCAACTCACGCATGTTAATATTTACGGAAACTGCCATAGGAAAGCCAAAATCAGCGGGGACAAAGGCAAACCATGCATTGGATTTGATTGTGTTGATTTCTCTCTTGAAGTCATAATTTCTTCAAGATTATATTCATCTTTCGATTCTTCCTCCATTCTTTGATTTCTTCGTTCCACTCTAATCTAATCTCTAAGGCAAACTATAACATTCATAGTATTGCTTCCCAATGAGTGTCCGTTGTCTCCAAGTTGTTATCGTCCCTGACTAAAAGCGCTCTCCGATGCAAGGGTTGACATTGAAACATTCAATATATCTCTAGCTAAGCTTAAAAGCACCGGATATTGTCTTTCATTATTCTTCTACCAATCCAACATGCAGATTCTTGGACAATGATCCTTTATCGGCTGTCAATGAAAATACTTAAGATCTTCTTGAGAATTTGTTCTGTGTGATGAATGTTGCACCCTGTCCCAAACATTTCTATCAAAAAAGTAATCAGGATGACTACTATGTGTCTACCTTTTAGAAGATGATGGTTCTTCAAGAGTTTGAGGAGCAACAGTTAGAGTGATGTTTGTCGGTACGGCTTCATAAAGTAAATCGACATAATGGTTATATAATGTTTCCATGTAATTATTCACATCACTCATAATCGTAAACAGAGAAGGTTCTTCTTCAGACTGTATCTCTAAAGCATTATAAATAATAAAACTAAATTCGGTCATAGTATTATATTTCATACAAGAATTTACTATAGCACCAATCAAATAAATTGGGGGAAGCAGATAAAAATATTTTAAGAATTTAGCAATCATAGAGTAATAGCTTCTTTGTAGCCTTCTTTATTCTTACAGTCGTTAAGCAAAAAAGAAATGTCGGCTAAATAAAAAAAAATATTACGAACAGTAGGATAATAAGTATCAGAGGATTCAACTGTAGCCATATAAATTTTTTCCAAAAATTTAACAAGATCATCAATTGCAGCCCAATCAGAATCATGTAGCAAACAATCACAAAAAGAACCAGAATATTTATTAAAAGTCATTGTAATAGGAACTTTATAAGCAAGACAAGTTTTTAAATAAGTATAAGTAGCATTCCATCTAGTATCACATTCTTCATGCACAAATATCAGTCTAAGTCCATTTTACATTTGGTTTTAAATTCTCTCGCTCTAGTTTTTTTATTATTTCCTTGAATAAAACCAACAGCAAGCTGGACCTTTTGAATATAAAACTCAAAACATTCAATACCATATCTTTTGATTAAATTATATATATGACAAGCACACTTAATATGAAATATTTCTGGTAACAGTTCAAGAAGTTCAACTTTTAACAACCCAACAGAAACCTTGTTGTTAGATGCATTATCAAAATCTATACATAAAACGTTTCTTCCAATACCATAATATTTTGCTATATTAGAAATTGATTTAGAAATAAATCTTCTAGTGTGTCTGTGATCTTCATCATACAAAAATGCTAGAATATGTTTTGTATTAAAATATTACTATCTATCGTGACAATTAATTGTTAAATAATCATTTTTGTTAATAGCACAACCAAGATCAGAAGTTAGAGCTATTCTACATGGAGTATATTTTAATAATATAGATAAATAATTAATATATTGGGCATGGAGTCTAAAAATATTGGTTCGGCAAGTACTTCTAGGAATACCTATAAACATAGGATTATAAATTATTTGAATATAATGAATAAAAGCATCCAATGAAGCAAAAGTGAAAGGCAAATAACCTACAACTATCATTTTTGTTATTTCTTCTCAGTCCTTTATTTTATTATAATTCTTAACTAATTGCCCTGTTGTTGGGTTCAATCTAGTTTGTTCTAGCCAACCAACAGCCTCACCACCTTGTGCAATACTTAACTCTCTTGCATTTCTATCTCTTATATGACTCATCAACAAACCCGTATTCCTTTCATTGCCTCTAGTTTTATGCTCATATATTATTTCATAAATAGGGCATTGCACCCTACTTTCTCCTTCTATTTCTGAAAAATATTTCCATGCAATACTAGTCCTTCTATGAGACCTTAAAGGAGCACAGAGAGGACGGGGAGGAAGATTAGCCAATTCGGATCTAACATTGGCATTTTTGACTTTGTGTCTCACTAATATTTTCATCATTTACTTCTAAATTAACCGCGTCGACTTTATTCTCTTCTTCTATACCATAATTTTTCCGAGCTTCTAAATAATTCATATCATGAGCACCTAAACCTATTTCATCCTAAAAATATTGACTAATTGATACCAGAGGCACATGTGTATATCTAGTACTTCAACTACCTCTGCCGGAACTGCCACCAATTCATTTTTTACTACCACCATCACTTTTGGGATAAAATTTTTTGACACTTTTACCAAGATTTTTTAATTTATTCATATTATAAATTAAACTAATAGATATTTAAAATACACAAAAATATTTAAAAAAATATTCAAAAATTAATATACTAATTAAAAAATAAAAGTAAGATATGGAACGACAATACTAAATTTTAGAAGTATCCGAAAGTTGTGGAAAACTATCACTTGATATTTCTAATTACAAAATTAAAAAAAAATTGAGCACTTTAGGAGATAATTAGAATATCTGAGAGAGATTGAGAGAATGAGAGAATAAGATTGTGTGAAAAATGATTTGAATTTGGGGTATTTATAGAAAAAATTTTGAGTAAATTTTTTTAAAAATAAGAAATTTTGGCCAAATAGCCGTTGGACCTCAAACGACATTATAACTGTTGGGCCAACAGTCCATTTTGGACCAAAATCTAAATGGCTCCAATAATTAATTTTTTAAATACCGGGCCAGTCTAGGCCGAGTCATTGGTGGGCTAGGTCAAATTTTGTAACTGGGCCGGTCCAGCAAGTTGTCCACCCCAGATGGCCCAGCCCAAGAAGGCCCACGAGGTCAGGTTGACTAAGTGGGCTAGGCTAACTGGGCCAAAATAAGTCAGCCCGGCCCAATTTACAGGTTTAAAAAGGACCTCTTTTCCAAGATTTTGGTCATCATTCATTTGTTCTTTGATAGCTAAAAACTCTGAATACTGCGATAACTTAAAATTGAGACTTATAGGTGACTTGGGAGCTTAATTAACATTTATTTCTCAATTGTCTTCCAATTTGAGTTAAGATTTCACCTTTTTCTTAGTGGATTTTAGTGATTTATTGCTCAAAATCTCAAAACCTTGAGAGCTTGATTTTAGCCCCTATTTATCCTGGTTTTCACCCATTTTTGGGGGTAATGCCTCCTTGGGATTGTAAGAACGTTGGGTTGTTTTCAAAAATACACTTTTCGTAAGCGTAACTCACATAAGGTTTTTGTGTGAATATTGGACCCAAAGCACAATGGTGTAATATTGGTATCATTATTCTCGTATTGATAAGTAGAATGTATTTATGACAGCTTGGCTTCTTAAGAAGGCTTCTCAGAAGAGAAAAATAATGGTTTAGCGATTCATTAAGCTTTCTTCAGCGTCGAGGTCGGCTAGGTTTATCCCTTGTTAGATTGAGCTATTTCATAATATTCTTATGATATTATGTTAGATTTGGGATCTATATTAGGTGTTGGATTGATGAAATGTAAGACTTGGGTTAGTTGAACCATTTAGGCTATTTTGAAATCATAGAGTTGAAACACTTGACTTGTTTACTTATACCTAAGGTAAATTAGGCTTCATGATACGAGTATGATCATGACTATGGACGTTTGTGAGTGTATTGAATACAACCGAGGGAGTGTACAAGTTGAAGTGTGAAGAAGGGCCTTGGAATACACCAAGGCTGCTCCTAAGCACACTTCATGGGCGCCTTTTGAAGCCTTTTTTCATTAAAGGGTCTTTTGATCTTTTTGTATCTTATTTGTAATGTACTATAAATAGAACACTATAGAGTTTTATTTGATTAGTTATTGAATATTATTGAAAGAACGTATCTCTTGAGAGAGAGGGTCTCTAGGTCAAATGTAGGAGATGAACAAATGTGGATTCACTTGTTATTGTGTATTGCTTGGAAACATTGGTGCTTGAGTGGTGGATTCCCTCTTGTGTCTTGATAAGAGTGTGGTGTTACTGTTGTAAACCTAGGGGTCCTTATATTTAATACATCTTTGGGTTCTTAATCTTTTAATAGTGTATGTCTTACTACCTATCTTTACAATTTATGTAGTAGTTCTCCTTTTCTAGTGAAGCCATTAGTTGTTGTTGTTGTTGTTCTTGTATCTTGTACCGTTTTGTAGCTATAATGGCCCAAGAGTACACCCTGGATGTCACACAGTGCTTACCATCTCGAGGGACCACAAGCTAATCTATGAGCCAGTATCTGCTATGAGCACTGAATAATATAATCATAAATGCGGAAGAATAACTAATATTCCATAAGGTTTTAATAAATGAATTATAAATATGAAGAAAATAACTATCTGAATCTGATAAAACAATGAAATCTTAATAAATAACTGACTGTCTACAGAAGTCTAAATATTGAATAACTTACTATAGTATCGGAAAACCTCTAATCTAATTGAATATGAACTGATCAGACATCCCCAACTAACTCCAACTAACTACTAAACTGAAAGTATGAAATAAAATAGATCCATACTCAAAATATGAAGACTCTCCACCGCTATGGCTGAGGATCTAAGAAGTCTTAGCGCGATATGAAAACTGAGCATCAACACCTATGATATAATACATCATAGCACAAATGAAAGGTATACGATCAATACTTTGAGTATACTGGTATGCTAAATTAGGTAGGCTGATATGCATGGTTTCATAAACAGGAATAGTAATAATTTGAGTATACATGTAAAGCATGAGGTACTGAATAGAGAGCATGGAATCTGTAGATGCTAGAAGTATGTGAAATCGGTAAATACTGTGTATGCATAAAAAGTCTGTAAATACTGAAGATACATGAAATATATAGATACTGAGGATGCATTACTTAGAATATAACATAAATTGAATAAAAGTCTATAAAATGAAGTACTGAAATAACTATATCTGTATGCTTTGGTCAAACAACACTGAGACTGAATTACTGGTCTGATTATTGGACTGGGACTGAGAATTTGGGAGGTATCATCTAATCAACTTGCCCCAATCTTAGCTAATTGGGGTCCAACCTGTAACCTAGTTGGAAAGGTGTTAATACCATGTCACGAGTACTAACACTAGCTGTGTGGATCCACTATACTGATATATTGTACGAAGGACTAAGGGTGTCAAGCCTGAATTGATGGGTAACCCCTGTGAGATAGTCAAACCTAATATGATAGGTAACTCCTCATATCCTTTGTTGCCTACATAGTTCTAGAGTATTAGGACAACTACTAACAACTCTACCTATCTGATGGGGAAGCCACCATCCCTACACTTGCTAGGTTCTAAATCCTACTCCCAATTAAATGACACTGGAATACTAGACTGTTCTGAGCCAAACTTATTATGATATCTGACTATTCTGATAATACTCATAGTAGGTTCTGAAGACTAGTCTGTAATGTATTGAGACTAGACTAAATAAGTAGCTATGGTTTTTAGGTATTCAATACCCCGAGGACTCAAAATAATAATCTTAAAATGACACCAAAACAGGGAGAACAAAACATGAAGGCTTTTATTAAATCAATCACTCTTGTAGGCATTTTATCAAATACTTGTAGTTCATGGTTTAATCCAATCATAGGAATAATATGGAACTTGTAGTAAAAGTATGAATTCAACATGAATAATACTAAGTAAATGATTTTAATTCAAGGAATGATAACATTCAAACATGGAGAATTGAATAACAACTGTAATTTCATTGAAACATGGTGTAAAATCATAGTTCATGGAGATTCATAGGTGAAATAACAATTTAAAATCAAATTACTTGAAAAGATCAAAATCTTGTAGTTTAAATAGGATACTTGGACTCCATGGGTGAAAGGAACTTATGGATGAACATCTAACATACCTGGGATAATGAATTTATTGGAGTTCTTGGTGAATTCTTGAGGATTGACCTTGAATTTGAGAGCTAGGGTTTTTAATTGGGAAATAATATTCTTTTATTTGGCAGAAAAGTTATTAAATAATGACCTTAAAACATTTTTTAGGGCTTAAATATAACACCTGGGTCGATTAAAATTATGGGGAAGGACTAAATTAACCCTGGATGACACTTCTAATTTTTTTCATCAAAATTTTCTAAAGTTGGCACCTGTCGTGATACGTTGCTATCGTGTCGTGTCATTGGAATCAGATAATTGTGAAAAAGAAAGGTGGCATGAGGCGGTGTAATCTCGTTGCCACCTTATTTGTGACTAGGAAGCTCACCGCGATGCGGTGGCATCACGCTGCAACACTAGAAAATGACAAATATTAATCTATCCTTTGATGCGACGCGCCAAGATCGTGACACCTCACTGGAAATTACAAGTTATCATTTATACTAGATCCACAATATGCTAAGGGTTAAAATGATGGTGTTTAACGACTAAAACTTAAAATCATCATAAGTTCTTACCCGGTTATCAGATTTTCGCAAATTTTATATCGTTGGAAAGCTAATTGAATTTCCTATGCAATGACAGGCTCTAAACTAAAAAAATACTGAGTGTTTCAAAAATTTTATATATTAATGCTTTTGTTAGGACTTACATTATACTAGGGAAATATGGGGTATTACAATATCTCCCCCTTGGGATCATTGGTCCTCGAATGAGACTAATTAAGCTGAGGAAACTTATGAACTGAGATTACACACTGAATATGCATATCTGATGCATATAATGCATAACTAAATTGATTTTTAAATAAATGACTAATATGAACATGATGTGCAACTGAAACTGAGCATGATAGAGAGAAATCTTAATACAGAGCACTAAATCTGGATTCACAGAGAAAAGATGAGGGTACTTGGTCTGCATATCTTTCTCTACTTCCCAAGTGGCTCCCTCAGCGGATTGATTCCACCAAAGAACTTTGACTAGTGGAACTTCTTTGTTCCTTAATCTATGAACTTGATGATCAAGAATTCTGACTGGAACTTCCTCATAGGAAAGAATGCTCTAAACATCTATGCTTTTAATGGGACAACTACAGCTGGATGAACAATGCACTTCTTCAATAATGAGACATGGAACACTGGGTGTAGTAAAGCTAGATCTGAAGGCAACTCAAGCTCGTAAGCTACCTTCCCGAAACAACTGAGAATTCTGAAGGGACTGACATATCGGGGACTTAGTTTCCCCTTCTTACCGAACCTCTTCACTACCTTAATGGGAGAGATTTTCAAGTACATAAAATCACCAACCTCAAATTTGAGATCCTTTCTACTCATATCTGCATATGATTTCTGTCAGCTCTGGGATGCTCTAACCCTTTCTCTGATCGATCGAACCTTCTCTAAGGCATCAAACACCAAGTAAAGCCCTACTACTATGACCTCACCTACTTCAAACCAACAAATCAGAGATATCTACATCTCCTCCCATAAAGAGTCTCAAACGGAGCCATCTGGATGCAAGAATGATAACTGTTGTTGTATACAAATTCAATCAAAGGCAAGTGGTCATCCCAACTACCCTTGAAATCAACAACGCATGCTCTCAGTATATCCTCAAGATTCTGAATGGTCCTTTCTGCTTGACCATCTGTCTGAGGGTGGAAGGTTGTATCGAGGTGGACTTGGGTACCAATACCCTTTTGGAACACTTTCTAGAAATGACAGGTAAACTAGGTACCTCTATCCGAGATGATAGATAAAGGAACACTGTACAACTTAACCAAATCTCTAAGATACAATTTGGCATAGTCCTCGGCTGAATAAAAGGTATGGAATGACAGGAAATGAACTGATTTGGTTATCCTGTCTACGATGACCCACATAGAATCATACTGATGACGGGTACGGGGCAAACCTATTACAAAATCTATGTTCACTTCCTCCCACTTCCATATGGGAATACTGAACTCCTGCATGGACCCACTATGCTTCTGGTGCTCAATCTTAACTTACTGACATATAGAATACTTAGCTACAAACTCTGTAGTATTCCTCTTCATCCCACTCCATCAATAGATCTCCCGTAAATTATGGTACATCTTAGTGGCCCCTGGATTAATAGAGTAATGTGCACCATGCGCTTTTGGATGAATTCTTTGACTTAATTTATCTACATCAAGTACACATAATCTACCCTGAAAATGCAAAACACCTTCTCCCCTTAGAAGAAAACCTTCACTTTCTGATCTCTGACTGATTCTTTCGACTTAACTAGACTGGGATCTCTATCCTACTTTTTCTTCACCTTAGAAACTAGAGATAATTTGGGCAACTCTACACCCACACACTATTGTCTACTGAGTTGACTAAGATGACACCTAGTCGGGCAAGATGATGGACTTCCTAAGCTAGTTTTTTCTTATCCCCCTCAATATAAGCAACACTACCCATAGTCATTCTACTGAGAGCATCAACCACTATATTGGCTTTGCTCGGATGATATATAACACTCATGTTATTTCCTTTAACAACTCTAACTACCTTCTCTGATGTAAATTCAAATCTTTCTAACAGAACACATGCTGAAGGCTTTTAAGATCTGTGAACACATCAATATGCACCACATACAAGTAATGCCTCTAAATCTTTAAGGAAAATAATATTGCTGCTAACTCAAGATCATGAGTCAGATAATTCTTCTCATGGGGCTTAAGCTGTTTAGAAGCATAGGATATCACCTTACCTCTCTGCATGAGGACATAACCTAAACCTACTCTGGATGCATCACAGTACACAACAAACCCGTTTGAACTATTTTGCAAGGTAAGAACTGGGTTCGAGGTGAGTCGAGTCTTCAACTCCTAAAAACTCTTCTCACAGGAATTTAACCACTGAAACTTAACTTTTTTCTAAGTCAATCTAGACATGGGGGATTCAATAGAAAAAAACCCTTTAACAAACTGATGATAATAGCTAGATAAACCCAAGAAATTTCTGATATCTGATGAAGAGATGGGTATAGGCTAATTTATCACTGCCTCTTCATTTGAGGATCAACTCTAATGCCATCACGAAAAATAATATGACTAAGAAAAGCTACTGACCTTATCCAAAATTCACACTTACTGAATTTAGAAAATAACTTATGTGTTCTAAGAGTCTTCAATACTATCTTGAGATAGTCTGCATGATTATTTTTTCTACAGAAGTAAACAAGAATGTCATCAATGAAGACTATGATGAACATGTCCAAGTACTGCTTGAACACTCAGTTCATCAAGTCCATGAAGGTTGCTAGGGCATTGGTAAGACCAAAGGACAGGACTAGAAATTTGAAGTGACCATACTGGGTTTGAAAAGCTATTTTTGGGATGTCACATTCTCAGACTCTGATCTGATGACAGCTTGATCTGAGATCTATATTAGAAAATTAACTGGCACCCTAAAGTTGGTCAAATAAGTCATCGATTCTAGGAAGTGAATATTTATTTTTGACAGTGACTTTGTTCAACTGACGATAGTCTATGCACATTCTGAGAGAACCGTCTTTCTTAAGCACAAATAGAACTGATGATCCCCACGAAGAGATGTTGGGTCTGATGAATCCCTTTTGTAAGAGATCGTTCAACTGTTCTTTCAATTCTTTGAGTTCATCTGTATCCATTCTGTATGGAGGAATAGATATAGGCTAAGTGTATGGAAGAAGGTCTATTCCGAAGTCTATTTCCCTTTCAGGAGGAACTCCAGAAATATCTTTAGGAAATACTTCTGGAAATTCCCTGACTACTGCAACTGACTCAGGAGTTAAGAGTTTTTGAGCTAGATTCTTTGACTCAAACAAGATGATAGACACATCCCTTGGATATTATTCTTCTCTCTCTAAGGTATGAAATCAACTAACCCCTAAGAGTTATAGTACTACCCTTCCATTCAAGGACTGGTTCATTTGGGAATTGAAAATGAACTATTCTATTTCTATAATCAACTGAGGCATAACATAAGTGGAGCCAACCCATGTCATGAATAACATCAAAATATGTTATCTCTAACTCCACAAGATTAACTGAGGTAACTTTCTGAGATATTATGATTAGATAATTCTTGTATGCCTGTCTGGCGATAATGGAAACACCGACTAGGGTAGACACTAAAAAGGGCTTTCCTAGAGTTTTGGGACTGACTCCGAAATTGATGACTATATATGGAGTTACAAAAGAAAGAGAATCTCCAGGGTCTAGTAAAGCATAAACATGTAAGTAAAAGACCTGTAACATACCTGTAACATACTAGGAGAATTTTTCCAATCTTAGCGGGACTGAATAATATATAATTTGTTCAGACGTTTGCCACTCGTAGTACTGAAAGTGGCACCCTAATGAGTTGGTCAATTGGATGTAATAGACAACTGATGGGACTAGCCCTATTGGCATAAATCCCTACTTTATTGAGCAACCACCCGACACTCCCGAATCTGGTGGCCTGGCTTAACATACCCAAAGCATACATTATTTCCTTCTCTACACTCTCCCTGATGGTTTGACATAGAGGGTTTGTATGAGTACTTTTAACACTATCTTAGGACTTAGAGCCAGGTTCTCTATCCCTATTATCATTTTAGAATTTGGGTACTGGGGCACTAGATGAAGAGGGTGCTGGGGATAAAGACCTATCATAAAATTAGGGATGGTTACCACCTTCTGACCTTGGATGAATAAAATTAAAACTACTTATTCTAGCCTATTTATTTCCTCTCTCTTTCTCTCCTTAATATTCTATTCATGAGTATGAACCATCAACCTAAACAAGTCCATCTCGCTAATCAGCATTACGGTCCTACATTTCTTGACCACACTATCAGATATACTAACAACAAACTTACTCATCTTAGATCTACTATCAGCTACCACATGAGGGGATTATCTATATAATTGAGTAAAATTAAGGGAATATTCCTTCTCGCTTATGCTGCCCTACCTCAAGGTAATAAATTCTAACATCTTAGCCTCCCTCAATTCCAATAGGAAGAATCGATCAAAGAAAACTGTAGAAAACTCTTTTTATTCTACAGACCCTGTATCGATACCCCTATCTACCTTCTACTACTGAAACCAAGTATGGGCTATATCCTCGAATTGATATGTAGCCAACTCAGCACTCTACCTAAATGTCACCCTCATAGCATCCATCACCTTTTGAACCATATCTAAGAATTCTTGTAGATCCTCTTCAGACTTAGATCCCATGAAGAAAGGAGGAGTCATCCGAGTGAAGTCTTGAATTCTTGTTATTGCAGTATTGGCCACTTGGTTGGCTGGAACAACTGCTGGTCGTGCATTTTGAGCTTTTACAAAGTTTTCTAGATTTGTGAACGCAGCCCTAAATTTTATGTTAGAGACATGCTCACCCAAAAGATATTCTTAGACGGGCAGAGGTGCTGGCTAGTTTTCGGTTCTTCTTTTATTCTTTTGGGGAGGCATGTTCTATAAATAAAAGGAAAAAATAGATTAGACTGGAAGTTTAACATGAGCTCATGCTTAATCACATGACATGAATACTAAAAGAAGGGAAACTTTTCCTAAACGCCTTGTAGCCTCTTGCCCATAAGTGTGGTGTGCTACACACCCATGCACAAGACTCTACTTGATAGGGATTTTAGACTTTCTAGGACACTTTAAAACCTTAGGATCTGATATAAAGTTTGTAATGCCTTGAGAGTACACCCTGGGTATGATACGGTGCTTATAATCTCAAGGGACCACAAGCTAACTCATGAGCCGTGACCTGCTATGAGCACTGAATAATATAATCATAAATACGAAAGAATAACTAATATGCCATAAGGTTTTAATAAATTAATTATGAATTTGAGGAAAATAACTATCTAAATCTGAAAAAACACTAAAATCTAAATAACTAACTGATATGTTTACTGAAGTTTGAATACTGAATAACTGACTATAGTGTCTGAAAGCCTCTAATCTAACTGAATATGAGTTAATGGGACATGCCCCAACTAACCCTAAATAACTAATAAACTAAAAGCATGAAATAAAATAGATCCATCCTCATAATATGAGGACTCACCACCGCTACTGCTGAGGATCTGAGAAGTCTAAGTGCTATCCAAAAACTGAGTGTCAGCACCTATGATATAATGCATCATAACATAATAGAAAGGTATGCTATCAGTACTTTGAATGTACTGGTATACCAAATGAGGTAGGCTGATATGAATGGTTTCATGAATAAGAATAATAATTATTTGAGTATACATGTAAAGCATGAGGTACTGAATAGAGAGCATGGAATCTGTAGATGCTAGAAGTATGTGAAATCTATAAATATTGTGTATGCATGAAAGTCTGTAAATATTGAAGATATATGAAATCTATAGATACTGAGGACACATGACTAAGTATATAACATATACTGAATAAAAGACTATAAACTGAATATTGAAATAACTAATATCTGTATGCTTTGGTCAAACAACACAGAGACTGAATTTTTGGTCTAATTATTGGACTGAGACTAAGACTGTGAGAGGTATTATGTAACCGACATGCCCCAATCTGAGCTAATTGGGGTATAAAATGTAACCCTAGTTGGAAGAGTATTAATACCGTGCCACGGGTAATTACACTAGCTGTATGGATCCACTATACTGATATATTATTCGAAGGACTAAGGGTGTCAAGCCTATGCTGATGGGTAACCCCTATCAGATAGTCAAGCCAAATCTGATGGGTGACTCCTCGTATCCTATGTTGGCTAAATAGTTCTGGAATATAGAGTCTGCTGCTAATGATTCTACCTATCTGATGGGGAAGCCACCATCCGTACACTCGCTCAGTGTTAAATCCTACTCCCAACTGAATGACACTAGAATACTAGACTATACTGAGCCTAACTGATTATGATATCTGACTATTTTGATAATGCTTATAGTACGTTCTGAAGACTATTCTGTAATGTATTGAGACTAGACTAAATAAGTAGCTATGGTTTTTGAGTATTAAATACTCCCAGGACTCAAAAAAATAATAGTAAAATAACACCAAAACTTGGAGAACAAAACATAAAGGCTTTTATTAAATCAATCACTCTTGTAGTCATTGTATAAAACACTTATAGTTCATGGTTAAATCATGAATTCAACATGAATAATACTAAATCATGATTTAATTCAAGGAATGATAACATTAAAACATGGAGAATTGAATAACAACATTAATTGCATTAAAACAAGGTGTAAAATCACAGTTTATGGAGATTCATGGGTGAAATCATAATTTAAAATCAAATTACTTGAAAAGATCACAATCTTGTAATTTAAATAGGATACTTGGACTCTATGGGTGAAAGGAACCCATGGATGAACATCTAACATATCTGGGATGATGAATTTCTTAGAGTTCTTGGTGAATTCTTGAGGATTATCCTTGAATTTGAGAGCTAGGGTTCTTGATTGGGAGAGAATATTCTTTTATTTTGGGTAAAATTTATTAAATAATGAGCTTAAAACATAATTAGAGCTTAAATATCACACCTGGGCAAATTAAAATTATGAGAAAGGACCAAATTAATCCTGAACGACACTTAAAAATTTTTTGTCGAAAGTTTCCGAAGTTGGCACTTGGTGCGATGTGGAACTATCATGCCATGTCACTGTAATCGGATAATTGGGAAATTACACGGTGGCGCGATGCGGTGTAATTGCGTTACCACCTTGTTTGTGACCTGAAAGCTCATCGCGACGTGGTGGCATCGCGCTGAAACACTGGAAAATGACAAATCCCAATCTGTCCTTTGGCGCGATATGCCAAGATTATGACACCTCACTAGAAATTTCCATCATCATTTAGACTGGCTCCGCAATGCCCTAAGGGTTAAAATGATGGTGTTTAACAACTAAAACTTAAAATCACCATAACTTCTTACCCAGTTATTAAATTCGGGCAAATTTTATTTCATTGGAAGGCTAATTGAATTTTCTATACAATGGTAGGATCTAAACTGAAAATAATGAGTGATTCAAAAAATTTATATACGAATGCTCATGTATTAGGATTTAGATTATGCTAGGGAAATATGGGGTATTATAGTTGTTGTTGTTTTTCTTTCATTTTTGTTTCTATCTTATTAATCTTTTGTTATTTTGGGTTGTTGGATGAAATAGGTGTTAATGCACCTCACTATCTTGTTATTCTTGTGTTCTTGAATTTGGCCAAGAATTTGTCTCTTTAGTCCTCGGGTTCCCTTATAATTTGTGGATTGTTTTGTGTTATTTTTAGTGCATCCCTTGTTTGATTTGTATCATTTAGTATAAGATATTGTGGTTGATTTTGTTCCAATAAAATCAACCTTGGACTTGCTAGAAAAAAAAAGTGTTCTTGTATTTGTGCTCTTGGCCGAGCATTGGTTCTTGTTGTGTCTTGGCCGAGAGTTGTCTTGTGAACATAGATATAGGTGTATTTTTAATTTTCTTGAGTGTTTTTTGTGTTAGTCTTTTTCTTCACTAATACTTTTGAGTCTAGATCTAAGTTTGAGCTTGTAATTATTGACCTTGTTGTTGTGAACTAAACTTAGCCATATTGTTGGACCTTGTTATTGTTGTGGAGTTGGAAATTGAATGTTTTTGTATTTATAGGCTTGAAAATGTGATGTTGTTGTAGATTTGTAGCCTAAGAACATTTTTTTGAAGGTTGTGGTAGTCTTGGCCGTGTGGTGGTAGCATTATTGTTATAGAATTGAGTGGGCCATGTGATATTGTTGGGTGTTCTTGGAGATTGTTATTGTTGTTCTTGATGTTCTTCACCTCTTTCATATATTGTTAAATATAAAGTGGAAGTTAGATCCAAAAGGTGATGGAGAAAGGTGTAGGATTTGTTAGTCTTGTAGACTCTACAACCACCCAAAGACTATACATCATTTCTCAACCACTCTCCATGATTTAAGGACTCATGTTTTAAGGAGAAGTACAAGAAAAGTAAATTCTTGAAATTCGAATCAAAAAAGTGCTCCAAAAGACTTGTAATTCCCTCCTTTAAACAAATTTCCACCAATTCCAAATTACAATTTGACCAAGACTTGAAAATTGAAAAATAACAACTTGATAAAAACTGAACTAATAGTGAACTGCCATATCACTATGTTAGTATTCATGCAATATTTTGGCTCAAATTTTTGGTTTTGTAGTTTTCATTTTCTTGTTAGTTTTGTTTGTTGACTTCAACACTAACTTACAAGCTAGTGACCATTTACTAGATTGTGAGTTGGTTTTGAACCGTTCTTTGTGTTTACGTCCTTGTATGTTTTTTATTATTCTTTGGAGTCGTTGTAAACATTTGGTTCACCTATCAATACCTCACGGAGTATAAGAAAGCTTACAAAACTGATGAGATTAAGTGTGAGGAATCTGACAACAAAGAAATAAAGAGAGAGTATGAAGATATTTCTTTTACAACTAATTCATTTGTTGTTTTATAGTGTAACTTCTTTGCTACAATGCAAACCAAGGGGACAACCTCTCAAGCCATTGGTAACAATGTTCTTAGTGCTATCTTAGTCGGGATTGTACTCTTAACCGAAGCATGGTAAAGGTGCAAGTGGATGTGTTTCAGATGATATTAAAGGCAAGTCTTAAGATAGAGAGAAAGTCGAGATGCAAAATAAAGATATTGGCCGTGTGATGATGTGTGCGAAGTTCTCCTTTGAATGAGGTGAAGCCATGAATTTTTGGTCAAATTCCTCTCAAGATGGAGAGGATAATATGGGTACCACCTCAAAAACAGACATTTTTAAGTATATTGAATGCAACCGAGGGAGTGTGCAAGTTGAAGTATGAAAAAGGGCCTTGGTATGCACAAGGCCGCTCCTAAGCATACTCTATGGGCACTAATTTGTGCCCTTTTCATTAAAGGGCCCTTTTTGTCTTCTTATATCTTATTGTAATGTACTATAAATTAAACATTTTAGGGTTTTAGTTTATTAGTTATTGAATGTTGTTGAAAGAACATATCTGTTGAGAGAGAGGGTCTATAGGCCAAAAATAGGACATAAACAAGTATGGATTCACTTGTGATTATGTATTGCTTAGAAACGTTGGTACTTGAGTCATGGATTCCCTCTTGTGTCTTCGTAAGAGTGTGGCGTTACTATTGTAAGTCTTAGGGGTCCTTAGATTTGATACATCTTTGGGTTCTTAATCTTGTAATAGTGTATGTCTCACTATCTATCTTTACATTTCATATACTAGTTTACCTTTTCTAGTGAAACCATTAGTTTTTGTTGTTCTTGTATATTGTACCATTTTTTATTGTTCTTCTTTCATTTTTGTTTATATCTTTTTAATCTCTTGTTAGTTTTGGTTGTTGTTTGAAATAAGTATTAATACACCTCACTATCTTGCAATTCTTTTGCTGTTGAAGTTGGTCGAGACTTTGTCTCTTTGTTCCTCGGGTTCCCTTTGAATTTTTAGATTATTTTATATCATTTTTGTGCATCCCTTGTTTGGTTTGTATCACTTCATATCTCATGTTTAGCATAAGAATGATTTAAACCATTCAAGTTAGATAAAATACTTTAGACACCCATTCTTAGGGTAAGATTAGATTTAGTTTCTTACATTAAATTTGGTATTCTTAGTTACTATTTTTGCTTAACTATTGTGTTTGGGAAAAACCTTTACCTTAGAGCTAATTGTGGCTTGCTATACATCTAAAAGTTGATTTAGATACCATATCCTAAACCGGGGTAGATATTGCTTGATAAATGATTTTAGGAATTCAGAATTGGGAATTTTGACCCACCTTAGAACAAGACTTATAATAGTTACTAAAGACCCTTAATACGCTTGTGTATATCTAGGATGATCATTATTTAGGTGATATTTAGATTCTCTCATACATGTTTGTTAGGATGATTAATGTTGGTAGTAATGCTTAGTAAGTATGCTATGAATGGGTTATTGGTTAAGCTTGTGAACATTGATGAGCTCTTGAATATACTATTGATTTGATTGTTGATTGGGATATGAAATATACTATTGAATGAGCTCTTACATATGATATTGACTAAGAAATAAATTAAGCTAGTGATTATGCTATTACTAATCTATATTTTATGCCATGGATTGCATATTGACCAAGATAATGATAGGCGTTCTTTTATGATAAAGATAAGCCATTAATTAGTCTATTGACAAGTTATTGCCTATGCGTGATAGTACATCTAAATTGCCTTAGAGGTCATGTTAAATGGATATACTAATGAATCGATTATGGATTATACTAAAGAGTATACTTATTTATTATATTATTGAATATGCTAGTGATTATGCCGACAATCATGCTTATATTTACTATATTGGCAATCATGCTATTGCTATGCTAGAATTCATGATTTTAAATATGATTATTGATCATGTTAATATGTAATACTCTTAGTTATGTTGTTAAATACTCTAATGATTATGTTGTTGTCCATATCGATGATGATATTGATTATTGATATCGACAAGGTCAGAGGAAGATTATGATAATATATTAATACCCGACAAGACTGGAGGATCGATTATGATAATATATTGAAACCTGATAAGGTTAAAGGATGATTACGATAATATATTGATACCTAACAAGGTCGAAAGATGATTATGATGATATATTGATACCTGACAAGGCTGGAGGATAATTATGATGATATATTAATACTTGGCAAGATCGGAGGATGATTTTGATGATATATTTATACTCGGCAAGGACGGAGGATGATTATGTTGATATATTGATACCTAGAAATACCATAGGATGATTATGATGATGCATTGGTACATGACAAGGCCAGGGAATGATTATGTCGATGTAACTATGTGTGCATCTACTGGTTCTAGTCTTGCCATTTATTTTTATATGAATATATATATATATATATATATATGTTGGGTATGTTGTTGATATTAGGGATGCCAGTTATAGCCCCAATATGGTAAACAATTACAAAGTGGTATAATTGATGATTAGTGATTAATAAAGATTAGTGGTGGATATTTTTTGAGTGACTAATTATGACAAATTAACGAATGAGGACTAGATGGTAAAGAATGATTAGTTAGTAAATTATGTTAGTTGATAACGGATAGTTATCTAATAAATGGCGATCAGTGGATAGGTGGTGAATAATGTTAAATGATGACTAAAGTATATATAATGGGTAGTAATCAAATGAATTAGTTAATAAGATATGGTTAAGTAATAAATTGTGACTAGTGAGTATTGATGATAAAGTTATTAAATGAAGGTAATATTGTGGAAAGTGGGTGCTCTGGCAAATGTTGGTAAAATACCGATTGCCAATAAATAGTGGAATGATGGTTAAATAATGAATTGGTTACTTGTAAGTGATTAATGGATGCTTATTTATTTCTTTTTGTGTACTCTCCAGGCACATAAGAGTCTGTGATGAGTTATTTACATTCCTCACCAATTGGCGCATGGGAGCTGATTTTGTAATTTGTGATTGCTTGCGTGATGCCTTGTAATGCGTTATTATTCTGATTTATTTACTTGTTATGCACAACAAGGTTAGCACGTGTTGATTGATCTGAGGTGGATTTATGCACCGTAGTATTGTTATCTAAGCTTATTTAGCCTTAATTTGAGGAAAAATAGTGTGGTTAATGTTTTAGTGATGATATAATTGATTATCTAAGTGTTTATGCATTTTATTACAATTTTTAAGGTATTTTCCAAACAAGTTTGTACTTAAATTGGTCACATAGAGTGAAAACAAGAAAACTAGTGTTACTAGCTTGAGCTAGGTGTTGTTCTAGTTGATCTCGATGATTATAATGTGTGTAATGAGTTCCTAATGGTATTATTGTGTAATTATGTGTGGTAAAACTTTTTTTGAGAGTTCAAGGTTCAATTGAATTAATCCAAGAGTCAAAACACTAAGCTAAGCATTAATAGGACGAAACTAGTTCTTAGCTAAGTTTCTAGTTCACCGTTATGGATTGTATGTTGTTTTAAGCTCTAATTTGTGGTGTTTAATTCTATAGGATGCTTGTTAAGTTGATTATTATGATATATGAATGATATATAAGTTGTAAATAAAGTTAAAATAACACAAAAAGTCTTGAAATGGATCAACAAAAGCGCGGAACAAGATTTAACATAAAACAAATACTTTAGATGTCCATGGCGCGTAACTGACCAAATCCATGGATATAGGGCACGTTCTACACATATATAGCTTCAAAAGGGACCCAAAATAGTGTGTCTCTATGATTAGGGCACGTCGAACACGCTAGTTCCCGCTATGATCTCCACGACGCAGACCCTAGGTCAATTTTGACAGTTTTGTCCTCCTATAAATAAAACACTTTAACTTGATGGTAGACACCTTGGAAGGATTTGAAACCTGGATAGGAGTTGGGAAACACTTCAATTAGGGTTTTTATTCTTTTAATTAAGTTTATTTATGGATTTTATCATGTATTTATCTGGGGTGCTTACGGTTATATCCTTGAGTGGCTAAAAGCTCCCTTTCCGGGGTTAAGGCCAAGAACATGATTCCTATTGATTTGAATTGATTTGCTTTTGATCTATTATCATATTTGGTTGTTTATTTATCCTTTTTGTAACTATTTTAATGATTAGATACCTTAAGAATACATCCATTATTGTCTTTGTGAGCTCGGGAGAGGGAATAAGAACATAGAACATTGGGGTAAATAGGCTAAGGTTCTTATTCATTTCTAAAATAAAGCATTTGAATTAGAGTCTAGGATAGGGATATACATAGAAGCCGTGTTTGGTTCACTTGCAGGATGACATATTAATGCATCTAAATGTATTATTACATCCCCACACAATGATATAGTTGTAATGTCTAGTTAGGTAGAATATTAGAGTATCAGCAAATTATGATAATAAGATAAACCCCGCGAATCAACAAATAATATAAATAATCTAACCAATAAAGTTCAATATCTTAGTATGATAGTTTGTAGAGCCTTAACCCTGGGCGTTTCCGTATTGGTTGTCCAAGACTTTTACTTTCTCACATCGTTTACTTTACTTTTAAATCATAACTCTCAAAAACTCATATTGTCACTTTTGCACCACTTTAATCTCAAGTGTTAAACTTGAATTCAGTAGTTGTTAAACAAGTCCCTGTGGGAATGATACTTGGCTTCTAAAGGGCCACTTTACTACTTGGTTAGACCACGTATATTTGTGTTGCCCCCAAGAAAACATTTATGCCTTATGTTATATTGTTATCTTAGTTTAATTACTTATTATGTACAACAGTATTGGAGGTGATTCAAGTTCATTTCTATATCTTGACTTAGTTATCTTATCTTGCATTTATCATACTTATATCATGATTTAGCTCAGTCGGCCGATGATGCCTACTGAGTACTCATTATTTTGGCACCCATACTACACTTTTGTAAGTTTTTGGTGTAGATACAAGTACTAGCTATCACCGTTGATCATTGATTATGCCTTATTGATTTTTCAGAGATAGGGTGAGCTCTTAGAGTTGAAGTCACCTTTTCTTTCAATTTAGATATTCAATATTTTGTTATTGAGCTAGATGTTGTTGACTATGGTAAGTCTTTAAGTTTTAATACTCGTAGATACTCTTGTAATAGCTCTACTAGGTCATGGGAGGGTATCTTGTATTGTCTATTTTATCTATTTAGAAATCTTTGCTTATTTGTATGTGTATTGTTCATTTTCACCTATGATTGGGCATTTTCCACCAAGTTAACCCATTGCATTTGGATTTATATAATGGTTTGGATTACTTATATGCAGGGTAGAGTATGTTCCATCATGACTCATAATTAAGTCATGAAAAATTGGTATCAGAGACTAGGTTTCATTAGTATTGTTGGTACAAAAACAAGTGTTGAGTAGAGTCCTACAGATTGGAATGCTCACAACTATTTCCTATCTTTGAGAGGCTATCAGACATTCTTAAGACTTCTTCACCTCTTTCACTCATATTATGATAAGCTTGTTTATAGAACATTCCTTTTATTTCACTCTTTTATAGATGGCCAGGATACGTGTTGCCGCTACACGAGAAGAGGGTTCTGAGATCGAGCCTAAGGATCCTACACCTATTCGTGGTCATCCGCATGATGTGTACCCTCTAGGGCCTAGATAGGTTTCCTTCCCTAGGTCCTATTCTCTCTCCTAAGATAGTGATTCTTTCAACCTATCTAGCGGTAGCTAGGGATAAACCTAGGCTTCACTAGGGTTTGGTTCTTTTTTAGTATTAAGAGATGCGTTGGTTCAGATTTTAAGTTTAGTTGGTGGTGCACCTTCTGAATATTTATAGTTTATAGATTAGAGTGGTATTGAGGCGGGGGTGCAACTAGTAGTTGTGGATCCCAACATTCAGGTTCCTCCTACATCGATAGGTGCTTAGTTGGTAGTTGCTCAACCAGTGGTTGCTCAGCCTACTATGTCTTTTAAGGAGTAGAAGATGTTTGGTAGATTCTTGAGATTAGCTCCGCCTAGGTTTTATAATGCTTCGAGTGAGGATGCATATGAGTTCCTAATTTCTTATGAGGATAGGCTCCATAATTTGGGCCTTTTTGAGACTCATAGTGTGGATTACACCACATTTTAGTTAGACTTAGCTGCTCAAAAATTGTGGATAGTTTATATGGATTGTAGACCAGTTGGATCTTCTTCTTTGTCATGCACTTTGTTCTCTAAGATATTCTTTGAGAAGAATATGCCTCACAGCCTTAGAAATTATTTAAGGGATCAGTTCTTTAATTGGAGCAGGTCTTTGTGACAGTTGTAGAGTATGAGGCTCATTTTCACAAGTTGGCTAGGCATGTTCTTGTATTCTGGATATTGAGTAAGACAGAGTTCATTTCTTTGTTAGTGGGTTGAGAATCCCCATTTATATGTATACTCAGAGTTTAGTTGCTGCAAGTAGGTTTTTTGTTTAGGTGTTAGATCACGCTCGAGTAATAGAGGAGATGCATCTTAAGTGTTATGAGGACCATGGTAACATGCCTAGATTTCTAGGTAGATTCAGTGGGATCAATTATAGTTCTTGACCAAGAGATAGTAATTCTTAGGGTAGGTATCCTCTACGGCTGTCCTATCAGACTTATAGTCAGCCTAGTCGACCTGTGTAGACAATGCTTTAGATTATTGATGGAGGTTATTTAGTTCTAGGATCGACCTAGAAAGGGCAATGATAAGTATTTTAGAGGTTCATCATTTGGTCATTCTAGGTGTGATGCTTATTATAGGTCAGTTAGATCTGTTAGTTTTGATTTAGTTCAAATGTCATGTTATAGTTGTAGAGCTCTTGGTCATTATTCACAATATTTCCCTAGTCGTGGGGCGATTGTTGTTTTAGCTCAAGGAATTTCCCCTATTAGAGCAGTTTATTCCTCAGCTAGAGGTAGTTCTCATGGTCATAGGGGTGGTTTTCAAGGTACACGAGTGGTAGGTTGGTCAGTTGTATATAGTAACTGCTAGAAAAGAGGTTGAGACTTCAGATGTTGTTGTTATAGGTCTAAATTTATTGTGCTATCAATCACCCTCTGCTTTACTTTAAGTAGGATCCACTTATTATTATATATCTTCTTATTATGCATCGCAGTTGGAATTGTGTTGTGACTTATTTTCTGTGCCATTATGCATATCTATGTTCGTGGGTGGTTCTTTAGCAGTGGATCGAGTTTTCAGATCATGTGTTATGATTGTTAGCAATATTAATACTTATGCTGACCTTATTATTCTTGATATGGTGGATTTTGATATGATTTTGAGCATGGATTGGTTATCCCACTATCAAGTAGTCATGGATGGTTTTTCCAACACCGTTACCATAGCCATGCTCAGTGTACCTCTAGTTATATGGCGGGGAGTAGTTAGCCATGAGCCAACGAGGAATATTTCTTATGTTCATGCAAGGAGGCTTATTTAGAGGGGTTGTAAGTCTTAACTCGCTTAGGTTTGTGATATTAGTGCGGAGAGTCCGTTGCTTGAATCTATTCCTATTGTTTGTGAGTTTTCGGATGTATTCCCTAAAGACCTGCATTGTATTCCCTCTGTCTATAAGACCGAGTTTTCTATTGATCTTGAGCCTAGATCCTAACCTATTTCTATGGCACCTTACTATGTGGCTCCTACCGAGCTTAAGGAGCTTAGTTCTCAGCTTTAAGATCTTTTTGGTAAGAATTTTATTAGATTGAGTGTGTCTCCATGGGGAGCTTCTATAATAATAGTAAATAAGAAAGATGGATCCATACACATGTGTATTGATTATAGGAAGCTTAATAAGGTGATGGTGAAGAACTATTATCCTATGCCTCACATTGATGATTCATTTGACCAACTTCAGGGAGCGACAATGTTTTCGAAGATTGATTTGAGATCTGGTTACCATCAGTTGAGGATTCAGGCTGGAGATATCCCAAATAAAGCCGTTAGGACCCTTTATGGTCATTATGAGTTTCTAGTAATGTGATTTCGGTTGACTAATGCCCCCATTGTGTTGGTGGATTTGATGAAGCAAGTATTCATTCCTGATTTGGATTCCTTTGTGATTGTGTTCACAGATGACATCCTTGTGTATTTGTGGAGTTGAGAGGAGCACGTGCAACATTTGAGGATCGTGCTCCAGGCTTTGAGAGATCATGTTCTTTTCTCAAATCAGTAATATTTGAGGATCGTGCTCCAGACTTTAAGAGATCATGTTCTTTTTTCCAAGTTCTCTAATTGTGAGATTTAGCTCAAGTCGGTATCATTCCTTGGTCATATGGTTTCTATGGATTGTATTATAGTAGACCCAACTAAGATTGAGGTGATTCATGATTGGGCTAGACCTATACTTTTACTGAGTTTTGTAGCTTTATTGGCTTGGCTGGTAATTATAGATCGTTCAATGGGGGTTTTGATACTATTTTAGCCCCTATGAAAAGATTGACTCTGAAGGAGATTCCTTTGTGATGGTCTGAGTAGTGTGAGTCAAGCTTTGGAAAGATCAAGGATTTTCTTACCTCATCCCCTGTTTTAGCTCTTCCTGTTGTGGGTGAGGGATTCATTATGTTTTGTGATGCTTCTGGTGTTGGTTTGGGTTATGTAGGGATGCAGCAAGATCATGTAATTTCTTATGCTTCTTGACAACTTAAGGTGCACAACTGCACTACCTCACTCATGATTTGTAGTTGGTGGCGGTAGTTTTCGTGCATAAGATTTGGAGGCGTTATCTTTATGGTGTGCATTGTGAGATTTTCACCAACCATTGATAACGCTTAAACTACCCTAAATTAAAAGGATAAAGTAGTCACTATCAAGTATAATAACAAAAATAGGCTGGGGTCGAACCCTTAGGGAATACGTTAGATAACTTACTTAAACTTGTTGAAATCACCAGGCAGTACAAAACACTAAAAACAGGGATTTGTAGTAACTAGCAAGAAGTAACAAGAATTTGATGCTTTTAGTTGTAAATAGTCTAAGACGAACACTAGGCTTGTGTTCCCCTGGCTTTTAACACGTAGAATTATCATGAACTGTCATACTATTCTGATACATTGCATGGAGAATCTGACAAGTTATGTATCACCAACTATCTTATGGACTCGTTTGAAAATCTTACTCCTTACCATTTGATTCTTAGAGCATTGCTTTACTAAGCATTTCCCTAGATCCCAGATTAACTATTACTTTTTGGGTATCAAGTTAATTAGATAAGAAGGCAAAAATTCTAAGATGGAAGGGGGTCTCAGATTACTATTGTGATGACTTTTCCTAATCTCTGCCTCTCTTTTGAAGCAAGTACTGAATAGAAGGGGGTTCATAAAGTAAGTCTTCCACTAAGAAATCAATTAAACTAAAGAAAATCACAATACATGCAAGAATATTTATCTAGAATGACTTGGCACTTCCTCTACTTTGTTAATCCGCTAGGGTTCCCACAACCCTAGCTAAGGGAGTAGTTATGAGATCAATCATGGAATCCACAGACAAAGTTACAAAATCAATCTCACAATAATGAAACAAAAAATCACAAAGTCTTAAATTTTATAACAAACCAAGAACAAACCAAGAACAATAAGGTTCCAAGATTACAAGTCAATCTCGAAATCAAAATGTGTTTGGAAACTCATCCCCAAAGGGCCTCTCTAACCTCCTATAAATTAAAACAAGTCTAAAGGGTATTTATTGATCACAAGAAACCCTAGAAATAAAATCCTAAATAAAATAGGAAAACTTAACTAAACATACATAAAAAGGACTAAAACATCATAGGTCTGCATGTACGTTACATGGAAACCTGAGGAAATGATTTAAAACTGATCCAAAGAGTTAAAGTTGGTGGCTACTTACTTAGGACACATACGGATAGTATGTGGACCTAGGCAAGTGCAAAACTTCTTCATAGATCGTGTAGGTCTGTAGACTTTTGATCTCTGTGTATCTGGGTCACATACGGACCGTACGTACTACATACAAACCATATGTGGACATAGGTAAGTGTAAAATCTTTTTTTCCCTACTTTTGAGCCTCTGTACTTTAAGTTCTGGTACCTACTTTGATCACCTATGCTTGGTAAGTGGTATATACACCCAGAATTTCCTAAGTAAGTAGCCAAAATCTTCAATTTTCATTGTTTTCATCTATTTATCATCCAAACTTGGTTTCCTTCAAAATCACTTCGAAAACACATCAAATCCAACAAAATAGCCTTATGTACATGCATATTCTCCAAGTTTAAGCATAGTAAGTTCTATAAATTCATAGAACATCAAGACCCTGAACTTAGAACATTGTATGTCCTAAAGAAACAAAAACATAACCTAATATATGACAATGCTTAACCAAGGGAAACCTAAGATACCTATGGCAGTCAATCATCATAGTTAGCTCAAAACACATTACCCTCTCCAAGTTCAATACCTTAAAACCAACTGTGTGTATCTATGAAGTACAACAATGTAACATAATAGAATCAAGATATGACAATTATATTAGCAGTATACAACCATGCATATATACAAGCTATACTACCAAAAAAAGTAAACAACTAGAAATACAACCCATGTTCCCTCATAAAAAGAAGCCCCACTTACTTATATGAATTAATGTATGTCAATGCGGGGACGATCAAGTAACACTCACACCTAAATGAGAAGTTCCACTGATGCGCATAAAATACCATAAGCTTGCCTTTATTTTCTTTACCTTAGTTTTTAGACAGTCAAGTTAGGATCATTATAGGACTTTATTCAGCTTGTAATCTAGGCTTGGTGGCTGGTATGATACATATGGGAATATAATTACTAAGCCTCCTTTGCCCCAACTAACTTTGGGGTCCGTACTTTAACCAATAATCTTTTTATTCCACCCTTATTTACCTCTTTTTGTCTTTTATTGCACATTCAAGTCAGGTGCGATTTATTTTTTTCATTTTTTTCCTCTTTTTTCATATTTTTTTCTTTTCCACCACACCCAACCCTACTTTCTCTTTTCTATTTATTTTACCCTTCTTCATACCCACATTACATTACACACCCCAATAATAGTCACCCTCAACTTAGGTGATTCACCCACATTGAGGTGCATAATGTCTTAGTAGGACTACGGCTAAAACAGGTTCATTGTAATACAAATAGGAAGGTGAAAAGTGAAAACAAAGAAATAGGCTATATGGCTAAAAAAAAGGGGGATCAAGGGACACTATATCACAGTAGGAAGGTCATTTAGGCTAAAAATGGACTAACATCAGCAATGGCCTATGATCCTTTCCTAACTCTCCTACAACCTAGTGAAGACTAACCGACCAAGTTCTAGATTTAACACACAAAGGGAACTAGGTAGCATCTCACACACATATGGCACAGAGTCACATCACAACCTACTACCTATTTGGTTCATGCAATTGTTATCTATGATTATCATGTCCCTGTTTCTAATTCGAAAGTCAGATATATATGCATATCATACAATTCAAAACAAGCTGTTGAACGAGTATTATTTTCTCAAGAATTCACAAGATCATGTCAACTTCCCTAGATACTCATTTTTCTCCTAGTTAAACACAAAATATCCTGAAATAAAAAAAATACACCTAAACATGCCAACTCTACTGGGAACATGACTCTGAGGAAAAAAGGTACGACAACAAAAACCCTAAGAGGAAATCAAAACCCATAAGCAGTGTAATGACCCTTTTGGTTATTTTCCATAATTCTATTTATTTTTGCCATTTGATCTTCTCCATAGCTTCCCTAAGTCATTTATGACTTGCTGGGACTGACTGCTCGGTTATCGGGCAGTTCATTTGGTTTTTAGAACCAATTCCCTATTTGGAAGTCTACTTAGGTTCTAAATGGCCACCAAGGAAAAACTTTAGTAAAACGATCTTATATGTAAATTCTAACTGCACCATCTACTTTAGAATATCAGTTTTAGGCTAGATAGACCTTTGGTTTGAGTCCCAATGCACCCGATCTCGTTTAGACCTATTGGTTGAAAAGTTGGAAAATCAAAAGATATGGATGTGGGGCTTACATTTGGTCTGAATGACCTTAGATGGAAAATTTGACTTCACCAACACATCTAGAACATCAATTTAGTGGGGTTATATAATTTACTTATAAAAATCAAAGTCCAAATGAGTTCCAATGGTTAAACATAAGTTTTGACTTTGTTGGTGCAGGTGCATGGCGATTGTGATTAGGCCTATGGATTTATCCCTAGCTCTATAGTCACCCCTGGATGGAGATAACGATACCCCATACCTGGTATACATATAAAAGGGCACCTTAATCTATGTTTCGGCGATCTTGACTTGTTTTTAAGACCTAGAAGCCCTTAAAGGGTGTGATAACTCAATATTGATTATTATGGGTGATATGGGAGCTTTATAAATGTCTTTTATCATGATGTTCATTCGAATTTAGGTAAGATTTCATTAATTTCATTCTTGAATTTCTTTGTTTTGACCAGAAACCCCAAATTCAATTATGGCTTTATTTTAACCAAAACTTTTCTTGGTTTTCACCCATTTATTAAGGGTTATGATTCATTGATGATGTACAACATTGGTTGACCTCAAAAATGTGACTTCCATAAGTGGTAACCACTTGGGGTTTTTGGTGTCACTTTTGGATCCAAATCATAATAATGCAATATGAGTGTTGTTAGACTCGTATTGATAAGTGGATTACTATTTTGATAGTATGATAGAATTTTGGGGATTGTGAAGTACAGATGGATGCGTGATATTTATGTAAGGGTTTGTGATTTGGTTTTGAGGTAGGATTCTAACTACTCTTCTTTGAACATGACGTGTTTTATATATGGCATGTGTATGTGAATATTAGGATTGATTATGAGTTTGTGGATTAGATGAGGGTTTTGGACCCGTAAGATGGTATGTTTAGGACCCTTTTTGGATCCAATTGACTTCTCTATATTGGACTAAATTGTATCATAGATATGATATAATGCTAGATTTGGGATGTGGTTTATGTGTTGGAATCATAGTTAGTATGATTAACTTTAGTTGGGGAATTCTGGTGATGTTGAAAATATAATTTGGGTAGAATTGACATAAATACCCATGTTTCTAGATGAAGTTCCTATTGTAGGATTGGTTGTGTCTTACTTGACATCTAGAAGTTGAACTAGATACCATAGCCTAGTTGGGGTATAAGCTGGCTAAATATAGAAATTGAGGATTAGAAGTGGGATCATCTTGCCCACCTTAGGCCAAGACTTGTGCTAGCCTTTATGGACTTAGTTATGGATATTAGGCATAGTTGAGACTAGAAAACCTTATTCTAAGCTTATTTGGTGGTTTAAAGAATAGTGATGGTATGTTCCTCCAGATAATGACTAATGGCTCATAGCCATGATATTTTCCTTATAGAAATAATATTGGGCCTTTAGAGATGCTTATTTTTCTTAGATACAATATTGGGCCATTAGAGGCGCTATTTTTTCTTAGACATGATATTGGGCCTTTAGAGATGCTTATTCCTCTTAGATGCGATATTAGGCCATTAGAGGTGCTATTTTCTCTTAGATGTGATATTAGGCCTTTAGAGATGCTTATTCCTCTTAGATGTGATATTGGGCCATTAGAGATGCTATTTCTTTTTTGACATGATATTTGGCCATTAGCGATTCTATTTCCTCTTAAATGTTATATTAGGCCTTTATCAATGTTATTCCTCTTAGATATGAAAATTGACCTATAGAGATGATATTCCTTATAGTTATAATTTATGGTCTAGTGATATATTGTATCTCATAGATGTGAGGTGCCATACTTATTATATTCCTCATAGATGTAAGACGATTATAAATATGCTTTATGACCTATAAATATGTTATGCTTCATAGTTAGGCTATGGCTTATGAATATGAGATGTCTTACTAATATGAGTATTTATATGAGTTCCTGATACTTATGTGGTCCTATGGCCTTGATTCTGAAGTAATGATTATTCTAGATACATTATTGGGGAAAAGGTTGTGTTATGATATTGGTTGGATATCAGGGAAATGTTTATCCTTTAAAGGGATACGATTGTATTTTATGAATATATGTGTGTATTTACAAAAATCTCTCCTATATGGGATGGAGAAAGATGTGTTATGATGTTTATGATTTCAATGTTTGAATAGTGATAATGGCATACATAAATTCAATATATTCATAATTGTTGCATCAATGATTGATACGATTCTAATTAGATTATAATCTTATTATCCTTGTTATTAACTAAGGTCTAAAGGCCACTTTCTACCTTAATAATAGATTTCTTCATAATAATAAATGTCAATCTTTAATGAATAACTTATAGGTAAAAGAGGTTAATAATGATGTTTTAAATACTTGACCGAGATAAGTTACGGTTTAAGATTTGATACTACTAATTATTACAATCATGAAATATTCTAGCCCTTTCTATGATTTTATAATGATTTAGTCCCAAAGGTCACTCCGGGCAATGGATTTACAAACTTACACTCTTTTAGCCTCAGCATGAGTCCGTGCACCAATTATATATATGATTATGGATAATGTGATATTGATAATGAGAGATAAACTATGAAAATATAATCTACCTTGCTTTTTTTTATGAATATTTACTTTAGCCCTTGTAGGGTTTGTTCTTTACTTTTCCCTCGTAGGGCTTGAACATTACTTTAGTCCTCATGGGGCTCACTCTCTATTATTTTCATTGATTAAGGATATTATAATGATATTATGATACCCAAAAAGGGCAAAGTATACTATGATAATGATGACACCCAGTATGACCAAAGGATATTATAATGATATGATGATACCCAAAAAGGCCAGAGAATATTATGATGATATAATGATAACTGGTAAGGTCGAAAGATATTATGATAATGTGATGATGCCTAATAAGGACGAAATATATGATGATGATGTGATGATGCTTGATAAGGATGGAGGATATTATGCCGATGTGATAATACAGAGAAGGGATGAAGTATGTTATGATGATTGAATTGTGGTATAGAATTTGTACCTTTCATTTCATTGTTGTATGTGCATCACCGATCACTAGTATGCACCTATGTCTATCGGCCGATATAGGATGGTTGCATAGATATAGGTGATGATTATACCTTGTGTTGTTATATGCTGGCTAAACCTTCTGATCTTTTGGCGATGGGGTTATGTGTAGGATCAACTAGGTATTTAATTTTTTTGGAATAAACAGTTACTCGAGTTGTTATTAATATTTGTATTATCATTGTTATGTCTAGCTTATGAAAGATTGGTCATTGATTTGATATTGAGATTGAGGTAGGATTCTGGCCTCTTCTACCTTACAATTTCATTGTTATGTATGATTAATTCATGATGAGATAGGTGGATTAGAAACCTTCAGTATGTTAGTACTAAATCTTGATATGATTATAATGAAGCCTTAACGTGAATATATGATAATCTAGGTTTTATATTGAGTTGACCTTATATCTACATATAAGTATATCTCGATATATACAACTATGGTATTGCCGTATGTCCCTTTCTTCCCTTTTTCATATTGTATATTCATTCTTTGGCCTTATAAATAGCCATATGATCTTCTTTTATCCTTCATTCAGATATTGTCCAAGGATATACGGTATAGTGTTGAGAATTTTAAGTATGGCTGGAATAGGATAATTCATCCTTGATATTTTCTTAGCCTTAGTATGTTAGTCTCTTGAACTTGAATAGGATAGAATATACTTATTATCCCATTGGTTTTATTTTTTGATGACTGGACTCTTGGGTGTAGTTTCCATTCTGCTTATATTTTATATATATATCTGTTTTATCTTTAGAGCTTAGTTGGTAGTTCCCTACTAAGTACCATTTAGTTGGTAGTCATACTAAATTTCTGTAGCCAATAGATTATAGTACGAGTTATCACTATTGACATGTGTATTATGTGGAGCAACCATGGTTCGAAGACTTAGAGTGAGCTCCTGACATTCAAAGTATTATTTACCTCCTTCTTATATATTGGACTAGTCTTTATTTTATATTTAGAGATAAGTTTTATCAGTGTATTCAGTTAACTTCACTTTGTACTTTGTATTATTGCATCTCCTGCACTGATATCACTAAGTTTTAGGATCATATTATGTCATTGCTTCTTTATTTAATCTATTATGCAATTCTTTTCTTTATATATTTGATAGTCCATTACTAGTTATTCCAGAATACGAATTTGGCTTACCTACTGGTGGGTTATAGTAGGCGCCATCATGACCTACGAAATTGGGCCATGACAAGCAGCCCTACTCTCAAATTAAAGTCATGCATTATACCCCAATGCAGTAGAACGCTACAAAATAAGATAGTTAGGAATATACCTATGGAACCCTAGGTGTGGAGACTAATGTCAATCACAATAATATGTACAAAGAACAACATATCATGGTTTTCCTCCCATGCAACACCTAATTTAACATTACAACATGAAAGGGCTTGGTTGGGAACTTAGACTTCTTCAACAAGCCCATGGGTACCTTGATTACTCAGACTTCATCAAGGTAGCCCAAGAGTTGACCTCCAATTTTTTCTTCCTCTTTGAACTTCTGAATTTCACCCTTAATTATTTTTTCAATTTTCTACAATACCAAGGGGAGATGGTATGAAAATAATAAACCCAAGCAATAGATGAGGCATGTTGTACTTCTTGGACCCTACGCGAGGAATGTAATTCTTGGTTTCTGACTCAGTAAATTCAAGAATGTACATATATTTTTCCTCCTTCTTGCACTCTACTTCAAGTTCGTATAGCTCGACCAATATCTAACTATCCAAACATAATGTGGAAAATGCTTTAAATGCGGTCCAATATGCCCTAAGTTAGGAATTGCATTTTTCTTTACATCCCTACATAAATCTAGTATACTCTCCTTAAGTGTGACACTATCCATAAAAGAATGAGAAATTTTAGACTTTTTCAATTTTAGCTCCCCAAGTTGGCTTCTCAAAAATTTCTCAGTCTCACACCACCTATAACTAAGTATTGGGCGTTAGAAGCGGTAGCTTTTGCATCTAACTCTAATTGTAGGTTGTAAATATCCAAGCCAAACCTATCAACATTTTGAATAAGATCATGATTGTTGTGGACAAGGTGTGTTAATGTTTCCAATAGGATATCCTTGTGCTTGCACACTATTTCTTCCACACTCCTACAATACCGTACCATATCAAAGGATAAGGATCAATAATAAAGAAGTCTTCATCACTCTATACTTCATTTGGCCAAGTTTTCATCCTAAGAAGAGATGGAATACACTATCACATGCCTATAGAAGAATAAAAAAACCCTAACATCTGGAATAACTCTAATCAGTAATCATATTCCATGACAACGGCTCTAAAATTTTGAAAACTCCTAAACTACCCCTCCTTAGAAGGATAAAATGCTTGTTGTCAGGTATAATAACCCAACTAGGTTGGGGTCGAACTGATAGAGCTATCTTAAACTTGTTGAAATCGCTAGAAAGTGTAGAAAAGTAAGGGGGGGGGGTCTATAGTAACTAGCAAGAAGTAACAAGAATTGGAGGCTTTTAGTGGTAAACAATCTAAGACAAAAACTAGGCTTATTTTTCCTTAGGTTTTAACTCCATTAATTTAATATAAACTATCTAACTATTTCGATAGACTTAGGTAAGTGCAGAACTTTTACAGAAATCCTGTAGTTTTTTGGACTTTTGATTTCTACACGTTCATAGGTCAGAAATGGACCATATATACCACATAAAGACCATATATAAACATGGGTAAGTACAAAGTCTTATTTTTTCCCACTTTTGTGCCTCTGGACTTTCAATTCTGGTACCTACTTTGATCACCTATGCTAGCTAAGTGGCTCATTTGCCCAGAATTACCTAAGTAAGTACCCAAAATCTTCAATTTTTATTTTTTTCGTCCATTTTGCATCCAACTTGGTTTCCTGCAAAATCACTCCAAAAATACATCAAATACAACAAAATAGGCTTAAGTACATGCATATTATCCTAGTTTAAGAATCGTAAGTGCTATAAATTCATAGCACATCAATTATCACAATATTCAACATCTTCTGACCTAGATAGAGCTTAATACTAGAGAACATAGATGGATGGAGTTTCTTAAGGATTATAATATTTTCATCTTGAATCATATGAGCAAGGCAAATGTCGTAGAAGATATCTTGAGTCAAAAGTTTGTGAGTCTAGGTAGCTTGGCTTGTATTTTGGTTTCTCTGAGGATGTTGCCATAGGACATCCATTCCTTAGCCAATGTGATGGTATGCCTTGATATTTCAGACCCTAGGTGGATTCTTGCTAGTGTTGAGGTGATGTTTTCATTATTTGAGTGGATTCAGGAACTCTAGTTTAAGGATAATAATCTTTGCTTTCTTTATGATCAAGTGTTGAGTAGAGAGTCCGAGGGTAACACCATAAATTTTGAGGGTGTTTTGAGAATTGATGGTTGTATTTTTGTTCCATAGATCAATGACTTGATTCAGTTGATTTTGCATGAGGTTTACAGCTCTAAGTATTACATTGATCTCAACATAACCATGATGTAAATAGATTTGAGACAACATTATTGGTGGAGTGGTATAAAGAGAGATATGGCATACTTTGTAGTACATTGCTAATTTTGTCAGCAGGTAAAGGCCAAGCATCCACGACCTAGTGGATTGATTTAGAGATTACCCATTCCCAAGTAGAAATAGGAGCAGACTACCATAGATTTTTTTTATGGTTTCTCTCGCACTTCCCATGGTTCCGATGGTATTTGGGTCATCATAGATCATTTGACCAAGTCAACATATTTCATTTCTATTCAAATGTCCTTCAGTGTTGAGAGATTAACGCATATCTATGTTAATATATAGTCCATTTTCAATGTATGCCTATTTTTATAATTTCTTACTATGGTTCTGTGTTCACTTCAAAATTTTGGAGAGCATTTTAGGAGGATTTGGACACTTAGGTGGATCTTAGTACAATCTTTTATATGCAGGCAGATCGTCAGTCAAAATAGACTATTCAAGTGCTTAAAGATATGATTTGAGCATGTGTTATGGATTTTGGTAGCCAGTTAGATCAACACTTAGCCTTGGAAGAGTTTACATTTAATAAAAACTATCACTTGAGTATTGAGATAGTGCATTTTGAGGCTTTGTATGGTAGGAGATGTCGTTCTCTAGTTGGATGGTTTAAGACTGAAATACCCTGGGTTTTAGATCTTGGAAATTTCTAGAGTTTTGGACTCACTGTCCTTGTAATGATTCAGCATATGATTCATATGCTGTGGGTACAAGTCAGGGGACCCTAGTCTTTAGGGAACCAATGAGGGTGGTTGGGCTTTTGTTGTGGTTATAATTTTGTAGGTACGGGTCATCAACAGTGGTAACTGTTTGTTTGGTCAATCCTTTAATCAAATCAGTAACTTAGTAACTTGACTAGTCTCTAGGTACGAGTGGCTCACTAAGAGCCATGAGGATAGGGTACGAGTGGTAAGTTAGGGTCGTATGTGGTCTAGTGTTCAATCATTTTGGGTTCTACCTTAGGTACTACAGGACAATACTAGTCATATAGTCCAGTGATGAGTTGGGTAAGAAAGTCGTATATTGGACAGAATGTGGTGTCCAAATTTTTGTTCTGGTGATGACTTGATAATACCAGTCGTATGATGTGGTGACGAGTTGGAGGGTTAACTCGTACCCACTTATGAGTGTTCCATAGTTTTAAGTTGGGGGGCATTCTGGATATTTCCTAGTTGTAACTCCCATTGATAACATGACATAAAACACCTTTAGGGGCTTCATTAACCTATTATTGTCAATCAAACAGTCTTAAAAATCTCTCTATACTCTCTCTCAAGAAAAAGGCTAGGGTTTCTTCAAGATAATCAATTAAGGCTTTCAAAGGTGGTTTCTCTTTGTATTCTTTGGTGTCTAAGGCATGTTAATCACCCTTCATTGTTATTTTACATAGTGCATGTATTTTAATGTATAAATTTCATGACATGGTTATGGTTTGAAATAATGGTTGGGGTTTTGGATGTTTATGGTTGAATAATGTTTATCATGGTTTAATGATGTTTCTTTCATTAATTTTAATATGATTTTACCATTGTGGAATGCATTGTTATTGTAAATTTATTTAGTGATTCTTTGGATTCCCCTAAATTACTTTGATATGATTTTGAAATATGTGTTCCCTCAATCGGTTTGTTAAAATGCCAATGAGAATGGTTTTGTCACATAGTTTGGCTATTATTGAAATATTTGCATTGCATAAGAGTTAATGTAACTTAAATTGGTTTGTTTGGTTTTAAATAGTTTTGGAAAGCCTTGATGGCAATGGTTTTGGTCTAATTGGAAACTTAGGAGTCAACTTAGTTTAATGGTTTTGGTATGACATAAAAGAATAGGTTTGCAAGCTCTAATTTTGGTATGATGATACCAATGGTTAATACCTAAAAAAAATACTCCTTGGTAATTTGTTGGAATGTATATATGGTTTTAAAATGGGCTTAAAGAGGGTCGAGTAGTAAAGCCATAAAGGATGGGGGGACCGATGCTGGAAACTCATGTTTGGCGATGTGAGGGTGGTCTTGGTGACCATGTGCATGATGCAAACTTTATATTTTGGGAGATATACTAGTCATCTCAGATTATTTTCTCTGATCATGCAGCTAACACGCACTGCGACCCTTTCAGCGGGGGAGCTAAACCCAAACAGCCTGTGGGTGATTTTAGGGTGGTCAAGCTACTCAACCCAGGTTAAGGTTTTAAATGCATGCTACACCCAGTTCCCTATCCCAGTATGATTTATATATGTAACTATGTGATTTCATATGGTTATTTACTTTTTTTTTGAATTACTAGCACTATTTTATCTTATCCCTGAGTACATCCAAGCATTTACTCCACTAACCATCTTTAGGGGTTGTATCCCCACGTGGTCTCTTGCTCAATGACTTGGATTCGAGGAAGCTTTGAGTCTAACTGAAGTGGTGAACTTTCATACCTCAGAAGGCTTCATTACATGCTATGGACTTCTTTTGTTTTTGTTATTACTTTGGTTTGGTTTTGGCTATGGTCGGGGACATATCCCGACCGGATATTATTAATTTTGGATAGAGGCTTTGTTAGACAACTATGTGCATAGGCGATGTCGGTGTTAGTGTCATCTTTGGTATTGGTATTACTATTAGGGTTGACATTGGTTGGATATTTGATGGAGGTTGTTGGATTATAATTATAGACTTTATCTAATGTCTTTAAATTATTCTTGTTTTATCTTATTATATGATTGGAATTCATCTGACATAGGGTTCTGGGTGATTATGGTTGGGTATTGGGGGTTGTCTCTGGTCTTAGATGGACATGAGATTCGCTACATGGCTAGGACATAGCTTGAGTCATGTCAGATTGGTATCAGAGCCCTAGGTTCATGGTCAATTGGGTATCTGACAAAGCTGTATTGAGTAGAGTTTCTTCTAAGGTTGTGTAGCTCGCCACACTTATAAGGGAGAGGATACAAGGCATTTAGGAATGTTTCTCTTTATTGTGTTATGTTTTCAAGCTATAGAGTCTAAGGTCCTGATATCTTCTCTAATTCCTGTTTGTTTACTTTTTAGATCATGCCTTCTCGACCATCTGAAGTTTATAGAAAATTCTCTATTCTACTCGAGGACAATGTTGATGGGACCCACCATACTTATGGGGTCTAGACCCGGTCTCGGGGTCCTGTTCTTAATTGTCCTCCTAGAGTTTCATCGGTTTTGTCCAGTCCTTCTCGAGCTCCTCAGGCAGATATGATGAATGCTGAGTTTTGTCAGTATATTCATATGTTGGCGCAGTTGGTAGCTTCTTAGGTCGAGCGTGGCATTTTTGTTACTCCATATTCTGAGGCCACAAGGGTTGGTGAGTTCATGAGGTTAAACCCTTATATATTCAGTGTTGTTGAGATGGAGGAGTATCCTCAAGCTTTTGTGGATGATATGGAAAAGATCTTTCGTGTTATGCATGCTACAAATCTGGAGGGTGTGAAATTTGTTGCCTATCAACTGAAAGTTGTAGCATACCAATGGTATGAGGAATGGGAACAGTTTAGGTGTAATACCCCGTAAAATTTTTTATCAAAATTTTGTGCGTAAATGTATTGGATCCTATCTTCGAGAATGATTTATAATTTTTCTGTGTGTCATTTCTTGGATTTCGACCAACCATTTTGTAGAGCATCGAATAAGCTTTCCAATGATATGTGGATCACCCAAAAAGGACACTCGAGCAATGAGTTATGACAATTCCGATCAAACTACGACCATTTCGATCGAACTGTGAACAGTAAAATATGCAGGAAAAAAAATTACTGCAGCCAGGCGATTTTTTTGGTTAACTTCAAATGATCATAAATCCTTGTACATAATAAACTGTGTGAGCTGCTATATATCAAAGGAAATCCCTGAGAGTCTTCTTTCCAATAAAATTTGTTTCATCCAATTTGGACATTGGAGGAAAAAGTTATGGCCAATTTACTTCAGCCTATCGGATAGATCACTGAAAAACAGATTCGGGTTTTATTTGTTTCTTAGGGACATTTTGGTTTTCACCGCTCTTTTAAACCTCTAAAAATACCCCATTCAGCTGAGAACTTGTATTATTTTCCTCTCATTTCTCTTATATGTATATATATATATATATATATATATATATATATATATATATATATAGGATTTTGAATTGGGGGAAATTAATTGGAGGCTTTGATTCAAGAACTCCTTCCGTTAATCTCTTCCGGCCACAAAATCTAAGGTATGCAAGTGTTTATCTATGGACCTTTCGTCCATAGAGTCCAAGAATCCCTTTTTGAAAGTTCAAGTTATGAATATATATATATATATATATATATATATACATTTTCTAGACTTTGATGATGTGTATATATATATGTTCATTGATATTTGATGGTTGAGATATATATGAGGATTATGTATGTTACTTGATATATATATATATGTGATGATTATGCATGCTGGTTGATATATATATATGTGTGTGTGTGTGGTGATGGTGTATGTTGGTTGATAATTGCATGTGATGATTATATGTGTTGGATGAGATATATGGGGTGGCGGAAAACATAAGAATTTGATGAATTCTCCAATGTCTAAAAGTGCATGTAAGGTGTTTGTGGAATTGTCTAAGAGGCTATAAATTTACGTTCTTAGGATATAATAAGTTCTAAATGACTAGACTACTTTCTATGTATACGTACAACATGAGCTCCATGTTATTGTCTAAATTTGGGGATGTTGTGTGGAAGGCTTATGATATGGTTGTAAGTGCGGATGAGGGATTTAGTTGGTGGAATTAAGATGAATGATGGTGTTGTAGCACATGTAATTGTTCATACTGACCTATGCCTAAATGGTGCATGCAAGGTAATTGTAGAAATGCCTAGTTGAAGAAGAATGGATTGTATGACCCCTTGTGATCGAAGTGATGAGTTCATACCATACTTGCATGCTACGTGTTTACTATGATGCTTGAGGGAAATGGTAAGGCCATTAGGCCACGCTAAGTGTGAAATGTCTAATTATGGGTCGAATTGCATATATCAAGATCTTAAAGGAAAGAACCTTGAGAAGTGAACCATGATATGTTGAATGTATGTTATTTGTGTGTATCCTGATTGGATGAACTATGTCATGTTGTATTCTTCCTTAACTATATGCATCCTTGTTGAATGATCTACGATGTAATGGCATGAGATCCCAATGCTTGTATATGAATATGATCTTCAAATGATTGGTGTGAGGTGTTAATGAATGCATGGTGCATGATGGCCTGTGGGCATGTGAGTATGCGTTGTTGTATACTACGTATTACTTATGTTACTGATTGTTGGGGGTACGTATGGCCGAAATAGTCTGCTGATCTAGAGCCGAGTCAGTTCTGCGATAATCTTAGTCGTGCTATGATCGATGAATTTCCGATGATTTGAGAACTTAATGAATTCCGTGAGAACTTAGTATGTGGAGTTTTGAACAAGAATATCTTTTAATTCTTGTGCCCAAAGAATTGATTTTATCATTGGAATTTCATGATTTTGTAAAGTGGATAAATACCCAAGATGTTTTAATGACGAATTATGAGGTTATGAAAAATATAAATTGGTTAAGATTTGATGTACATGATTACTTTATTATTCCCAAGTTATGATTTGATATGGTGAATTTGATATTTCTACCATGAGTTCATATTTCAAGTGTTTTCAAGATATGATTTATGGAACTTCGAATCGTCCAATATTGGTACACATAATAACCTTATTATCTTGTTTTCTTGAATTTAGATTTTATGCCATAAATTCCATACCACTACTACGAAATTATTTTTTTGAGAATTCTTGATATAAGAGCCATGATTTGAGTTACATTACGACTTACAAAATCTTACTATGATTTGAAGATCTTAAATGCTTTTCAAAAGCTATTGTCATGATTTGAATATTGGAATGAAAGAATGATCATTTGAGAATATTGATTTGTATCCGCAGAGTCGGGATGATTTATATTTATTTTAAGCTCGCAGAGATGAAATGCTGTGTTATTGATACCATGTTGATGTTGAGGAAAATTAAAATGTTTTGAGCTAAAATGTGTTGAGTTAGGAATCCACAAATTGATATGATTTGATAAATAAGAAAGAGATTTGATTGGTCTTTATGATAGACCCTTGTGATATTGTGGTGGATTTTCTAATGCATTCTAAGATAGTCGGGGAGTATTACTTAGCACCAAGAGGGAAATTTGGTATTTCTCCAAACCTATGTGCTACCGTACGGTTGTTGATGATGATATTATTGGACAGAGAGCTAAATTATGATTATGAAAGGTTTAAGGTTGGACTCCCTGGCAAGAGTACAACACTCCCACCAATGGGAGTGCTCTCCCTAGGAGGGCAAATGTTGGTATTCCACGAGGCTCACGTGGGGTTGTCAGTTATAGAAAACTCCCTTGTCCATAAGAGTATGTTTCTTGAACTATCGAGTTGCTCCAAGTCTTGAGTTGAGGAGCTTGGTTGTCTATGATGAGTCATGAGAATTTATGATGAATATTGATGATTTTATGATGAGTTATGGGATTTTACTTATGTTTTCCTCTCTATAATATTATGAGAAGTATGGATGATAAAATTCAAGCCATGTGAGTCTTCATTTTCCGTATGATTGTTTTACGAAATAAAAAATATTATTCAAATTATTACGTGCACCCCCACATATTCAGTTGCTTATGAGGAGTCATGGTGATTTATGTAACTACTTTCCACGATTTTTGTGTCAGTATAAATCTTCAGGAGTTAGAGGTGTGAGTGTATTCGATTGATCAGTGCTGGTATCCTGTAATTCAGTAATGCAGTACCCCAGTACAGTAGTGAGTTCTGAGGGCAGTAAAGTGGTGTCTGGAGTCGTTATAATTGTTATAGTGGTTATGAACTGTGCATTCATATATGTGTACTCGTTCGTTATTCTCATGATTATTCTGTTGATTAAATGTTCATGAATAAGCGCTTGCATTTAGCCTTCCCTGCTTGCTTACTCAGTACATCTTAGTACTGACGCATTCGCGCTATGGTGTTCTTTTATTTTGGGGCACCATAGGTTCAGAGGAGTGAAACTTGGAGCATCTTAGAAGTTACTTGTATAGCAGCAGTGGGTGCAGTAGTGAGTCCTTATCATCCGAGGATGTTGTTATTAGAGTATTTGATTTTAGTAGACGGAGTTAGTTGGGGGAATTGTCCCTTCAACTCCATAGTTCAGGCAGTTAGAGGCTTTTTAGACAGATGTATTAGTGTGTGGTTTAAGGTATTGTATATTTCTAGATGTTTGAACCTTATGGAAAGTGTTAGCCATTTTTTGCATGTATTTTATTATATTATGCAGTGAACAGGTACAGATATCAGAAAAAGGGTTAGCTTGTGGTCCTTCGGGATCATAAGCACCGTGTGGTGTTCCGATTCTCCAGAATCAGAGCATTACATTAGGGGTGATAATGCTAAGTCAGACTTATGGGATTACTTCTCTAGTACCTTTCTGGACCACTTCTTTCACCAATAGTTAAGGGAAGCAAAGATGGAAGAATTAGTTAATTTGAAGCAAGGAAAGATATTAGTCACGGAGTATGCCTTGAAATTTCTCCAATTATCCCGGTATGCTCTAGAGTTGGTTTATAGCATGAGGAATAGATTTAGAAAATTTGCCTCCTGATTGTCCCGAGACTTCATTTTGAAGAGTAAGGTTGCCTTGTTGAATAAGGACATGGATATTTATAAGTTGTTCCTACACATTTAGCAAGTAGAGAAAGAGAAAAAGAAGCAGTTGGAGATTGGGCAAAGGCAGAGCAAGAAGTTTAGATTTTCTGAGTAGGGTGGTGGCCAACAGTAGAGTAGAAGGGATGGTGGGAAATGGACCAACACGAAATAGGTCAATTCTGGGTCTTACTCGATAGCTAATGCTCCCAATCCAAAGCCATTAGGTGACAAACGTTATTATATTGGTAACAAATTTATGGAAAAGGGTGCCCAATCTCAAACTAGTGGTGCTCAATTAGCTCCATCATATTCACTCTGCAGATTATGTGGTTGGTTGAATCGGGGTTACTGTGATGAAGGAAAAGACAAGTGCTTTAATTGTTGTTAGCCATGTCACATGATTAGAAATTGTCATGTTGGTAAGGTTTGATGTGATAGCCTTCTGTTAGCACATTTAAGACTTTTAACTTGAAATAATTGTAAGTTCTTAAGTAATTACTTTTGTTTTTTTATTATATTTCATGTGATTTTGTAGGAAAGTCAAGACACATGAATATATATGAAAGCTATGTTAAGAAGGATGATTTTTGGTAAAAGAGGCAAGAAATAAAGTTTTGGAGATTTCATCTGATGACGTGGTCTAATAATCTATCAGATCTGTGTAACCTATCAGAACATGCCATCACACATAGACAAAGAACAAGAAAGGTGAAGCATTTCTGATGATATTTTTTGATAAGTTATCAGATTTGTGACAAGTCATCACACATGTGAAACATTTTGGAGATATTTTTTGATAAGTTATCAGATTTGTGATAAGTAATCAAGCATGTCGTCACATATAGGGAGGAGGTCTGAAGACAATTTCTGATAAGTTATGAGATTTGTGAAAACTCGTCACACATGTCGTCAGACATGAGCAGAAGGTCTGAAGACATTTTCTGATAAGTTATTAGATTTGTGATAAGTCATCACACATGTTGTGACACATGGGCAGAAGGTCTGACGACATTCTTTGATAAGATATCAAATTTGTAAAAAGCTATCAGGCATGTCGTCATCTAAAGGAGCAAAAAGCAAAATGTTTAAGATCGAATTTTTCTTAAAGTACAGATATAAATAGTAGCTTTTATGGTTTCAGGGGGGTAGCTAGAACTTATTCGAAAGGCTAGTTTACTTCTTTTTGGGGTCTCTTAACTTTGAATTTAATTTTCAATTCTTTGATTGAGTTGTGGGATATTCTTCTTGAACTTGGAAGAACATTAACCTCATACTTCATCTTTTATAAGTTTAATTGCTCTAAATGATGAATACAATTGTTGCTATATCTTCCTTTCTCATGTGGAACTAAAACTCATAACTAGGGTTGTGGGATCTACGATTATTCTTCCATGGATTTAATAGTTGGTTTGGGTTTGAGTGATTGTGGAAAAGTTTTGATAATTTCTTTGTAATGATTGTTTTCTATTGGTTGCAAAAAAAAAAATCTAGCCTTATGTTTGCTTGCTTGAACTGAGAAATAAACTAAAGGTAGTGAATTATAAACGAGAATTTGGGAAAGTTAATTTTCCATCTAATGATTAATGTTGTAAGAAGATTAATCAACTTGAATAAAATTAGTGTGAATAGAAGGTTGTCCTAAGTTCAAGAGAATTAGGAAGCACAACATCTAGGTAGGTTAAGAAAAACATAGATGGACTGTCGATACTGATAATTTGGTGTTTCCCACAAGTCATGAGAATCCATTATACAACTATTATTCAATGAGGGGTTGGTAATTATAGTGATCACAACCTTAGTCTCTCTATCATTGATTTGAACCATTGAAATTTTAGCTTTGCGTTCTGAAGCTAGTCAAAACTTTTATCAACCATTAAAAACCCCCCATTTTATCTTTTCATATCATTTGTTTGAAGTTAACTTGTAGCTATAGTTTTGAATTAATTTAATCGTCATTCATATTATTTCTTGTGGATTCGACCCCGACTCCAAAGTTGGGTAATTATATTGACGACGACCGCCTTGCACTAAATTGACGTGTAAGTTGAGCATTATCAAAAATGGCATCGTTTTCGTGGAAAAATTTGGCGTATTGAGTTGGTTTGGAATTTTAGCTTACTTGCTTGAATTCAAACATATAAATATTTGTTTGTAAATTTCTTTTATTTCTTGTGTTAGGGAGATTTTTATTTTAGTTTTTTTATTATTTTGGTATCTTGGAATGAATGTGAGTTCTATGGTTGGAAATCCTACCTTAATGATCCATGTCCATATTGTGATGGACCTCACTTTTGGTAAGATTGTAGATATTCTCCCTAGAGAGAGATATGAGCATAATCTTCATCCTCCCGGGAGGATGATTGTTCTTCATGTGGTGGTCAAGATGCACATTGGAGTGATTGTTCAAATGACCCCTCCCCCGTTATGCTAACCCAAATTCTAGTTCTTCTTATAATTTTGATAGGTCTTATGGTTAAAAATAGGAAGAATGAAGCACCGAAAAGAGTCGCATTGAACCTATGTTTCTATAACTTTTGGACAGCCATGAAGAAATGCTTCAAGACATGAAGGAATGAAAAGAGGAAAGAAAAAGAATAGAGAGATAGACATAAAGGTCAATCATTCAAAGAACTTTTCAACATTATGTTTAGATGTTATCTTGTCTGTGGAATCATTTAAAATAATAGAAGAGTGTGAAGATGAGGAGCAAGAATCCTATATTGATGTTGAGCATAATGATGAGCAACCCTTGGCGATTTCCCAACTAACCGAACTAACCATGAGAGATGATGCCAAGATTGAGGAAATAGTGCTAGAGGCTATAGAAAAAACTAAGCCAAGATCTTATAAAGACTCTATCCCAAATTGGGGTGAAGAGGTCGACAAGGATGCAACTCCAAAATTAGGGAGAATACCTCACTCGAATAACTTTTCAGCATTATGCTTGCTGGATGTGAGGAAAGTAAAATCGCCCAAGAAAATGATGAATTTTGAAAATAAGGAGGAAAATTTCTACATTTTAGAGTTTGTCTTTCCGAAAGGGTATACTACAACCCCAATCTTGAAGGCCAAGAATCTTAAAGATCGATGTCCATTTAGTGGCTTTTTAAGATTCTCATCATTTCCAAATGAGCCCATACGAAAGTTTGATGCAAAATTAGGAAAACAGTTCAAGTCTCCAAAGTGGAATCATAGAACTTTCCTTATCATGCTCTCAAATTTTCCCAACGCACCCCAAAGATGTAAAGATCGAAAGATGGGCTGATGATTTAAATCGTCTAAGTGGAAAGATAAAGGATGAAGAACTTTCAAGGTATCTTGATGAATTTTGAGTAGTCAATATAACCTAGTCATGCTACGACATTAAATCAGTCACTGCTTGGGAGGCAACCTAAGGCATTTTGTTGTTTGTATTTGTATTATGTGATTGACATCAAATCTTTACAGCTATGGTCCCACAGGTATGTTTCTAACTCTCTTGTTTTAGTTTGATGCATTGGGGACAATGCACAATTTTAAGTTAAGGGTGAGACTGCTTATGCGTGTTGATGTTCTCTTGGGGTTTTTATTTTCGTACCTTATTTCCCCGGAGTCTTATTTCTAGTAGAGCCGGTATGTTTAGGCGTACTGTATTTTGTTTTGTGATGTGTTGTTGTAAATTGGGAGAAAAATAAGTATCTGGGGCAGTTGACATATTTTTTTTTTAATTTTTTGTTGTTGATTTTTGGGAATGATAAATACCTCTCTAATTGTCTATTTTGTAACTATATGATATCCATCTATATGCGACTACTGTGAATCTTTTTATGGCATTGGTATTAGGGACATGATAATCATTGCTAACAATTGCATAAACCGTAGATGTAGTAGCTTGTTATGCACCTTTGTTCCATGTGTTGCGAGTTACTACCTAGTTCCTGTTGTGTGTTAAATCAAGAACTTTCCCAGTTGGTCTTGCCTTTGTTGTAGGAGAGTGGTTAGGAAAGATAAGCCATTTTTTATATTAGTCGACTTTTAGCCTAAATGACCTTCCATGTTTGAATAATATCCCTTGATCCTAATTTTGAGCTTGAATGCCGATATATTCTTTTTATTATACCTATCACCTTTCCAATTGTCTCATAATGAACCTGTTTCGGCCTTGGTCCTCCTTGGGTATTATACACTTTGACTTACGCAAATAGTCTAAGTTGAGGGTAGCTATCATAGGGGTGTGTAATGTAAAGTGAGTATGAAGAATGACAACATAAAATAAAATAAAATGCAAGGCTGGGTGTGGTAGAAAAAGAATAATAAAACAAACAATTATGAAAAAAGAGAAAATGAAAGACTAAAGGACCGCATCCAACTTGAATTTGCTTCAATAAAGAAAGGGAGAAATAAGTTAAAGGTTGATAAGTGAGACCCCAAAAATAGTGTAGTGCCAAGGAGGCTTAGTCACTTTAAATATTCTTGCGTATCATACCAGCCCCAAGACTACATTACAAGCTGAAAAAAAGCCCTATTGTAATCATAGCTCAAATTTTTGAAAGCCTCGGTGATGAAAATAAGGGCAAGCTTATGGTATTTGGCATACATTGACTAGAAATTCTTTCTGAGAGTGAGCGTCTTTTGACTGTCCCTGCATTTACGTGCTTGATTACATATATGAGTATAGAGGGACTTCTTTATTGTAAGATCACATCGGTTGCATTGCTAGTTGCTTACTTCTTTGGGTAGTGTAACTTGTACATATGCATGGTTATTGTTGCTAATTTGATACCATAACTTGATTCTTTTGTGTCAAATTATTGATCTTCATTGATATACGCAGTTAGGTTTGAAGGTGATTGAAATTGGAGAAGGTACAACATTTTGAACAAAAATTGATAATCAACTCTCATTGTTGTTTTATGTTTCTCTTGATTAAACATTGTAGTATGGTGTTATGTAGTTTCTTGAGGACAAGGAATGGTTTTAAGTGAAGGGTGTTGGTCTGCTAGCCTTCTGTTAGCACATTTAAGACTTTTAACTTAAAATAATTGTAAGTTCTTAAGTAATTACTGTTGATTTTTATCATATTTCATGTGATTTTGTAGGAAAGTCAAGATGCATGAACATATATGAAAGGTACGTTAAGAAGGATGATTTTTGCTGAAATAGGGAAGAAGTTAAGTTATGGAGATTTCATCTGATGACTTGGTTTGATAAGCTGTCAGATCTTTGATAAGCTATCAGAACATGTCATCACACATAGGCAGAGAACAAGAAAGGTAAAGCATTTCTGACGATGTTTTTTGATAAGTTATCAGATTTGTGATAAGTCATCACACATGTTGTCACACATGTGAAGCTTTTTTGAAGACATTTTCTGATAAGTTATCATATTTTTGATAAGTCTTAACATATGTCGTCACACATGGGTAGAAGGTCTAAAGACATATTCTGATAAGTTATGAGATTTGTGATAATTCGTCACACATGGGCAGAAGGGCTGAACACATTTTTTGATAAGGTATTAGATTTGTGATAAGTCGTCACACAAGTCGTCACACATGGGCAGAAGGTCTGACGACATTCTTTGATAAGTTGTCAGATTTGTAAAAAGCTACCAGACATGTCATCAGCTAAAGGAGCAAAAAGCTGAATTTTTAAGTTCGATTTTTTCTTAAAGTACACATATAAATAATAGCTTTTAGGGTTTCAGGGGGTGGCTGGAACTTATTACAAAGGCTAGTATACTTCTTTTTGGGGTCTCTTAACTTTGAATTCAATTTTCAATTCTTTGATTGAACTGTGGGATATTCTTCTTGAACTTGGAAGAGCATTAACCTCAGACTTCATCTTTTATAAGTTTAATTGCTCTGAATGATGAATACAATTATTGCTATCTCTTCCTATCTCTCGTGGAACTAAAACTCATAACTAGGGTTGTGAGATCTATGATTTTTCTTACATGGATGTAATAGTTGGTTAGGGTTTGACTGATTGTGGAAAATTTTTGATAATTCCTTTATAGTGATTGTTTTCTATTGGTTGAAAAAAAAATATCTAGCCTTATGTTACTTGCTTGAACTGAGAAATAAACTAAAGGTAGTGAATTATCAATGAGGATTTGGGAAGGTTAATTTTCCATCTAATGATTAATGTTGTAACAAGATTAATCAACTCGAATAAAATTAGTGTGAATAGAATGTGTCCTAAGTTCAAGAGAATTCGGAAGCACAACATCCAGGTAGGTTGGGGAACACTTAGATACACCATCGATACTGATAATTTGGAGTTTCTCACAAGTCATGAGAATCCAGTACTACAACTATTATTCAATGAGGGGCTAATAATCATAGTGATCACAACTCTAGTATCTCTCTATCATTGATTCGAACCATTGAAATTTTAGCTTTGAGTTCTGAAGCTAGTCAAAACTTTTATCAACCATTAAAAACCCCCCATTTTATCTTTTCGTATCATTTGTTTGAAGTTAACTTGTAGCTATAGTTTCAAATTAGTTTAGTCGCCATTCATATTATTCCTCATGGATTCGACCCTGTCTCAAAAGTTGGGTAATTATATTGACGATGACCGCCTTGCACTAAATTGACGTGTAAGTTGAGCGTTATCAAAAGTGGCATCGTTGCCGTGGAACAATTTGGCGTATCGAATTGGTTTGTAATTTTATCTTACTTGCTTGAATTCAAACATGTTTGTAAATTTCTTTTATTTCTTGTGTTAGGTAGATTTTTATTTTAGTTTTTTTATTATTATGGCATCTTGGAATGAATGTGAGTTCTATGGTTGGAAATCCTACCTTGATGATCCATATCCATATTGTGATGGACCTCATTTTTGGTAAGATTCTAGATATGCTCCCCAAAGAGAGATATGAGCACCATCTCCATCCTCCTAGGAGGATGATTGTTCTTTATGTGGTGGTCAAGATGGACATTGGAGTGATTTTTCAAATGACCCATCCCCCATTATGATAACCCAAATTCTAGTTCTTTTTATGATTTTGATAGGTCTTATGGTTAAGAACAGGAAGAAAGAAGCACCAAAACGAGTCACATTGAAGTTATGTTTCAAGAACTTTTGGATAGACATGAAGAAATACTTCAAGACATGAGGGAATGGAAAGAGGAAAGAAAAAGGATAGAGGAGATAGATATAGAGGTCAATTATTCAAAGCACTTTTCAACATTATGTTTAGCTGATATCTTGTCTGTAGAATCATTTAAAATAATGGAAGAGTGTGAAGATGAGGAGCAAGAATCCTATATTGATGTTGTGCTTAATTATGAGCAACCCTCGGTGATTTCTCAACCAACCAAACTAACCATGATAGATGATGCCAATATTGAGGAAATAGTGCTATAGACAAAAGAAAAAATTGAGCCAATCTCTTATAAAGACTCTAGTCCAATTCGGGGTGAAGAGGTCGAGAAGGATGCAACTCCAAAATTCGGGAGAAAACCTCACTCGAATCACTTTTCAACATTATGCTTGGTGGATGTGATGAAAGTCAAATCGCCCAAGCAAATGATGAATTTTTGAAATAAGGAGGAAAATTTCTACATTTTGGAGTTTGTCTTTCCAAAAGGGTATAATACAACCCCAATCTTGAAGGCCAAGAATCTTGAATATCGATGTACATTTAGTGGATTTTTAAGATTATCATCATTTCCAAATGAGCACATACAAAAGTTTGATGCAAAATTACGCAAACGGTTCAAGTCTTCAAAGTGGCATGATAGAATTTTCCTTATCATGCTCTCAAATTTTCCCAATGCACCCCAAAGATGTAAGAATCGAAAGATGGGCCGACGATTAAAATCATCTAAGTGGAGGGATAAAGGATGAAGCACTGTTAAGGTATCTTGATGAATTCTGAGTAATCAATATAACCTAGTCATGTCGCGACATTAAATCAGGCACTGCTTGGGAGACAACCCAAGGCATTTTGTTTTTTGTATATCTATTATGTGATTGACATCGGATCTTTGCACCTATGGTGCCACAGGTATATTTCTAACTCTCTTGTTTTAGTTTGATGGATTAGGGACAATGCATGATTTTTAGTTGAGGGTGAAGTGCTTGTGGGTGTTGATGTCCACTTGGGGTTTTTGTTTCCGTGCCTCATTTCCCTGGAGTCTTCTTCCTAGTAGATCCGGTATGTTTAGGCATATTGTATTTTGTTTTGTAATGTGTTGTTGTTAATTGGGAGAAAAATAAGTATCTGGGGTAGTTGACATATTTTTTTTATTTTTTTATTTTTTGCTGTTGAATTTTGGGAATAATAAATAACCCTCCAGTTGTCTATTTTGTAACTGTATGGTATGCATCTATATGCAATTGCTGTGAATCTTTTTATGGCATTGTTATTAGGGACATGATACTCATTGCTAACAATTGCATGAATCAGATATGTAGTAGCTTGTAATGTACCTTTTGCTATGTGTTGCAAGATACCACCTAGTTGCCGTTGTGTGTTAAATCTAGAACTTACCCAGTTGGTCTTCCTTGGTTGTAGGAAAGTGGTTAGGAAAGATAGGCCATATTTTATATTAGTCCACTTTTAGCCTAAATGACCTTCCATGTTTGAATAATATCCCTTGATCCTAACTTTGAGCCTGAATGCCGATATATTTTTTTTGTTATACCTATCACCTTCCCACTTATATCAAAATGAACCTATTTTGGCCCTGGTCCTCCTTGGGTATTGCGCACTTTGACTTAGAAAAATAGCCTAAGTTGAGGGTAGCTATCATAGGGGTACGTGATGTAAAGTGAGTATGAAGAAGGGTAACATAAAATAAAATAAAATGCAAGGCTGGGTGTGGTAGAAAAAGAATAATAAAAGAAAAAATTGTGAAAAAAAGAAAATGAAAGACTAAAGGACCGCATCCAACTTGAATTTTCTTCAAAAAGAAAGGGAGAAATAAGTTAAAGGTTGATAAGTGAGACCCCAAAAATAGTTTAGTGCCAAGGAGGTTTAGTCACTTTAAATATCCTTGCATATCATACCATCCCTAAGCCTACATTACAAGGTGAAGAAAAGCCCTATTGTAATCCTAGCTCAACTGTCTGAAAGCCTCGGTGATGAAAATAACGGCAGGCTTTTGGTACTTGGCATACATTGACTAGAACTTCTTTCTGAGAGTGAGTGTCTTTTGACCGTCCCTTCATTTACGTGCTTGATTCCATATATTAGTAAAGAGGGACTTCTTTATTGTAAGATCATATTGGTTACATTGCTAGCTGCTTACTTATTTGGGTAGTGTAACTTGTACATATGCATGGTTATTGTTGATAATTTGATGTCATATCTTAATTCCTTTGTGTCACATTGTTGATCTTCATTGATACACATAGTTGGGTTTGAAGGTGATTGAAATTGGAGAAGGTACTGCATTTTGAGCAAAAATTGATAATAAATTTTCGTAGGTATTTTATGTTTCTCTTGATTAAACATCGTAGTATGGTGTTATGTAGTTGCTTGAGGACAAACAATGGTTTTAAGTTGAGGGTGTTGATGTGCTAGCTTTTTGTTTGAACATTTAAGACTTTTAACTTGAAATAATTGTAAGATCTTAACTAATTACTGTTGATTTTTATTATATTTCATGAGATTTTGTAGGAAAGTAAAGATGCATGAACATCTATGAAAGCTATGTTAAGAAGGATGATTTATGGTGAAAGATGCAAGAAATTAAGTTCTGGAGATTTCATCTGATTACTTGGTCTGATAAGCTGTCAGATCTGTGATAAGCTATCATAACATGTCATCACACATAGGCAGAGAATAGGAAAGGTGAAGCATTTCTGACGATATTTTCTGATAAGTTGTCAGATTTGTGATATGTCATCACACATGTGATGCTTTTCTGAAGACATTTTCTGATAAGTTATCATATTTGTGATAAGTCTTCGCACATGTCGTCACGTATGGGTAGAAGGTCTGAAGACATTTTTTTATAAGTTATGAGATTTGTGATAAGTCGTCACACATGTCATCACACATGGGCAGAAGATCTGAACACATTTTCTGATAAGTTACTAGATTTGACATAAGTCGTCACATATGTCGTCATACATGGGCAGAAGGTTTGACGACATTCTCTAATAAGCTATCAGATTTATGATAAGCTATCAGACATGTCGTCACCTAAAGGAGAAAAAAACTGAATTTTTAACTTTGAATTTTTCTCAAAGTACGGATATAAATAGTAGCTTTTAGGGTTTTAGGGATAAATGGAACTTATTCCACAGGCTAGTTTACTTCTTTTTGGGGTCTCTTAACTATGAATTCAATTTTCAATTCTTTGATTGAGTTGTGAGATATTCTTCTTGAACTTGGTAGAGCATCAACCTCAGACTTCATCTTTGGTAAGTTTAATTGCTCTGAATGATGAATACAATTGTTGCTATCTCTTTCTTTGTAATGTGGAACTAAAACCCATAACTAGGGTTATGGGATCTATGATTATTCTTCCATGGATTTAATAGTTGGTTAGGGTTTGAGTGATTGTGGAAACATTTTGATAATTCCTTTGTAATGAATTTTTTCTAGTAGTTGCAAAGAATAGATCTAGCCTTATGTTTTCTTGCTCGAATTGCGAAATAAACTAAAGGTAGTGAATTATCAATGAGGATTTGGGAAGGTTAATTTTCCATCTAATGATTAATGCTGTAACAAGATTAATCAGCTCGAGATAAAATCAGTGTGAATAGAAGGTTGTCCTAAGTTTGAGAGAATTAGGGAGCACAATATCAACGTAGGTTGAGAAACACTTAGATGGTCTGTCGATATTGATAATTTGGTGTTTCCCACAAGTCACGAGAATCCACTACTACAACTATTATTCAATGAGGGGTTAGTAAACATAGTGATTATAACCTTAGTCTCTCTCTATCATTGATTTGAACTATTGAAAATTTAGCTTTTTGTTCTGAAGCTTGTCAAAACACTTATCAACCATTAAACCCCCTTATTTTATATTTTTGTATCATTTGTTTGAAGCTAACTTGTATATATAGTTTCAAATTAGTTTAATCGCCCCTCACATTGTTCCTCGTGGATTCATCGCCGACTCCAAAGTTGGGTAATTATATTGACGATGACCTCCTTACACTAAATTGACGTGTATGATAAGCGTTATAAAGGTTGCTTCTAGGAAAAACAAGGTTCCTGTTGCCTCTTCATATGCTCTATCACCAAAGGGTGCACTATCTAGTTCCAGCACTGTTCAAAACCAACTCTACTCTCTCACTACCTGTTAGGAGTCAGAGGCATCGCCTGATGTCGTTACTAGTATGCTGAAACTCTTTTTCCTTGATATGTATAATTTTCTTGATTCGTGATCCACTCTTTCTTATGTGATCCCAGTTGTGGATTTGCTTTTTGGCTTTGACCCCGAGTGTGTTTCAAACCCTTTTTTTATTTCTACCTCGCTAGGTGACTCTATGGTGACTGGAAGAATCTATAGAAGTTTTTTGGTATTTGTAGTTAGTCGGGAGAATCTGGTGGATCTGTTTGAATTAGATATGTATAATTTCGATATCATATTACGGATGGATTGGTTACACTCCTGATATTCTTAATTAGACTATCGAACCCATAAGGTTGTATTTAAATTCCCTAATGAGCTGATTATGGAGTAAGAGGGTGGTTCTCTATCTCCTAAAGGGAAGTTTATATTTTAACTTAGAGCTCAGAAATGATCTCTAAGGGGTTTCTCTATAATTTGGTCTGATTTAAAGATTCTAGCTCAGAGGGTCCTTCTATGAATTCCGTACTAATGGTGAATCAATTTCTTGAAGTCTTCCTTGGTGACTTTATTGGTTTTCCTCCGGATAGGGAGATTTATTTTGGGATAGATCTTGTTCTGGACAGTCGTCCTATTTCTATTCCCTCATATAGGATGGGTCTAGCTGAGTTAAAGGAGCTTAATAAGCAGTTAAAGGTTTTTTTAGACAAGGGTTTCATCCATTCTAGTATATCTCTTTAGTGTGCAAAGGTTTTATTTGTGCGTAAGAAAGATGGTTCCCTTTAGATGTTTATTGATTTTCGACAGTTGAATAAGATGATAGTAAAGAATAAGTACCCTCTTCCTAGGATAGATGATTTGTTTGATCAGCTTTAAGGCGCTAAGCTTTTCTCCAAGATTGATCTTCGATTAGGGTATCATCTGTTAAAGATTAGGGAGGTGGATATCCTTAAGACTACTTTCCTGACCTGGTATGAGCATTTTGAGTTTCTAGTTATGTCTAGGTTGAGCAATGACCCTGTGACATTCATGGATTTGTTGAATAGGGTCTTTCGGCAATTTTGAGATTTGTTTGTCATTGTGTTCATAGACGATATCCTGGTTTACTCGAAAAGTGAGGTGGATTAGGCTAATCAACATTGTATAGTGTTTTAGATCCTGGAAGAGAATCATTTGTATGCTAAGTCCTAAAAATAAGAGTTCTGGTTTAACGCTGACATGTCCCAAACTAGGGCCTTATCGTAATGGGCATCTCAAGTCCAACAAGGACCAGAGATCACCCCCGATACCCAATCCAACCAACCAACATATACCCTGAGTTGGAAGAATTCAAACAATATAAAAAGATGGAGATCATTTATAACATAAATGACTTTGGGATAGGTCTATATCCAAGAGTAACCCAACCAAGTCATCTGTCCAAACCAGACTAACAACCATAAAAAAATAACCAAATCCATATTCGTTCCATAACATACCCAAGTCCAAGTTTGTCCATATCCCATTGGTACATGCCAACGAACATACCCAAAACCATCATCCAAGTCTAATCTAATATAGACATAAGAAAACTTAAAGCAATAAATGGATCCTTTCGATGTAGGAAGCTCATCACTTCAAGTCAACGCAAGCTGTCCCCAAATCTATGTCACTGAGAAGGAGGTGTGATAGTATGACCAATACCTGCATGACTTTGGTGTACAACATCCAAATAAAGTTAGCGGTCAGAGCGCTAGCATGTTTCTCAAGGATAAGGATAATATAATGCCTACAGTTCAAAACTAATCAACTAATGTACATAATTGATGCAATACATACTTATGCATGTATATATATATATACACCATTCTGGGATAGGGAATAAGATAAGCATCAACTTTGAAAACATTAACCTGGGTTGTGTAGCATATCCGTCATATATCAAGGCGCCCACAAGCTATATGGGACCAACTCTCGCATAGCTGGAAGGGCATCAGTGCGTGTAGATGCACAAACCAGAGAATATCCATAACTGTATATGCCTATATGGGGGACTCGAACCTCCTATCATAATTAAGGTGCCTTAATCACAATTACATATATTATGGGGGACTCGAACCTCTTATTCATATATTTACTCAGGGGACTCAAACTACCCAGTCACAAAGACACCCACACCGGCTAGCGTAGTTTCCAGTGATAGACATTCAGACTTTGACTTTCTTGGCTCGGTTATACATCCCGCTTTAAAGCCCAATTTAAATATACATTCCACATATACAACCATTAAAAAAATTAATTACCAAGGCATCCCATTGGTATCGTTATACCAATACCACTTGCAAGCGTACCACATGTTGTTACCATTATTAGTCAATTGTTGAGTCTCGAACCCGTTTAGCCAATTAAACCTCAAGGGTTAAAATCCAAATCAATGTATAGACAATAAGGCCTTTACAAAACCAATTACCAATGATTCACAATATTTAGGCCAATGCCTTAGTTCAAAATACAATTAAAAATGTGACTAGTTTTTTCTCTTAGACATTTTCACAAACACATTGAAGGCATACCATTACCACGACCAAAACCAAAGTAAAAACCATCACGTTTAGGGTTAATCATGTCCTAATAATTAAACCAAAATTACCAAGCACCCATATGTGAAAAATAATCATTAAAACTTGTATAAACACAATTTAAACCAAGAGTTAACAATACTCAACAATATAAAACAAAACCCTCAACATTATTTCAAACCATCACTAATGATTCCTAATCAAATATTTAAACACATGATTTTTCATGAAATAATATTGAGGGAGGAGTAACATGCCTTATTCATGAATATTCAAGAAAAGATTTTGGTCTTTAAACCTGTAGATGAACACCTTGAAGAAACCATAGCCCAATCTTCAAGAGAGAGTTTTAAAATGATTTTAAGAGTATTTTGATCTTCTAAAATGAGTAATAAGAGACCAATTAGTGTTATAGGATGTGGTGTCTTAAGGTTTTGGGGTGGGAAATGTCTAAAATACCCTCATCTTAAAAGCTGAAAAATATGTGCAGGAGGGTACAACTTGGCCCTCCTAAATCGTACATACAACATACGACTGCTACCCACCATTCGTACCCTAGATAGAAAGTTGGACTCAAATCCTGCCCAATATAATACTTCGTAGACTAAATCATATCCAAAATATATGATTAGTACCCTAGAACTCTACCCTAGGTAACTTACCAAGGGCTTGACACACTAAGCAACATACATGTGGCTCCCCTCTCTCGTACCATCAATATGCGACCTTATTATATCCACTCATACCTTGGATAGAATACAACCAAAACTACAATGAGTAACATACGACCAAGACCCCTAAATCATACCTATATGATACAACAAGTAAGCATGAGTAGTATGATGATTAGAAAGTTCAAACTCAGGAAATTTCTAAGGGTCAAAAGCCAAGGTGTTTCAATTCTCCCCACTAGGATCATTTTTCCTAGAATGAGGGGTAAAGGAATGCAAAAGCACGAGTTCCACATAATATTACCCATCAAACTTTACTTTAACAAAATTAGGAAACAAAGATGACAAGGAATCACCATTCCTTTAACAAAATTAGAAAATAAAGAAGCTACGATCAACACATACCCTGAGCACGAATATTCGAAATAGGGAGAAAATGCTGATACTTGGACTTCATGTCCACTTCCACCTCCCAAGTAGCTTTTTCAAGATTTTGGTTTCTCCAAAAAACCTTTATCAGAGCCATATCCCTCATCTGTAACCAACGAACTTGATGATCCAAGATCTTAACCGGGACTACCTCATAAGATAAAGAATCCAAAATACCTAACCCTTCTAAGGGAACAACCAATGAAGGATCACCCACATATTTTCTCAACATAGAGACATGGAAAACCGGATGAATGTAGCTCAAACTAAAAGTCAACTCGAATTCAAAGGAACCATAACGAACCCTCTTCAAAACCAAATACAGACTAACATAGCAAGGACTTATGTTCTTCTTCTTACCAAACTACATCACTCCATTCATAGGAGATACCTTCAACAACACCTAATCGCACACCTTAAATTCCAACTCTCTATGCCTTATATCCGTATAGGACTTTTGGAAACTTTGAGTGGATTTCAACCTATCACAAATAACCTTCACCTTTTTCTAAGATTGGTTAACCAAATAAGGGCAAAAAAACATACCCTCACCAACTTCATATGTAAGGTCCCATCAAGTTCCCTCATAGTTTGAGCCATAGGGCGTGTCGAGTGAGGCGTGATTCCGGTCCTAAACGATTTAGAAGTGGCTTTCTAAGTGAGAATTATGTTAAACATATAGAATTTTCCTAATTTTGACTTTTTATCATGTATTAAATTTTATAAGCTTTCCGTCGATATAAGATTCGCCCAAATCTGATACCCGGGTAAGAAGTTATGGCTAATTCAAGCCTTAGTCATAAAACTACATCATTTAAGTGATTAGCGCGTTACAGAGAGTGTTTATTTGGCAATTGTCGATTTCCAGTGGAACTCTGCAATATTGGTGCATTGCTCTAAGGTTCTACGTCCAAACTAGTGGGAAAAATATAATGGCTCCACATCGCGGTGACTCCCAATTTACCAATTGTCAATTTCCAATGAGCTACCACGATAAGTGGCGCGTCGTGGTGACCCCTTAAATCGGGTTTCCAGTTTAATTTTTCCAGCTTCGTACAGATGTTAAAAGGGGCATTTTCAAATTTTTCCAAGCCTATAAAACCGTGCAAACACCAAATCAAATCCAATAACAAGCATCCTACAAGGTTTTTCTCAATTTTTCTCTCATCAAAAACCCTAAGTATCCTAAACCGCTTCCAAGAATCTCAAGAATCCACCATGGATTTTCTAAATCGAGTCAAGATTCAAGGTTCCCAAGTCAAGGGCCTCAAGAACCCTCATTCAAGAGTACGAATAGAGTTCCAAAAGTGAGAGTTCATCCAAAGCTTCTAATTCAAGGTACGTGGGGTTTTGAAAAAGGGTAACTCTTTTACCCATGTTCCCAAAAATCTTATTTACATCATGATTTTTCTGAAATCTATGGGGTTTTTCAATGAATTTGAATTGGGGTTTTCACCCATTATTATTGAATGCATTATCTTGATATTTTTCATGAATTAAGAGTCAAATGGCATTATTTTTGCATGTTTTATTGAGAATTTACAACTGGGTATAAACCCTATAATTGTACTCCTTGAGAAGCTAATATTTGCAATGTTGAGATATTGAAGCATATGACTATATTGAGATTTTGAGATAAATTACTCAAATTCCCAGATTTCCACATGATTTATTAATCTATATGCTATATATTATGCTTTTGATGAGCTTTAACTTTAGATCGAATTATGGGTTGGTAAGACCTATTTGAGACTTATGAAATTATGAACTCTTGTGCTATAAGCACCCATGATTTGAGTAGTTTGAAATGATAGAGAAATGAATTGACCTAATGGTCCGAAAGATTTGAAATCCACTTCACCACTTGAGATTATAGATTTGATTATTGGGCTCGTGGTGAACCATGAGATTATTCTAAAAGTGAATTTTTATGAGATGAGCACATATAATCTAAAGGGAGTAGTACTTTGCACTGAATGGGTAAGTCACTATAATTTCTTACCCCAAAACTACGTGCCACCATAGGTTGGTCCTGAGGCTAATTTTATGATGATTATGATTTGGCCCAAGGCCGAGTTTTTTTTAATGATCACTAGAACTAGGCTATACTCCCTGGCAAGAGTATGATGCTCCTCCCCAATGCGGGGTCTCCTCCTTAGAAGGATAAAACATTGGACTCCATATAGCTCTCATGGTTTATGTCAGTTACGAGAACCTCTCTTGCCCTTTTAAACTTAAAAATTTGATACTTATTTTCCCTTCCTATAAGTTATTTTCCTAAATAAAGGAGTTACAAAGTTGGTCCCTAATTAAAGTGCTTCCTTGAGGTGGGTTATTTCCCTAAATAGAAGTATCTTCCCTTGATATAGTACTTTTTCTAAAGCTTTGAGATAAGTTATTTCCTTGAGCTAGAATACTTTTCCATTGGAGATTGAATGATTTTCCTAAAGCTTGAATTGAGATATTTTCCTAAGGTAAATGAAATGCTTTCATATATGTTTCCAAGTCATATGATTTCGAATTCCAAGTATATGAGTACTAAATAATTATGAAATTTTGAGAATTAAAGAGGTTTTACCCTCCATGAGACATATACATAAGTTGAAAGTATTGTTCAAAGTCCCTTAGCCTTTGTCTATTGAGAATAAGAGAAGATTTTTTATTTTTAAGGTTAAAGAGCGATGACTCACGAGATTTATGTTGCATGCCTCATTCTACATGATTTATGAGCTTTATATTTCATACTTGTTCAAGCCATGTGAGTTCTCTCATTTTGCATTCATGATATGATTGAAGAAGATCAGTACTATTTTTAGACATATGCATTCACCGCCACATACTCAGTACATTCCAAAGTACTAATTCATATATATGTCTATGTTCTAAATTGTCTTATAATGTAGGTTCAGGTGCTCAGTCCCAGCCTCATCTATGATTCTTCAAGTACCTTGCCTACATTTTTTACAGTGGTGAGACTTTATGGTTCGAGGGCCGATCTTCAGATATTTCTTGTATTTGAGAGACTATGTTTTATCTTCAGTTCATTTCGAGTCAGTTGGGGACCTGTCCGAACGGCTCTCTAGTTTTTGACTCGTAGAGGTTTTGTCAGACTAGTATCATACTTGTGATGCATCGAGGGTTCAGTATTGTGGTTTTGTTGAGGTTTCTCTGTATTGTGATCATATGAACCGAGTATCTTTCCCGTATTTCCTTTCTTGTGATATGAATATGTGAGTGTTGAGTCTATTTCATCTTGAATTGAGTATTATTGGTAGAAACTGGCTCTAAGGGTTAGCTCGGGTCTACTTGTAGCCTTAAGCACCGTGTGACATCTCGGGAGATGATTTTGGGTCATTACAAACTTGGTATCAGAGCTAGGTTTCTAAGGAGTCCTAGGGAGTTTGACAAGTCCCATTGAGTATAGTCTTGATCATCGGTGTGTAGCACGCCACATCTATGAGCAAGAGGCTATGAAACATTCTAGGAAAAGTTGTTTCTTCATTCAGATTCTATCGTGCCTATATTTGTCCCTCTTATCTAATGATCCATGCTCTTCCATTTTCAGAAAATGCCTTCTTGAAGAGTGAATGTCCGTGGAAAGAATGATGAGCAACCCCCACCTATTGATCCTTTGAATGAGACGGTGTCCCATGCTGAGTTTAGAGCGGCCTTTTAGGAATTATCCCAAGCAGTCACTGTAAATATTTGGGCCAATAACCAAGCACCAGTTGCTAATCAGCAGGGTGGTGATGTTGCCACGGTTACGATTCTTGACTTTATGCGGATGAATCTGCCTGAGTTCTAGAGGTCTAAGGCGGATGAGGACCCCCAGTTGTACTTGGAGAAGGTAAGGAAAATAATTGATGTGATGCTAGTTTCGGAAGAAAAAAGTGTTCTGTTGGTGTCCTATAGACTGAAGGACATTGCTTATGATTGGTTTGTATCGTGGAAGAAGGGTAGAGGTGAGAATGCCGCTCCTATGACTTGGCAAGTATTCTAAAATTCCTTCTTGGACCAATTCTTTCTGCTTGATATGAGGGAGGCAAATATTGAGGAGTTCATGAACTTGAGGCAGTGCTCCATGACTATAAAGGAGTAGCAGCATGAGTATAGTCGGCCTAGGTTCTATAGAGGGAGCTGCCCTCAGTTTTACAGATGTTCGTGTATTCCCGTGCCTTCATCAGCTAGTGCTCCAGCGCCTAGAGGTAGGCTGGAGTAAGGTAGTAGGCCTTTCTTGTCTGGGTTATAGAACAGTGTTGGTAACCTGGATCGTTATCCTCCTTGTGCCAAATATGGTAGGAATCACCTTGGGGAGTGTTTCGGAGATTTGAGGGGTTGTTTTGGTTATGGAAGAAGGGCCACAGACTTAGAGATTGCCTCCATGCTAGACAGGGGAATAGAGATGCCCGACCTCAGGCACAGGCTGCTAGTGCACCAGCTCTGGTACTTCATCCCGCCCCTGCTCTGGGCACTTCTTCTAGCACTGCTAGCGGTCAGCGTCAGAACAAATTCTATGCCTTAACATATTATCGGGAGCAGGAGGGTTCCCCTGATGTTGTTACTAGTATTCTTCGTGTTTTTTATCTTGATGTTTATGTGTTATTGGACCGCACGTCAAACCTCTCTATGTGACCCCACTTGTTGTTGAGAATTTCAAAATAATTCCCAAAAAGATTTTCGAGCCTTTCCTAGTTCTACACCAGTACGGGATTCTGTTATTTCGAAGCAAGTGTATAGAAATTGCCCTATTACTGTGCTTCATTGTGTCAT
>NC_061116.1:156543423-156745909 GCF_002878395.1 Capsicum annuum
AAGCAAGTGTATAGAAATTGCCCTATTACTGTGCTTCATTGTGTCATACTTGCGGATTTGATAGAGTTAGACATGGTGGATTTTGACCTTATTCTAGGTATGGATTGTCTTCATTCTTGTTATGCATCTATAGATTATCATACCCGTGTGGTTAAGTTTCAGTTCCCTGGTGAGCCAGTGTTTGAGTAGTTCAGGAGTTCAGCATCTCCCAAGAGTCGTTTTATCTCCTATATCAAAGCCAAAAAGCTTATATCCAAAGGTTGCGTCTATCACCTAGTTAGAGTCAAGGACACTAAGTCCGAGACTCCAACTATCCAGTCGGTAGAAATTGTTAATGAGTTTCTAGATGTCTTTCCAGAAGATCTCCCAGGGGTACCTCCTAATAGAGAGATACATTTTTGAATTGACCTTCTTCTCGACAAAGGTTTCATTAGGCCCAGTATTTCTTCTTAGGGCGCACCTGTATTGTTTTTTTGGAAGAACGAGCAACTTAAATCTCTCTTAGACAAAGGTTTCATTAGGCCCAGTATTTCTTCTTAGGGCGCACTTGTATTGTTTGTACGGAAGAAGGATGGATCTTTGCGTATGTATATTGACTACCGTCAACTCAATAAGGTCACAGTCAAAATAAATATTCTCTTCCAAGAATTGATGACCTATTCGATCAGTTGCAAGGTGTAAGTTATTTCTCAAAGATAGACCTTAGATTAGGCTATCATCAACTTAAGGTGAGGGAATGTGATATTCCAAAGACAGCCTTCTAAACCTGCTATGGTCACTTTGAGTTTCTAGTCATGTCTTTCGGGCTAACCAATACACCGACAACCTTCATGGACTTCATGAATCGAGTGTTCAATCAATACCTTGATACATTTGTCATTTTCTTCATAGATGAAATCCTTGTGTATTCCCGTGACGAGAATGACCATATAGCTCATCTTAGAATTATCTTGCAAACTCTTAGAGATCACTAATTATTCACCAAATTCAGTAAGTATGAATTTTTGCTAAGATATATAGCCTTTGTAGGTCATGTTGTTTCAGTCGAGGGTATTAGAGTTGATCCCCAAAAGACAGAAGCCATTAGAAATTATCCTAGACTTATTTCTCCATCTCACATTAGGAGTTTCTTCGGTCTAGTTGGCTATTACTGTCATTTTATTGAGGGTTTCTATTCCATTGCGTCTCCTATGACCCGGTTGACCCAAAAGAAAGTTAACTTCCAGTGGTTCGATTCCTGTGAGAAGAGTTTTCAAGAGTAGAAGACTCGACTCATTTCAGCCCCTGTGTTAACTTTACCTGATGGTACCGATGGTTTTGTGGTGTATTGTGATTCCTCTAGAGTTGGTTTGGGTTGTGTGTTGATGGAAAGAGGTAAGGCTATACCTTATGCCTCTAGACAATTGAAGCCATATAAAAAGAACTACCCGACCTATGATCTTGAGTTAGCTGTTGTGGTATTTTCTTTGAAAATCTGGATACACTATATTTATGGTGTCCACATTGATGTGTTTACTAATAATAAAATCTTGCAGTACATGTTTACCCAGAAGGAGTTGAATCTTAGGCAGAGGATGTGATTGGATATTTTAAAAGATTATGATATGAGTGTGTTATATCACCCGGGCAAAGCCAATGTTGTGACAATGCCCTTAGCAGATTATCTATGCGTAGTGTTACGTATATAGAGGATGGTAAAAGAGAGTTAGCTCATAATATGCACTTTCTGGCTAGGTTGGGTGTTAGATTTCTTGATTCAACGGAGGGGCGTACGTTGGTGCAGAGTAGTTCTGAATCCTCTTCAGTTTCTGAAGTGAAGGAGAAGCAAAGTAGGGATCCTAGTTTGGTCAAATTGAAGGAGTCAGTTAAGGACCGAAAGGTAGATGTTTTCTCTCAAGGGGGAGATGGTGTGTTGAGACTTCATGGTAGGTTGTGTGTCCCATGTGTTGATGAATTGAGGGAGAGGATTATGGCTGAAGCGCATGGCGCACGTTATTCCATTCATCTCAGCACTACCAAAATGTATCGCGACTTGCTAGAAATCTATTTGTTGAATGGTATGAAGAAGGACAGCCGAGTTTGTAGCATAGTGTGCAATATGTCAACAGGTTAAGGTAGAGCACCAAAGACCAGGTAGTGTGATGCAAGAGTTTAGTATACCCACTTAGAAGTGGGAGATGGTGAATATGGATTTCGTGATCGGGTTTCCTCTTTTGCGCTATCATCATCCGTGTTAGAATTTTTAACCCAGACCAAATGATACAAACATCCTTTGGAAACCAACTTTCGGGCTCTAAGATAGGAGATGAACCTTCCATTAGGCACAAAAGAATCCCCTTCCCATACAATGACCGACTCATTATGGGTTCGACAATCTAAAGAAGCATATGATGAATATAACTAATCCATCCCCAATATGACACCAAAGTCAACCATTCTAACTCTATCAAATTCACAAGAGTTTCTGTACCACTAACTAATACCACACATCCCCTATAGACTCTTTTAAAAATTTTAGTCACCTATCGAGGTAGAAACAGAAAAAGGGTAAGAAATAAACTCATGGCCAAAACCAAAATGCATAGCCACAAATAGGGTCATATAGGAAAGAGTGGACCCTGGATCATGTAAATAGTACAGATCATAGGGGAAGAGTTTCAACATATAAATAACAACATCAGGAAATACCTTAGTATCTTAACGAGATACAAGAACATATAACCAATTCTTGCCAGTGCCAGTACCAGAAGTATAAAAAGATATAGCAGAAGCGACCTTTGGTGTAGGAATGGATGAAGATGTAACAAGATCCTTGTCTGCCTCATTATCCATTATGGAATGATAGTCACATTGCATATGATCAATCTAACCACAATAAGAACATTTGTTCTTAGCTTCCTCATAGGACCCACAGTGCGACTGCCTATAAAATCTACAAGGAAGGTGGGATAAAGATGACTAAGCCCCACTAGCCCGAGATTGGGTACCTTATGCCTTGAACCCACTATCATGCTGAGACGGACGATCACCTGATGGATTTAGGTAAATAGCACTAGACATAGAGAAAGAACCAGAATTCCCCCACTTCTTCTTTGGCCACAAACCACCATCTGTACCATTTTGCTCAGAAGGCATAAATTTCTTCCCTTTCTTTTCACTAAACTCAGCTTTCTTTCTTTTCTCATCCTCTACCTGTTGCATGTACACAAACTAATCTAAAATTTTCATGTCCTTGATCAACAAAGTATCCTTACTCTCAAGGATTAAATCATGATACATTCCCAAAGCGAACTTCCTCATTCTATCCCTCATGTTAGAAATGAATTGTAGAGCATATTGAGACAACTAGTTAAACTTTAAGTTATAAACTTTGACAGATATCTTGTCTTTCCTCGGATTAACAAACTCATCCGTCCTAGCTTTCCTCAACTCCTAAGGAACAAAGTGGTCCAAAAATGCATTAGAAAAATCCTTCCACAGAGATGACTCAACACCGTCACCCCTTCACCAATCCTATTTGTCATACCATTGGTATGCCACATCCTTCAGTTGAGGGTGGAAAATTCCACAAACTCTATATTAGTGACATTCATGACATAAAAGATCTTTTCCATCTTATTTAGGAAACCTTGAGGATCGTCCTCAACCATAACACCAGTAAATGTAGGAGGGTTCAACCTTATGAACTAGCCAACCCTTGTGGTCTTGGAAGATAAAGTAATAGAAACACCACACTGAGACTGAGTATCTACCAACTGTGCTAACATATTAATAGATGGACAAAACTCGGCATTCATCAGTTTAGCCTGAGGAGTTTGAGATAGATAAGTGAGAACCGGTAGAACTCTAGGACAATAAGGAACTAGACCCCTAGATAGGGTCTGAACCCCATAAATAGAATGCGCCCAATCATTAGTGTTCCTAAGTAGAACTGAAGAGTTCCCATAAGCTCTAGATCATCTTAGAGGTATGATCTGAAAAGTAAATAGATAGGAATTAGAGGAATCCAAGACCTTGGACTCTACATGTCGCACCCCAATACTAGATGAGTCAGACAATTACTATAAAAATAAACTGGATGATAAATGAATCACTATACTAATGAAATCGCTGATTAAAAGTTGTATATAAAAATCAACCAAATAGCTAAATCGATATAGATGACATTTTAATCTATGAATATATATGACTGCTTTACAGTGTCTACAAAGTCTCTAATGGAATCCATGACTGTAAAACCATTAAAATATATATGGTAAAATCTTAGCAAGGCCCCGAATCAACCTGGAACTCACCAAAAGCCACTGAGTATCCTGTGCTTCTATTCGGGAGATCAACCAGCTAAGAACCTGTGCCTGCAACATAGAACGCTGGTCCCCCGTGAGGGACATTAGTACGAACTAATGTACTGAATATATAAGGCATCAGATAACCATATGTGAAAAAAGAAATCAATAAAATCGTGGATAAATATATAAATATATAGATAAGGATAAACGACCACCTCTATTTACACTTGTGGAAGACTGTACATTACATGATTTTCTTTACTACTCTTCTTTGCCTTATAATCTTTAAAATCCATATGATGCATATGTCCAGCTGATCAGTGGTAAAAGAGGATGACCCATGCTAGGCATTATACCCCTGGGATACGTTTCTCATCAATTTACAAATCGGGATTGAGCCATGCTAGGTGTTTATTTCACCCCTAGGATACCACCCAAAAATCTATGTAGGGATCGGCCCATGCTAGGCTTTGCCCCAGAGCTACCACCCACATATAAGTGTATTTACTTTACATCACTTCTTTAATCTTTGAGATTGTTATTTTGGTGGTCATAGTGTTAGCTTTGGGACAACCAACCATATAGTAGGAGATATGTGATTATGGACACAAGGAAGTAACAACTACATGGAAATCTTCTTGAACACAACCGTAATACGTAGAATTTTATGTAACACAATATGCGTTTGATAGATCATATGGAAACACATATCAAGTAGAGACATTTGACTTATCAATCCAAGAGATATGGATTTGATTAAATGATATGATGATAAAATCCCCGGTAAATGATACCAAATGAAAGGATTACATAAACATGGGAACTAATAATGCGAATGGATAGATTTGACATAGGACAAATGTACATCCCAAGTTGGGACATTTAAACTATTCAATGGAATAATTAAAGAGTGTGTGAACTATGATTATAGAGAATAACAATGGAAGTAATGTCTAATGAAAGGAACATGTAAACATATGAGAGAATGAGGTGTATGATTGGATATACCAATTAAAGTAAGTTGGAGGAAAGTAGGCTAATTGTGTGCTTAACAAATAAACATACCTACCATCTGTCTTCTGGAATCTTATTAACTCACGTAAAGGATACATGCGACAAGATTTTAAGTTTTAATGATGAAGCAGTTTAAGCCTTTGATGCTAGTACTTGGTAGAGTAAGAACATATAACTAGTAATAAACTCAAGTTGAAGTACTTTAACACACTAATGAGTGGGAACGTGATCATTAGATACACTGGTTAATCATATACTTCCACTATATATTATTTGCTACCACAAGAATTTAGAAACCCTACTTTATAACACAAATTGGTGGATTCATGCCAAAAAAAACAAAAAAATTAAATAGCCTTACATACCTTGTTGTACATTTGGTTAATACCATGAATTGACCTTCTTCCTTTCAGATTACTTATTACAATAAGGCAAATTGTAAAACTAGTATTGGTAGCTAATTAACACTTTTTGGGTTACTTAGCCTCACCAAAATAGTAGCCGGGCAGTAAGCCCCTAGTTATTAAATCAAGGGTGCTTCTTTTAGCCTCTTATGATCTAATATCATCTATATACCATAAAACCCTTCTTATAAGGTTCTCCAATGCTTCTTTGATTTCATGAAACATAAAATAATGTACAAGAGTGTGTGGGTAGTAAGCTCATAAAATATCTAATTGGCGGTGTACCACCGTAATATTCAATGTCTCTATCTTTTACGAGGGTTCCATGACTTCTCCACCTTTTTAGATATACCCCTTTTGTTCTATTGATACAAAATAGTACCTCATAATTAGCCAGTGATATGAACTCATAGATTACATTGATATCGGCATATGAGTTTCATCTACATTATATCTGAAATGCTCAAATAATCTCACAATTGAAACAAAAGGAAGCACTTTGTGACTGTCCCAACATTACTAAATCACCAGACCATACCCCCAATATCACACCCTTCATTTCCACCTTAGTACAAGCACCATATAAGGCCATCCAACCATTACCCATGATAGTCCACACTTAATAGCCTAAAATAGTCCCAAAATTCATTTTAGTGTAATAGGATAATATTTCCAATCACCACCCTATGAGTTCTACAAAAACGCACAAAAAATTATCCATCAAAACGTACATATGGAGGGACAAAATTGGGGCAGATCATTACCTTAGAATTTTAGAATTTTATCATTCTAATTTTTTCTCCTTCTAGAACTTGGATTTTCTTTCCACTTAAACTAATATAACACCCTGATTCCCTGAACCAGAATGCTACACGGTGCCCATGACTCCGAGGGACTACAAACTAACCCATGATTGATATCTGTACCTATATATTGCAAATCATGATAAAATAATGCAGAATATATTGAATTGTAAGGCCATAAGGTTAAGCTAAATAAAATCATGTGGGTGAAAATACCCAAAACAACTCAATCTGAAAGCTAAGTCTGAACATACATCTGAAAGCCTCTAAACTATCTGAATAAGGAGTTGAAGGAACATGTCTCCAACTAACTTCATAAAACTGAACTGAAGAAATAAATAAATGTATCAAATCATATTGTCCTTGAATCAATGAGGACTAACTGTGTCTCTGCGACTGGAATGCTACCGCTACTGCTGGGCTGGAGTTCGTGTCTCAGAACATATGGTGTAACATGAAAATAAAGCACCATAGTGCAAATGCATCAGTACAACTGGAGTACTGAGTATATGAGAAAGGTAGGTTGAACATAAAAGGTTTCATGCATGAAAAGCACAGACTGACTAATACGGATATGGGAGTGCAAACACACATATATAGAAACTAGGACCATAAATACGTGCTGGCATGACCTGTAAGCTAATACATGGTTTAGTGATAACTATCATGACTGATACTGAAACTGATAACTTGGATGACTGTATCTAACAGTCCTGTATATACTGAAATATGAAGAATGCCCTGAGTTCTTTCATTGAAACTGATACTAAAACTGTGGGAAGTAGTGTTTAACCGACATGCCCTATGTATGCTATTGTGGCTAAGCTGGGGTTGAATTTGTGCCCCAACTAGAGGGGTGTCAATACCGTGCCATGAGTAAGGACAACCTGTGAGTGACCATTATCTGGCGGGTACTCAATGAGAATGATGGGACCCCTAAAATGACGGGTTAAACCACCTTATCAACCCTAATCTGATGGGTTAAGATGTCTCAACCTATGCTGGCTACGTAGTTCTAGATCACAAGGAAGACTACTAAGAATCATACCCTAAACTGGCGGGTGAGTTCCCATCCTTGGGTTGACTCGGTGCTAACCTCTACTCCCATCTGGAGGGACTGGACATGAATAACTAACTATGCATGACTTAATCTTACTAAATTTCATTGACTGGCAGAATGTTACTGATATCTGACAACTGACTAAGATCATGAGGTTTTCCTGAGTGACATGACTGACTTAAGTCTATGGAATCATAGCTTGAGTTCGGATATCGTGAAACATGACATGGCTCTAGGCACATAGCTATAGTTTTTAGGTACAAGTACCCCCAGGACTTGATAAGAGGAAACTGACACACATGACATGACTTGATCGCAAGATTTGAGTCCATAATTCACAATATCATAAGTAAGGCTTTCATAATAAGAATGATTCTCAACAAACTATCACATGAGTGAGAATGTACACAACATGTATATACTTGCATGGCTTCAATAACATAGTCATTCCATATCGCAACAATATCATGATCATCTCGTACAACTTCTTCAATTCAAGACAATAGCACGGGGATCACGTTGAACATAAAATTAGAACATGGAATAGTCATTTAGGACTTATTATGTCATAAAAACATGATTTCTATTCCCTTAGGTATTTTCAGAAAAACCTTACATGCACATCTTAGGCATAGATGGATTCATCAAGATTACAAATATTCAACCACTAATTTCACATACTTCTACATTAAATACCACCATATCCTCAAAATAAACATACAAAAATCCCATCTTAGGCATCATCAAGCTCCAACCACATGAACATCAACCACCAACAACATAAACATCATAATACATAATTTAGAAGAAGGTTCTTGATCTTCATGGACGAAAGGAGTCCATGAATCAACTCACGCATACCTTAGAAGGAAGATTCTTGATAATTGATGGAGGAATTTCCTTAAAATCGGATCTTCAAGTGTAGTTATGCAACCCTAGTTTTTTTTCTCTTTTAGTGCTCTTGGATGATGAGCTTTGACATGATAATAGGGTTGTAATATGTTTAGAAGCTATATATTTTGTAGGGTTAAGTTTAGGGACGTGTAAGGAGTGTTAAAAGACTTAATTACCCTTAAAATAACTCAAAATGGAGTGTTTTTGGCACCTGGAACTGACTTAGGCGGCGCCCAAGTGATTGCCTAAGCTAGGTTGCACGGCGCCTAACCAATCGCCTATCCTTACTGTCTCTTACGAAAATAGTCATAACTTTTCGCTCGGGTATTGGATTAAGGCAAAATTGGTATCGTTGGAAAGCTAATTCGATTCTCTTCAATTTGGTGGGTATAAATCAGCCAAAATACCATATTAACATCGAGTTATACTCATTCAAAAATGACCCTTACAAAATCGAACACTAAAACTTGATGGATTCAAAATCTCTTATCTTGTATTACCTTAAGTTACTCATATGAACATGCTTAATGCATTATAAGTTATCCTATCACTAGGATATTTATTGCAAGTCATGTACTCAATTATAAATCACAGGATAGGAGATTTTATATGTAGGAATACTTATTCACTTCCTAGCTTAGAAACATGCGGGGTATTACAATATGTCCCCCTTGGGAACATTCATCCTCGAATGAGAATTTACTGAGAAGGAATATAAGATAATAGAACCTGAATTGAACATGAAGAACTGAAACTTGATCTCATGACTGATATGTTAAACATACTGAACTCGTGCATATCTGATGCACGGACAACTGACACATGAATGTATGACTGAGTATGAAATGGTTAATAGCTACCAAGTTTATAATGTAAATATGAACGTGAAAATGAATAAGATAAAGGAAAACTATTACCTTGAGCTTGATCTAAATTGGCGCGGAAGAGGTGAGGATACTTGGTACGCATATCTGCTTCTGCTTCCCAAGTAGCTCCCTCATGAGACTGATTTTGCCAAAGAACCTTAACTAGAGGTACTTCTTTGTTCCTCAATCTATGAGTTTGATACTATAAGACTTCGACTGGAATCTCTTCATAAGAGAGGCTGTTCTGAATGTCGATGCTCTGAGTAGGGACAACAACTACTGGGTTACCTATGCACTTCTTTAGCAAATAGACATGGAAGAATGGATGGACTGAGGATAGATCTGAAGGAAAATCGAGCTCATAAGCTACCTTGCCGAAGCAACAAAGAATTCTCAAGGGACCGACATACCAGGGACTGGGTTTCCCTTTTTTGCCGAACCTCTTCACTCCCTTCATGGGAGAGATATTAAGATAGACATAGTCATTGACCTTGAACTCGAGATCCTTTCTACAAACATTTGCATAGGACTTCTATCAGCTCTGAGTAGCCCAGAGTCTCTCTCTGATCAACTGAACTTTCTCTAAGGCATCGAATACAAATTCAGGACCTATGATTGAGGCCTCACTAACTTCAAACCAACCAATCGGAGATCTACATCTCCTACCATAGAGAGCTTCGAATGGAGCCATCTGAATACTAGAATGATAACTATTGTTGTATACAAACTCAATCAAAGGAAAGTGGTCGTCCCAACTTTCCTTGAAGTCAATTGCACACGCCCTTATCATATCTTCAAGAGTCTGAATGGTCCTCTCTGCTTGACCATCTGTCTGAGGATGAAATGCTGTTCTGAGATGGACTTGGGTACCGAGACCCTTTTGGAATGCTTTCCAAAAGTGAAAAGTGAACTGGGTACCTCTGTCTAATATGATAGATAGTGGAACACCATGTAACCTGACTAACTCCCTAATATAGAGTTTTTCATAATCCTTGGTGGAATAAGAAGTACGAACAGGAAGGAAATGAGCTGACTTGGTTATTCTATCTAAATGACCCAGACTGAATCATGCTGATGATGAGTTCTAGGCAAACCCGTCATGAAGTTCATGTTAACTTCTTCTCACTTCCAAGAAGGAATGGTGAACTCTTGCATAGAACTACTAGGTTTCTAATGCTCTATCTTAACCTGCTGACATGTAGAGCGCTTAGCCACAAACTCTGTAACATCTCTCTTCATCCCACTCCACCAGTAGATCTCCCATATGTCGCGGTACGTCTTAGTGGCCCCTGAATGAATAGATATCGGGAACCACGCGCTTCTGCAAGAATTTGCTGCCTCAATTCAACTATACTTGGAATACATAGACGGCCCTAACAACGAAGAACACCATCTCCCTCTTGGGAGAAAACCTGACTTTTTGATTCTGAACTGACTCTTTGAGCTTGACAAGGCTAGGATCCCTTTCTTGTTTCTCTTTCACCTCGAAAACTAGAGATGACTCTAAACTACTATGAACACATACACCACTCTCTGAAGAATCGACTAAGCGAACGCCTAGTCTAAAAAGCTGATGGATCTCCTGAGCCATCTTTTTCTTACTATCCTCAGCATAAGAAATACTACCCATGGAGAGTCGACTGAGAGCGTCGGCCACAACATTGGCCTTGCCCAAATGATAAAGAACACTCATGTCATAATTCTTCAAGAGCTCTAACCACCTTCTCTGGCGAAGATTGAGATCTTTCTGGGAAAAGACATACTGGAGGATTTTATAGTCTGTGAAGACATCTACATGAACTTCATAGAGATAATGCCTCCAAATCTTTAAGGTAAAAACTACCACTGCTAACTCAATATCATGAGTAGGATAATTCTTCTCATGTGGTTTTAACTATCTGGAGGCGTAGGCTATGACCTTACCATGCTGCATGAGGACACAACCTAAACCTACTCTGGATGCATCACAATAGACTACAAAATGGTCTGAACCATCTGGAATAGCTAGAACTAGAGCTGAGGTGAGTCGAGTCTTCAACTCTTGAAAGCTCTTTTTGTATGAATCTAACCACTGAAACTTAATCTTTTTTTGAATCAATATGGACATGGGAGATGCAATAGAAGAAAATCCCTCAACAAAACATCTATAATAGCCAACCAAACCCAAGAAACTCCTAATATCTGATGGAGATATAGGTCAGGGCCAGTTTCTTACTGCCTCAGTTTTCTGAGGATCTACTCTAATGCCATCAGCAGAAACAATATGGCCAAGAAATGCTACTGATCTTAGCCAAAATTCGCACTTGCTAAACTTAGTGAATAACTGGTGATCCTTGAGAGTCTGAAGACCAATCCTGAGATGGTCTGCATGATCATGCCATGTGAGAGAATAGATCAAAATATCATCTATAAAGACTATGACAAATATGTCCAAGTATTGCTTGAACACACGGTTCGTCAAATCCATAAAAGCTGTAGGGGCATTGGTAAGACCAAATGACATGACTAAAAATTTGAAGTCACCATACCAAGTATGGAAAGCTATCTTCAGAATGTCATATTCTCTAACTCTGAGTTGATGATAGCCTGATCTAAGGTCTATCTTGGAGAAGTAACTATCACCCTAAAGTTGGTCGAATAGATCATCAATCCTGGAAAGAGGATATTTGTTCTTAACCGTGACCTTGTTGAGTTGACGGTAATCAATACACATCCTGAGAGAACCGTCTTTCTTGCGCAGGAATAATACTGGCACACCCCATGACGCTGGGTCTGATGAATCCCTTATCTAAGAGATCCTTCAACTGATCTTTCAGTTTCTTGAGTTCTACTTATGTCATTCAGTATGGAGGAATAGAAATAGGTTGAGTATCCGGAAGAAGGTCTATGCTGAAGTCTATTTCCCTTTTGGGAGAAATGCCTGGAAGATCTTTAGGAAAGACATCTGAGTATTCATTAACAACAGGGACTTTTTTGAGGCTGGGATATTCAGAACTGGAATCTTTAACATGCACGAGACGATACATACACCCCTTAGAAATCATTTTCCTTGCCTGAAGGTAGGAAACAAGTTGACCCATGAATGATGAAATGCTACCCTTCCACTCTAGGACGGGCTCATTCGGGAACTGAAATTGAACTATCCTATTTTTGCAGTCGACTGTGGAATAGGAGGAATGAAGCCAATCCATGCTGAGAATGACATCAAAATCAGTCATCTCTAACTCCACTAAATCTGCTGACGTGGATTTCTGAGATATCATAGTCGGGTAGTTCCTGTATACCCACTGGGCTATGATGGTTTTACCCACTGGGGTAGAGACTGAGAAGGTCTCTGCTAGGACTTTGGGACTGATTCTGAAATTGCCTTCTATGTATTGAGTAACAAAAGACAAAGATTCACCTGGGTTTAGCAAATCATAAATATGAACATGGGAAATCTATAACGTACCAGTAACAACATCAGGAGAATTTTCCTGATCCTGTCAGGACTGAAGAGCATAGAGTCTGTTTGGGCGTTGCCCGCTGGTAGCTCGAGAAATGGCACCCTACTGGTTCAGGCGACTGGAATAAGCTGTAGAATGATTTTGCTGACCCTAAATACTTGACTGCAGATACTACCTAATCCTGTAGCCTAGCTTTCTACAACCAAAATAGACATCACTACCGGCTCTGCAAATGCCCTTATGGTTCTTACCACAAGTCTGACAAAGAGGATTTGTTCGGGCACTGCTAACACTACCCTAAGATTTAGAGCCTGGCGCTTTGTCTCTATTGCAGTCTCTGAAATTCAGCACTGGAGCGCTGCAAGAGAAAGAAGCTGGAACGGCTGACTTAGAGCGAAACTATGAACAGTTTCCTCCATCTAACTTGGGGTGAGCAAAGTTGAAGTTACCTGACCTTGCTCTCTTGTTCTACCTCTCCCTTGTCTTAAACTTCTTCTCTTCTACTTGCAGGGCATGGGTCATGAGTCTGGATAAGGTCATATCACTGATTAGCATCGCAGACCTACACTCATTTACCATGCTATCATTGACCCCTGACACAAACTTGCTCATCTTATCTCTATTGTCTGCAACCACATGAGGAGCATACCTAGATAGCTAAGTAAATCTGAGAGAATACTCCCTAACCTTCATATTCCTCTGCCTGAGATTGATGAACTCAAGAACTTTGGCTTTTCTCAGCTCTTGGGGAAAGAATCTGTCTAAAAAGGCTGTGACAAATTCCTCCCACTCGATAGGGCCTGTATCATCTAATCTCTCAGACTTCCACTATTTGTACCAATCATGAGCAACATCCTATAACTGGTAGGTGGATAACTCAGCACTCTTAATAGAAGTAACACCCATGATGTCAATGACCTTCTGGACTGGGTCAATGAACTCCTGAGGGTCCTCATCAGACTTAGACCCATGAAAAGATGGAGGGTTCATCTTGGTAAAGTCCCAAACCCTAGCTTCTTTGGGATTGGCCACTGGATTGGCTGGAATGACTGGTGCCTATTCATTCTGTGCAGCCATGGATTGAGCTAGTGTGGTAAATGCAGCTCTAAACTCCATATGGGAAACATGTTCGCCCAAAGGATCTTTGGGCTGAGGAGCTGGCTTTTTTCTTCTCTTTGGGGCCATTGTCTGGAATAAGAGAAGAATGGATTAGACTGAGAGTTTAACTTCAGATTATGTTCACTAGCATGAAATGAATAATGAAGAAAGGGGACTGTTCCTAAAACATCTTATAGCCTCCCGCAAATAAATTTGGCGCGCAATACACTCATGTACAAGACTTTGCTAGATACAGCTTTCAGACTTCCTAGGACTCTATTGAACCTTAGGCTCTGATATCAAGTTTGTAACACCTCGATTTTCTGAATCGGAATGCTACACGATGATCATGACCCCGAGGGACTACAATGTAACCCATGACTGATAGCTGTACCTATATACTGCACATCATGATATAATAATGAAGAATACATAGAACTGTAAGGCCATAAGGTTCAGCTAAATAAAATCATGAGGGTGAAAATACTTAAAACAACTCAATCTGAAAGCTAAATCTGAACGTAAATCTGAAAGCCTCTAAACCATCTGAATAAGAAGTTGAAGGAAAATGTCTCCAACTAACTTCATAAAACTGAACTGGATAAATAAATAAATGCATTAAATCATATTGTCCTCGAATCAATGAGGACTCACTGTGTCTCTGCGACTGGAATGCTACCGTTACTGATGGGCTGGTGTTCGTGTCTCGAAACCTATGGTGTAACATGAAAAGAAAGCACCATAGGGCAAATGCGTCAGTACAACTGGAGTATTGAGTATACGAGGAAGGTAAGTTGAAAATAAAGGGTTTCATGCATGAACAACACTGACTGACTAATATGAATGTGGGAGTGCAAACACAAATATATAGAAACTAGGACCATGAATACGTGATAGCATGACCTTTAAGCTAATATATGGTTTACTGATAACTATCATGACTGATATTGAAATTGATAACATAGACGACTGTATCTGATAGTCTTGTATATACTAAAATCTGAAGAATGCCCTGAGTTCTTTTATTGAGACTGATACTGAAACTGTGGAAAGTAGTGTTTAATCGACATGCCCCATGTATGCCATTATGGCTAAGCTGGGGTTCAATCTCTGCCCTAATTGGAGGGGTGTCAATACTGTGCCATGGGTAAGGATAGCCTGTGAGTGACCCTTATCTGGCGGGACCTCAATAAGAATGGTGGGAACCCTAAATTGATAGGCTTAGACACCTCATCAACCCTAATCTGACGGGTTAAGATGTCTCAACCTACACTGGCTACGTAGTTCTGGAACAAAAGGATGACTACTAAGAATCACACCCTGAACTGGCGGGTGATTTCCCATCCTTGGGTTCACTCGGTTCTAACCTCTACTCCCATCTGGAGGGACTGGACATGAATAACTGACTCTACATGACTTAATCTTACTGAATTCCGTTGACTGGCAGAATATTACTGATATCTGACAACTCACAAAGATCATAAGGTTTTCTTAAGTCACATGACTGACTGAAGTCTATGGAATCAGAGCTTGAGTTTGGATATCGTGAAATATGACATGGCTCTAGGCACACAACTATAGTTTTTTGGTACAAGTACCCCCAAGACTCAATAGGAGGAAACTGACACACATGACATGACTTAATCACAAGATTTGAGTCCATAATTCACAATATCATAAGTAAGGCTTTCATAATAAGAATGATTCTCAACAAACTATCACATGATCGGGAATGCACACAATATGTATATACTTGCATGGCTTCAATGACATGGTCATTCCATATTGCAACAATATCATGAGCATCTCGTACAACTTCTTCAATTCAAGACAATAGCACGGGTATCACGTTGAATATAAACTTAGAACACGGAATAGTCATTTAGGACTTATTATGTCATAAAAACATGATTTCTATTCCCTTAGGTATTTTCACAAACACCTTACATGTACATCTTAGGCATAGGTGGATTCATCAAGATTACAAATATTCAACCACCAATTTCATATATTTATATGTTAAATACCACCATATCCTCACAATAAACATACAAAGATCCCATCTTAGGCATCATCAAGCTCCAACCACATGAACATCAACCACCAACAACATAAACATCATAATACAAAATTTAGAAGATGGTTCTTGAGCTTCATGAATGAAAGGAGTCCATGAATCAACTCACGCATACCTTAGAAGGAAGATTCTTGATGATTGATGGAGGAATTTCCTTGAAATCGGATCTTCAAACTTAGTTACGTAACCCTAGTTGTTTTTCTCTCTTTAGTGCTCTTGGATGATGAGCTTTGAGATGATAATAGGGTTGTAATATGTTTAGAAGTTATATATTTCGTAGGGTTAAGTTTAGGGACGTGTAAGGAGTGTTAAAAAACTTAATTCCCATTAAAATAACTCAAAACGGAGTGTTTTTGGCACCTGGAACTGACTGAAATGGCGCCCAAGTGATTGCCTAAGCTAGGTTGGGCGGTACCTAATCAATCGCCTATGTTTGGTTGGGCAGCGCCTAACCAATCGCCTATCCTTACTGTCTCTCACAAAAATGGGCATAACTTTTCTCTCAGGTATTGGATTAAGGAGAAATTGGTATCATTGGAAATATAATTCAATTCTCTACAATTTGATGGGTATAAATCAGCAAAAATACCATATTAACATCAAGTTATACTCATTCAAAGATGACCCTTGCAAAATCGAACATTAAAACTTGATGGATTCAAAAACTCTTAGCTTGTGTTACCTTAAGTGACTCATATGAACATGCTTAATGCATCATAAGCTATCATATCACTAGAATATTTATTGTAAGTCATGTACTCAAGTACAAATCATAGGATAGGAGATTTCATATGTTAGAATACTTATTCACTTCCTAGCTTAGAAACATGTGGGGTATTACAACTAAAGAAGGAGATATTCTCTTAGAAGTAAGAAAAATGTGACTTCCATGCATAAAGAGGGTTGTCCAACATTATACACATAAAGAATATGATTTCCATAATATCCCACGGTAAAATTAAGTTATACATACGAATTATTCACCTACCTTTAACTTGGAGAAGGGAAAATCCTTAAGAACCCTAATGGAAATTTAGGGCTGTTGTTAGGGTCTTTGAGGAAGATAAAGAGAGAATATAGAAAATCTAATATTTTTGCAAATGTATTAATGAAGAGAATGAGATGGTCCTAAACTTTAAAAAAAACTCATGTTGAACTGCCTCTTTTTTTCTTATTTTCAGCCATAACTTGGTTAAGCAGGTGATGCAGCTGCTTGGATATATTAAGTTTGACAAAAATAATCCAAGTAGGTGATGCACATACTTGGATCTTTAAGTTGCTCAAAAAGTCCAAGTAGGTGATGCACCTACTTGGTTTTTTTCTAATTGGATCAGAAAATATTGGGCCTTTAATAGATTAGGTATTTGGCTGGTCGCCCTCCCTTTTTCTTTCACTTAGTTTGGGCCTTAAATATGTCCAATAATATAGTCCTAAATTCAGCCCAATAGTATAAGTAGGTGATGCACCTACTGGTCACCTACTAGCTTAATTAAGTCAAGAAAGCACATCACTTATTGTATTTTATTTTATTCAAAAATCTTGCTCCCCCACTTACCATTAGCTATAACCTCAAATACCTATCTCGAGTTTAAATACTTTCATCGATGCTTAGTTGGTCTTATATGGTTTGGAATGTATGGGGCGTTACATGTCATCCCCCCCTTTTGATCATTCGTCCTCGAATGAAAGATATAGCTAATGACTGGATTAACCCTAGAACTACCCAAGAAAATTTTTTTGAGTTTCTTTTGAAAATAGGACTACACAAAATATATGGGTTAACCAAAAAAATGTATAGATAAGACTCACATGGCATCTCAATAGATATAACATATGAACTGAGAATATGATAAACTAAACTCCTTTCTTAACCACGTAATTTAATAAAGACTATTTTACTATGGTGTGATTGCCCTCATTTCCTCTATAAACAAGTAGAACACATAGAATTATGAAATTTAATATACCCGAACACATGGCATGCAGATGACATATCAAATGAACAAATGCTAACATAAATTAAGAAAATATCCATAATTTAAGATCCTTTTTTTGGAGTTTGGAATGAGGAAGGGGATTTAGAATTTCTACCATCTTCTATTCCCAACTAGATTATTCTATGTCCATGTTCTTCAACAATACTTCAATGGAGGTAAACCATTTGTCCCTAACTTCAAACCCTAGCAATTAAGGATGGTTGTGGGGACTTACTTACATGATAGATCTTGGGTCCTTTACTATCGTTAAGGGAGCACAATGAAGATTGGATCTCCCACAAATTTTTATAAAATAGGCACATGAAATCATAGGCTTCTTAGCCTGTTATCTATATAACTTTATAAGGCCTGACATATTTGGGCTCAACTTGCCTTTCATTCCATATTTTATCTCATAGGAGAATTTTTTAAGAGCAAACAGTTGCAATATAAAACTAACATTTTGTGTCGCACCTCTGAATAGGTTATTAGACTAAGCCACCTACCTATAAGTAAGTTCCATACTAGATGCACTCATATGCCCATCCTTTTCTAGACACAATTCATATTATATCCTAATATGATGAAACTTTATCCAAACATGTTAATACTCACATCAATAAGCATAAAGGGGAATACAATATATAGATAAATCACATTAAATCTATGACACACAAGTAGCTTAGCACCAAATAGCATTTAACATATAATTACACGAACCTAATAAGCCTATGACATATAGACAATTGAGTTATAGAAATATGTGATTTATGTGAATACAAGATATTCAAGCGTGTAGTAAATGAGCATATGAGCCATAAATTAGTATGTGAGAAAATCAACGAGACATGTAACATATAAGAAAAGGAATTAAAAGACCTTATAATATGTGAGAAAGTGGAATAACACATTGGGAAAATAGACTAGATGAGCACATAATACAGAGGACTAAGTAATGATAATTAAGAATATATAAACAGGTGTGCTATATGAATGAAGCAATGTAAGAAAGTGAACTATAAAACACAAATCACATTGAGTAAGTGAAACTAAACTAGCATAAGAATAATATACAAAGCAAGTAGGCTATGAGGAGTGTAGCATATATAAGCAAACAGTCTTATGAAAGCATAACATGTAGGCAAGTTATAGGTGATACTTAACACATCAGTACTAATTCTTATGTTTATAGAACATGATCAACTTAATGCAATTAAAGAATGGACAAGCGATCTGTGGTAAATAATTTCTACAATAACTGGCATATACGGAAAATTCTTATGAAATAAATTAGCAATAAACAAGGTTTCTATGAAGCAGATAACATCTATACATAAGTACTCCAAGGCATATGTTATAAGTGAGAAAATAACCCACAAAAGACATATGGCCTATAACTAGACAAGTTATGGAACATATAGCATGTATAATTATATAACAAACCGGATTCTTTGGAAACTAGGAGGCGTCTTATGGGGCCACTCTACCCTACTAATTTGCAAGCTTACTACCGCTAGTGCTAACTCACTAGTAGGATAATTCTACCTGTGTTCTTTGCTTACCTTAAAACACATGTAATTGATTTCCTCATATTATACTTCTAACCTCCTCATTGGTGTTTCCTTTTGAGTCAATATAAATACCAGGGCCATAATAGAAAAGAAATCCTTAATAGTCAATTTGTAGGAGTTAGAGGTCGAGGGCAATCTTATCTTTGCTACTGACCTAGGACATCATACAACCAATGTTTAGTACCATACGAAAGCTTAGATAAGCAAATTACTAATTAAATTTAAAGGGACTGTAGCATATAAACTCTTATTTACAACAAGTCACACATAAATATCAAGTACATGTAAAATTATATCATGATTTTAAAACACCTGAGGGTTTGTCACTTTCGGCTTAACTAGATAGGTTTATGTATGTTAACTAATTTTCTATAACAAGTGATTGCTAAAAACCCATGCCTTAAAAAGAGATGGCAATCCAACACCCTTAGTCGAGCAATTTAAATAAGCTATGCATCAAGGGAATTGACATATCAGGGACTCAAGTGAACACATAGTACTTTATACTTCACAAAAATTTTAATAAGCCATCAGAACCCAATACATATGCATAAAAAAATATCTTTTGTTTTAATCAGGATAATACAAATACATACTTAAATGATAGGTTACATCAAGTGAATATCTTCTAATTGCCTCTCTATTCTTGCATTTAATAAGTCTAGGCATCAAAAAATGCATTGATATTGAGTCATTTGAGTGTCGTTCTTACCTGCTTCATGCCTAACAAATACCCTTTTTGGCCAAAACTACTCGTTTCATATATTCTAACATGTAAAATACCCTAGATGATCACAACCTAGGCCTAACCAGTCAATATACCCTTTTTGACCTTAAGTTGTAGCGTATATTAATCTTCTATAACGAAAATATAGAACCATAGAAGCCAAGTATACATATACTCTTATATAAAACAATTGGAATTGCTTGTCCTAGAGTTTTCTAACCACAAAAGGGATTGCATGATTTTATCACCTATTTAGAGTGGTCATACACTGTACCTTTAAGAAATAATTATTAAAATCTAGAATTATATCTAGTTGGTGTTTGGTCCTTCTCAACTAATTAGCGGTATTCTTAGAAATACTATAACATTGAAAGGTTCACCTTTTAGACCATGCTACTAGCCTCTTTTAACCAATACAAAACTAGTTCAGTATATTCTATTTTCAAAATATATCTAACTCTAAAACCCTATGCGATTACTAACAATGTACTAGATGTCCTCCATAGGATTAAATTCTATATATTGAAGAAGTCATGTGGAGAAAAACTCAGACCCAACAACCATTCACATCCTCTTAATAAGTTAAACTAGGAAACATTGCAGCCAATCATAATGACTAAGGTAACGTTTATTATATAAAAATATAAAAAACTATATTATATCAAACTCAAAATAACAAGGATAGTACAAATAGTACAAATCCAACCTTATGTGCAAGTAACACTAAAACCATTACACAATTATGCATCATGAGGGTCGAACTAAATTGGCTCACCTTAATCTGAATTTTGATAACTTAAGACCCTTCATTGTAAGTTTCTTCTTAGACATTAGTTGTGATGGACTTTTTGGAACCATTGACCTTAGCTATAGTAGGCATAGTATGAATATGAAAGATCAGAGTACAAGTGTGAATGGGCTTCTTAACATTGCTCTATCGCACAATCTAGATAATGAAAGAAAGTAATATTTCCTGAATGTCTAACCAGTCCCCTAATTATAAATGTGGTGTACAACACATTCATAAGTAAGGCTCTACTAGAAACGGCTTTTTAGTCTCCCTAGGATGAACTATTTTGATACTACTATTGTCATAACCCTATACTGGATGAGGTGGACAATAACTATAGGAACACATACTATAAAAATAAACTAGATAAGAAAATGAATCACTATACTAATGAAATCACTGATAAAAATTTGTATATACAAACCAAGAAATTAGCCAAACCAATATAGATGACATGTAAATCTATGAATACATATGACTACTTTACAGTGACAACAAAGCCTCTAATGGAATTTATGACTATAAAACCATCAAAATATATATGATAAAAACTCAGCAAGGCCTCGAATCAACCTCAACCTAACCAACAGTCTCTGAGTATCCTGTGCTTCTTTTGGGGAGATCTACTAGCTAAGAACCTGTTCGTGCAACATGGAACATTGGTCCCCCATAAGGGATGTCAGTACAAACTAATGTAATGAATATGTAAGGCATGAGATAACCACACATGAAATAAGAAATCAATGAAATCATAGATCAATATATAAATATATAGATAAGGATGAACGAACACCTTTACTTGCACTAATGGAAGACTGTACATTAAATGATTTTCTTTACTACTCTTCTTTACCTTATAATCTTTATAAGCCATGTGATACATATGACCAGCTGATCAGTGGTAAAAAAGGATGACCTATGCTAGGCATTATACCCCTTGGATACGTTTCTCATCAGTTTACAAATTAGGATTGACCCATGCTAGGCTTTCCTTTCACCCCTGGGATACCACCCGATAATAGGATCAACCCATGATAGGTGTTCCTTTCACCCCTAGGATACCACCCATAAATCCATGTAGGGATTGACCCGTGCTACGCTTTTCCCCTAAGCTACCACCCACATATAAGTGTATTTACTTTACATCACTTGTTTAATCTTTAAGATTTTTATTTTAGTGATCATAGTGTTTGCCTTAGGACTAACAACCAATAGCTTTGGGATTACCAACTATATAGTGGAAGATATGTGATTATGGACATAAGGAAGTAACAACTACATCAAAATCATCTTGAACACCAACATAATACTAAGGAGTTTATGTGACACAATACGCTTTTAATAGCTCAAATGGAAACACATAACAAGTGGAGACATTTGACTTATTAATCCAAGAGATATGGACTTTATTTAATAATATGATGACAAAAATACCCGATAAATGATGCCAAATGAAAGGATTACAAGAACATGGGAACTAATAAAGTGTGTGGACAGATTTGACATAGGACAAATATATATCCCAAGTTGGGACATTTAAACTATTCAATGGAATAATTAACGAGTGTGTGAACTAAGATTGTAGAGAATGACAATGAGAGTGATGTCGAATAAAGGGAACATGTAAACATATGAGAGAATGAGGTGTATGATTAGATAGTCCAATTGAATCAAGTTGGAGGAAAGTAGGCTAATTGTGTGCTCAACAAATAAACATACCTACCATCTGTCTTCTAGAATCTTATTGACTCACGTAAAGGATACATGTGACAAGAATTTAAGTTTTAATGATGAAATAGTTTAATCCTTATATGCTAATACTTGGTGGAATAAGCACATATATCTAGTAATAAACTCATGTTGAAGTACTTTAACAAACTAAGGAGTGGGAATGAGATCATTAGATACACTGGTTAATCATATACTTCCACTACATATCATTTGCTACCACGAGTATTCAGAAAGCTTACTTTATAATACAAAGTGTTGGATTCATGCCAAAGAAATAGAAAAATCAAATAACCTTACATACCTTGTTGCGCATTTGGATATTACCAAAAATTGACCTTCTTCCTTTCAGATTACTTATCTACAATAAGATAAGTTGTAAAACTAGTATTAGTAGATAATTAACACTTTTTCGGCTACCTAACCTCACAAAAATAGTAGCCGGGCAGTAATCCCCTAGTTATCAAATCAAGGGTGCTTTTTTCAGCTTCTTCTGCTCTAATCTCATCTATACGCCATAAAACCCTTATTATAAGGTTCTCTAACGCTTCTTTGACTTTATGACACATAAAATAATGTACAAGATTGTGTGGACAGTAAGCTCATAAAATATCTAATTGGAGGTCTACCACAACAACATTCAATGTTTCTATCCTTTATGAGAGTTCCATGAATTCTCCACCTTTTTAGATATACCCCTTTTGTTCTATTCATACAAAATAGTACCTCACAATTAGCAAGAGATATGATCTCATTTATTACATAGCCATCGGCATATGAGTTTCATCTACATTATATTTAAAATGCTCAAATAATCTCACAATTGAAGATAAAGGAAGAACTTTGTGACTATCCCAACATTACTAAATCACCAAATCATACCCCGAATATCACACCCTTTATTTCCACCTTAGTACAAGCACCATTTAAGGCCATCCAACTGTTCCCCATGATAGTCCACACAAAATAGCCTAAAATAGTCCCAAAATTCATTTTAGCACAATAGGATAATATTTCCAATCACCTCCCTATGAGTTCTAAACAAAACTACACAAAATCCTCCATCAAAACATACATAAGGATGGACAAAATTGGGGCAGATCCTTACCTCAGAATTCTAGAATTTTATCTTCTTAATCTGTTTTCCTTCAAGAACTTCGATTTTCTTTCCACTTGAACTAAAGAAGGAGATATTCTCTTAGAAGTAGGAAAGATATTACTGCCATGCTTAAAGAGGGCTTTCCTACATTATACACATAAAGAATATGATTTCCATAATATTAAGTTAAACACATGAATTATTCACTTACCTTTAACTTGGTGAAGGGAAAACCCTTAAGAATCCTAATGGAAATTTAGGGCTGCTGTTGGGGTCTTTGAGGAATCTAGAGAGATAATATAGAAAAATGATATTTTTGCAAATGGAATAATGAAGAAAATGAGATGGTCCTAAACTTTAAAAAAGGGGCAAGTTGAACCTCCTCTTTTTTTCTCATTTTCAGCCACAACTTGCTTAAGTAGGTGATGTACCTGCTTGGATATCTTAAGTTGGTCAAAAATAGTCCAAGTAGGTGATGCACATACTTGGCTATTTAAGCTGATCAAAAAGTCCAAGTAGGTGATGCAACTACTTGGTTTGTTTCTAATTGTATTACATAATATTGGGCCTTAAATAGATTACGTATTGGGATGGTCACCCTTTCCCTTTTTCTTTCACTTAATTTAGGCCTTAAATATGTCCAATAATATAGTCCTTAATTTGGCCCAATAGTATAAGTAGGTGATGCACCTAATGGTCACCTACTAGCTTAATTAAGTCAAGCAAGCACATCACTTATTGTATCTTATTTTTTTCAAAAATCTTGATCCCCCTACTTAACTTAACACTTACCTTTAACTATAAGCTCAAATACCTATCTTGAGTTTAAATACTTTTATCAGTGCTAAGTTTGGTCTTATATGTTTTGGTATGTATGGGGCGTTACACAATAGCTCGAAGTTAAGACAACAAGAAAGGGAAACATTTCTAAATGTCTCATATCCTCTATCTTATAAGTGTGTTGCACAACACACCCTTAAAGAGACTCTACTTAACATGGCTTAATGGACACCCAACTTTCCATAAACCTAGGATCTAATACCAACTTGAGATGACCAAAACTAGGGCCTTGTCATAATAGGAATCTCAAGTCCAACATGTACAAAAGATCACCCTTGATACCCAATCCAACTAACCATCATATACCCTGAGTCGGAAGAATTCCAACCATGTAACAAGATGGAGATTATTTAGAATGTAAATAACTTTGGGATAGGTATATAACAAAGACTAACCCAACCAAGTCACTTGTCAAAACCAAAACAACAACCACAGAACAATAACCAAACCCATATCTATTTAATAACATACCCAAGTCCACAATTTTTCAATATAAAGCCTCTAAAACAATCCAAGAATATTCGGTCGAAACATGCTCCCATCCATAACCAAAACCATTATCCAAGTATAATCCAATAAAGACATAAGAAAATTTAAATCAAGAAATGGATCCTTCAATAATATAGAAACTCACCACATCAAGTCAACACAAGCTGACCTCGAATCTAAGTCACTGAGCCAGAGGTGTGATAGTATGACCAGTCTCTGCATTATATGGGGATACAACGTCCAAAGATAAAGAGCTGTTGGAGCGCTATCTTGCAACTCAAGAATAAGGATAATACAATGCCAATAGTTCCAAAATAATCATCCAATGCACATAATCGATGCTATACATATATATACATATATATACCATGTCGGGATAGAGAATTAGAGTAGAATGAACTTTGAAAACGTTAACTTAGGTTATGTAGCATAGTCATCAAATATCAAGGCACCCACTAGCTATATGGGCCGAGATCTCCTTTAGTTGTAAGGCCCTAGTGCATGTAATCGCATGAACTAGAGAATATCTACTATCGTATATGCTAATATGGGGGTCTCGAACCTCCCAACATAATCAAGGGGACATAAGCACCAATACATATATTATGGGGGACTCAAACCTCCCATTCATATATTTATTTGGGGGACTCAAACCACCCAGTCACAAAGACACTCGCATTGGCTAACACAATTTCCTGTGTTAGTCCTTCAGATTTCCACTTTTATGACTCTACTAGACATCCCACTTTAAATCCCAATTAAAATAACAATTGAACATACACAACCATTAAACCAATTAATTACCAAGGTATCCCATTGGTATCATCATACCAAAACGACTTTCAAGTGTACCACATGTCATTACCATTATTAGTCATTTGTTCATTTGGGTCTCGAACCCATAGTCTAGCAAAGACATAATTCAATTTTATGCGTTGGGACTCGAACCAGTTTAGCCAATTAAATCACCATGGATACAATTAAAATCAGTTTATAGCCAACAAGGCCTTGAAAAAATGAATTAACAATGATTCATATTCTTTAGGCTAATGCCTTAGTTTAAAAAAACACAATTTAAATATGACTAGTTTTTGTTTTCAACAATTTTACAAACACATTGAGGGCATTCCATTACCAAGTCAAAAACCAAAGTAAAAACCATAAAGTTTAGATTTAACCATGATACAATCGTTAAACCACAATTACCAAGTACCCATATATGCAAAATCATCATTAAAATATGTATAAACAAAATTTAAACCAAGAGTAAATAGTTCTATACAATATGCAACAAAACCTTCAACACCGATTTCAAACTACCACTAATGATTCATAATAAAATCTTTAAATACATGAATTTTCATGAACCAACAATAAGGAAAAAGTCACATGCCTTATTCACGAAGAGATTTTCGTCTTTAAGCCTCTAGATAAACACCTTGAAGAACCCCTAGCCCAATCTTCAAGCGAGAGTTTAAAGAGAATTTTGAGAGTATTTTGATCTTCTAAAGTGAGTAATGAGAAACCAATTAGTGTTATAGGATATGGGGTCTTAAGGGTTTGTGGTTGAAAATGTGTAAAATATCCCCTGCTTAAAAGTTGAAAAATGTATGATAGAGGGTACGACTTGGCCCCCTAATTCGTACACCCAACATATGAGTGGTACCCACTACTCATACCCTAGATAGAAAGTTGGACCCCAATCCTATCCAACATATAACTTCATAGACAAACTCATATCCACAACATACTATTAGTACCCTAGAACTCTTGGCCTAGGTAACCTACCAAGGGCTTGACACACTGAGAAATATATAAGTGGCTCCTTTATCTTTTACCATCAACACACGACCCTTATGATGTCCACTCATACCTTAGACATAATACAACCAAAACCACAGTGAGTAACATACAACCAAGACCCCTGAACTATACCTACATTATACGAGAAGTAACAATAAGTTATATGATGATTTGAAAGCTCAAACTCAGGAAATTGCTAAGAACCAAAAGCCAAGGTGTTTCAAATGCTGCCACTTTTTTGGGTTATGTCATCTCTAGTAAAGGGATCATGGTGGATCCGCAAAAATTTATAGTGGTTAAGAGGTGGCCTAGACCCACGACTCCAATTAATATTCAGAGCTTCTTGGGTTTTGCTAGTTAATATAGGAGGTTTGTGGAGAGTTGTTATTCTATAGATGCCCCATTGACTAAGTTAACTCAAAAAAAGGTAAAGTTCTTATGGTTGGGTGCTTATAAGGGTAGTTTTTAAAAGATTAAGGATAACCTAACTTCAGCTCTAGTTTTGACATTGCCTGAAGGCAATGATAATTTTATAGTCTATAGTGATGCATCCCATGTGGGACTTGGCTAAATTTTGATATAGTATGGCAGGGTGATACTTTATGCCTCAAGATAGTTGAAGGTGCATGATAAAAATTATCTGACCCATGAATTAGAATTATTGGATGTGGCATTTCCATTGAAGATTTCACATCACTATCTACATGGAATGTATGTGGATATTTTTTCTAATCATAAGATCTTGCAATATGTGTTTACCCAAAAAGAGCTGAACCTCAGACAAAAGAAATAGCTTGAGTAGCTTAAGAATTATGACATGAATCTTCACTACTATTTAGGTAAGATAATGTAGTTGCTAATGTTCTTAGTAGGTTATCATGGGAATTAAGCTTATATGGATGAAAGGAAGTGGGAGTTGGTAAAATATATTTTCCATTTAGCTAGCCTTGGAGTTTGTCTCTTAGACTCTAAAGATGGTGGTGTCATTATGCAGGAGGTGGCATATTCATCCCTTACTGTTGAAGTAAAGGACAAGCAAGCATTAGATCTTTTCTTTATAAGTATTAAAGGTGATATAGGTGGGCATAAGGTGATGGCCTTTAAGATTAGTGGTTATGGTACCTTATGATACCAAGGAAAGTTATGTGTTCTCGATATAGATAGTTTGCAAGATAGAATCATGGCTAAGGTGCATGAGTCGCGCTCTGCTATTCATCCTAGTTTGATAAAAATGTATTATAACCTTAAGGAGATGTATTGGTGGAACAATATGAAGAGGAATGTGGCTAGTTTTGTGGCTAAGTACATGGTGTACCAATAAATAAGGGTTGAGCATATGAGGCTTGGAGGATTATATCAAGAAATTGAGTTGCCTATGTGGAAATAAAATGTGATCAATATAGATTTCATTACCAGTCTTCCTTAATATCAAAATTAGTTTGATTTAGTTTGGGTCATCGTGGATAGGATGACAAAGTCTGCTCACTTTTTAACACTAAGGATTGACTTTTTTGCTAAGGATTATGCAATATTGTATCTCCAAGAGATTCTGAAGTTGCATGGGATACCCATTTTTATTATCTTAATTGTGGTGCGGAGTTTTATTTGCACTTTTGGAAATTATTTTAGAAAGCTTTGGGGACGAAGATGAGTCTTAGTACAACTTTTCAACTGCAATTGGATGGCCAAGAGAAAAGTATTATTCAGACATTGGAAGACATGCTTAGAGATTACATGATTGACTATGGTAGTAGTTGGGTTGAGCATTTACCTCTTATAGAGTTTGCATACAACGACTACCACTCTAATATTAAGGTAGCTCTATTTGAGATGTATTATAGTAGGAGGTGTAGGTCTCCTATTGGGTGGTTTATGGTTGGTGAGATGGATATGTTTGGCTCAGATTTAGTTCACCAAGTTATGGAGAAGGTAAAGTTGATTCAAAATAGGCTTAAAGCCATCCAAAGTCTCCAAAAGTGCTACATGGAAGTGAGGCGTATAAAGTTAGAGTTTGAGGTTGGCGATAGGGTGTTCTTAAAGATGTCTCCCATAATGGGAGTAATGAGGTTTGGCAAGAAGAGATGGCTTAGTCCCCAGTATGTTAGTTCGTACTTACTTTTGAAAAGAGTTTGTAATATTGCGTATGAGTTGGAATTGACTTTTAGTTTGAGCTTCATTGACCCAATGTTTTATGTTTCTATGTTGAGGAAGTGTGTGAGGGATTCATTGGAAATTTTCCTATCAAGAATATTGGTATTTCACATTCTCTGTCTTATGAGGAGGTTTCAATTGAGATCTTGGATTGGTAGTTTCATCGATTGCATACCAAGGATGTGGCTTTAGTAAACGTCCTATGGAGGAACCACAAGGTGGAAAAGGCTACTTAGGAAGTGGAAGAGGACATAAAGTCCAAATATCTATTCTTATTTGCTGCTCTGGAAATTCATACATAAGGTATGTGTTGCTCTTATCATATTGTTTTTCTGACTTTGTCAAGTAAAGATTTAATTTCTTGATGTCTCTATTTTCTTTCTTAAAGGTAAGAGTAGAGATGTTTGGGGGTTCAATCATACTAGTAACTGCCTTGTCCCATCATTCGAGGATGACTAATCAAAGTAGGGAGAATTAAAACACCCTGAATTTTGTCCCTTGGAAATTTTCTAAATTTTTGACTCATTGTACTTATAATGACTCACCACATGAGTTGTATGGTATGGGTATGAGTCATGGGACCCTAGAAATTAGGAGACCAATGAATGGTGGTTGGGTTTTTGGAGTGGCTACAATGTGGTGGGTATGATTCATTGGAGGTGGTAATGGTTTGTTTGGTCGATCCCTTAATCAAATAAATAATTTAGTAACTTGATTTGGATCTAAGTATAATTGGATCACTAAGAGTTGTGATGATAAGGTACGAGTGGTAAGCTAGGGTATGTTGTCTAGTGTCTAATCCCTTTGGGTTCTACCTTTAGGATGACTGGACCATACCAGTCGTATGGTCTAGTGATGAGTTGGATAAGAGAGCCATATATTAAATAGAATATGCAATCCAACTTTTTGTTCTAGTGATGACTTGATGATACCAATCATTTTATATGGTGATAAGTTAGAGGGTCAACTTGTACCCACCTACGTGTTTTCCACAATTTTAAGTTGGGGGATTCTGGACATTTCACATTTGTAACTCCCTTTGATACCATGACATAAAACAACTTTTGGATCTTTATTAACCTATTATTCTTAATCAAATACTCTTAAAAATCTCTCTCAACTCTCTCTTAAGCAAAAAGCTAAGGTTTCTTCAAAATAATCAATTAAGGCTTTCAAGGGTATGTTACTCCTCCCTCATTGTTATATTACATAGAGCATGTGTTTTAATGTATGAATTGCATGACATAGTTATGGTTTGAAATAATGGTTGGGGGTTTTCGATGTTTATGGTTGAATAATGTTTCTTTCATTACTTTTAATATGATTTTGACATTATGGAATGCATGGTTATGGTAAATGGATTTAAGGGTACTTTGGATTCCCCCAAATTACTTGGTTATTGTTTGGAAACATGTGTTCCCTCAACCTATTTGTTAAAATACCGATGAGCATGGTTTTGTCACATAGTTTCACTATTATTGAAATCTTTGCATTGCATAAGAAATAATGGAACTTAAATTGGTTTGTTTGGTTTTAAATAGTTTGGGAAGGCCTTGATGTCCATGGTTTTGGTCTAATTGGAAACTTAGGAGTCAACTTAGTTTAATGGTTTTGGTATGGCATAAAAGGATAGACTTTCAAGATGTAATTTTGATATGACGATACCAACGGTGAATACCAAAATAAAATAATCCTTGGTAATTAGTTGGAATATATAACTTTCTTTAATATGAGCTTAAAAAGGGTTGAGTAGCAAAGCCATCAAAGGTGGGGGTTCTGGAAGCACTAAAGCTGGAAAATAACGTTTATTGATGTGAGGGTTGTCTTGGTGACCATGTGCATGATGTCGCACTTTATATTTTGTGAGATTTACTAGTCATATCAGGTTTTTTTCTTCAGTCCTGCAGTTAAGACATACTAGGGCCCTTTTATCAAAGGGAGATGAACCTATATAACCCATGGATGGTTTTAGGATGGTTAGGATACTCACCTCACGTTAAGCTTTTAAATGCATGCCAAAACCGATTACCTATCCCAACATGATATATATTTGTATCTATGTGATTTCATGTGGTTATTTACTTTGGTTTTAAATTACTGGCACTACTTTATCTTATCCCTGAGTACATGCTATCGTGTACTTCGCTAACCGTCATTAAGCGTTGTTTCCCCACGTGATGCATGAGTCAACCACACTACCATTCCTCCTTCTCAGTGACTTGGATTCAGAGACAACTTTGGGTCAGACTGAAGTGGCGAGATTCTATACTTTGGAAGGCTCCATTTCATACTATGGACCTTTTTTGTTCTTGTTATTACTTTGGTTTGATTTTTTCTATAGTCGGGGGCATGTCCTCATCGAAATTTTTTTGATTCTGGATAGAGTCTTTGTAGGACAACTATAGGTATGGGCGGTGTTAGTATTAGTGCCAACCTTGGTATTGGTATTAGTATTGGTATTGGTATTGTGTTTGACACCGATTGGCTATTTAATTGAGGTTGTTGTATTATGATTATGGACTTTATCTAATGTCCTTAAATTATTTTTGTTTTATCTTGTTATATATTTGAAATTTATTCGACATAGGGTGTAGGGTGGTTATGGTTGGGTATTAGGGGTGGTCTACGGTCCTAGTTGGACTTGAGATGCCTTATACGACTAGGCCTTGGTTTGGCTCATGTTAGATACTTTTGAGGTTAGGCCCCGTAGTACTGGTTTTCTTCAGGAGACATATGGTAGAGTCAGGGTAATCCAAGATAGCTTGAGAGAGACTCAGAGTAGACAGAAGGCCTATGCAGGCCATAGGCTTGATGCCTTGAGATTTGGAATTAGTGATTGTGTATTCCTCCGTGTATCTCCCATGAAGAGTGTGATGAGTTTTTAGAGGAAGGGCAAGCTTAGTCATATATATATTGTACTTTTTGAGATTCTTCGCTCAGTTAATGAGGTGGCTTATGAGTTTGATATACCTCTAGATTTTTTCCCTATTCATCTAGTTTTCCATCTCTCCATATTGCGGCTCTATATTCCTGATCCTTCTCATGTGCTTATATAGGACTCGGTCTAGATTGATGAGTATTTGACCTTTGTAGAGGAGCCTGTGCTTATTTTGGCTAGTGATGTCAGGCGGTTTCACAATAGGTAGATTACTAATGTTAAGGTGCAATGGAGGCACCGTCTAGTCGAGGAGGCCACTTAGGATATCGAGGGCAAGATGTGGATGTAGTATCCTCACCTGTTCAAGACTTTAGGTACATCCTAATCCTTAACTTTTGTGGATGAAAGTTCATGAAGTAGTGGATATTATAATGACCCTTCAGGTTATTTTTCATATTTCAGCTTATTTTTGTCATTAGAGCTTTTCCATAGCTTCCTAAAGTCATTTTTGACTTATTGGGACTGACAGTTCGATTACGGAGCAGTTCATTTATTTTTAGAGCCAATTCTCTATTTTGAAGTCTTCACTAGTTCTAAATGTCTATTAGGTGAAAATTTCAGTAAAATGATCTCATATATAAATTTTGACTGTGAAAACAACTTTGGAATGTCGATTTTAGGCTAGGTGGACCTTTGTTTTGGGTTCATTCATTCACCGCTCAAGGACCTTAATCAAATATTTGAAGTAAGATTTGAATGATCCACCAAATACGGGGAAATCATCCATGAACACTTCCATGGTATTCTCTACCATGTAGGAGAATATAAACAACATACACTATTGAATGGTAGAGGGTGGATTGCTTAGTCCAAAGGGCATGGATTTTAAAGTAAAGGTTCAATATTGATATGTATATGCATATTTTCTTGATCTTACGATGAAATGCAAATTTATTATAACCATAATACTCATCAAGAAAACAATATCATCCACGCGCGGCTAATCAATCCAACATTTGGTCTATAAAAGCATAGGAAAGTGATTATTTTTGGTCCAAGAGTTCAATTTTTGATAATACATACATATCCACCAACCCTTGACCAGACGTATAGTCACAAGATCATTATTTTCATTTGGGACTATAGTCATACCATCCTTCTTGGGAACGCATTCGATTGGACTAACCCACACACTATCTAAAATTGGGTAAGACAACACCCGCATCAAGACATTTGATAATATCCTTCTTGACTACCCTTGCATTGGTGGGTTAAGCCTTCTTTTGTATTCCACAGTTGGAACATGATCAACCTCCAGCTTAATTTTATGAGGGAAAATTTTTGGACCAATCCTTATGTTGTCTGCTATGGTCCACCTAATAACATAGATGAACTTTTCCACAATTGACTTTAGTGCCTCCACTTGTCAAGCCAATAGACCATCTGCAATACAGGTTGGCAAAGTATTATTCTTACCCAAGAAGATATCAAAAAGTTGTGAAAGGCAACATCTTAAGATCAAGTAAAGGTCGTTCAATAATAAAAAGTTTGGCGAGTGGAATTTTATGATTTTTCAAATCAGGATCCAACTTGCAAGGATTTTTAGTGTAAGAGTGAAGACCCATCACGAAGCAACCACCTCATCATTTTCTTCAACTACCTCAATCCCTAGGTTCCTCAATTCACCCACCAAGATGTCATTCACATGATCCATCTCCATGGTGTTAGTCACCTCATCATCAATAACATTAATTACAAAATAAACTTACAAATCCATCGGTTGTTTTATGGACTTACACACATGGAAGGAAACCTCTTTATTTTTCACTCGGAACCTCATTTCACCACGTTCCACATCAACTAAGTCCCATCCGGTATGTAAAAATAGCCTACCAAGAATGATGGGGACCTAATGATGAATTTCATAATCTAGAATGACAAAGTCAATCGAAAAGATAAAGTGATCCATCTTCAAAAGAACATCATACAACACACTCAGGGCTTTTTGACAGATCAATTAGCCATTAAAAGCCTCATTATAGTAGTCTTGAGGGTACCCAAACCTATCTTTCAAAATATGGTAAATGGCATCAAATTAATACTTACCCTAATATCATACAATGTTTTTTCAAATTTTTACATACCAATAGTGCAAGAAATAATTAATGCACCCAAATATTCCTTCTTAACCACCATTGTTATAGACATTATGGCACTACAATGTGTCCCACCACAACAGTTTCAAAATTCATGACTCATTTCTTTGTGACCAAGTCCTTTATGAAATTATCATACCCAGGCATCTTTTGTAAAACTTCAATCAATGGTATATTCTCTGATAGGTAGCTAAATTTTGCAAGGAATTTCTTAAACTTGGTATCAACTTTCTTATTCTTGAATCTTTATAGAAATGAGAAAGGAATTTTGATAGGCGGCATTGAGACAACCAGAGTTTCTTTCGATTTTAGAGAATTACAATCAATCTCTTGTAGTGATTCTTCACTTTACACCTTTTCTTCAACTACCTTTTTCTTTTAAATAATTGACTCATTAAGATTTGGAACATCATCATTTGACTTTTTTAGTCGCTTTCTTTTTCAATTGGCTTGTTCATTACTTTCTCTTTCATTGGGGTCTCATCAAGATTAACAACATATTTACCAAGATTTTGAGCACTGATAAAACTCAACTTACACTTCAATTGAGTATAAGGCGGTTGACGTCAATATATTTGCTCAAGTTTGGAGTCGAGGTCGAATCCACAGGGAACAATATGAGTGGCAATTAAACTAGTCTGAAACTAAAGCTACAAGTTAAATTCAAACAATTGGCATGAAAAGAAAGTAAAATGGGGGTTTTAGTTTAATAAGTAATTGTTGGTCACTTTACTTTCAATGGTTGGAATCAAGAGTTTATGGAAAACCAAAATTATGTTCACTAGGGCTTCCGGTACATGATAGATGCTAAAAGTGGTTCAAGATTCTTACTGTGGGTAGGATAACAAGCTATCTTGATTGATGTTATGCTTAAATGTCTCTTGACCTACTTAATCATTTAATTCCCTAATCCTCTTGGACTTAGGGAATTTCTATTTACTGCCCAAATTTTACCTCAGGTTAACAAATTTTGTTACAACGCTGATTATTAAATAAAGTATTTCTGAGTCCCCATTGATAATTCACTTCCTACTAAATTTGAATTCTTTCTCAAGTAAATCAACGCAGGTGTGTCTACTGTTTGCAACCAACAGACGTTAATTAAAACTTCAGAATTATCAATAAATCCTACCACCTTTTGAATCTTGAATACTTAGCACCTTATCAAGACCTAACCCTAGATCCCATAACTCAGGTTATTGGAGTTTATCCACTCATGATGTAACGAACGAAATACATAATTGAATTTATGATTTGAAAGATAAACTTACAGAGATGAATAATAACTAGTGAATTATAGATTAGATCACAAAGGAAAAATCCCAAAATACTGATAATAATCTCTCCAAAGTAGTTGCTTTTTCAAGACAAGAAACTCGAGAGAGAAAATATCAAAATACGTCTCTCCAAACTCAAGTGCCAACACACAGAAAAACCCTAAATAATGCTTTTTATAGTTAATCCTAAAAAAGGAAAAAAAATCACAATGTTCAAAAAATCCTTCAGAATAGGTGATGGCATTTGTGATGGCGCGTCAGCGTCCTGACGACTTATTAGGAATATCATCAGGCCCTCCAGAATTCTTGGCATCTTCTGCTTTAACTGATGACAAAGCTTGATGACTTATTAGATACGTGATGACATATCAGAAATGTCATCACTTCTTCATTCAAAATTTGGTTCTCTACCTACACTTGACAGTAACTCTGATGCCTTATCACAGTTGTGACAACATGTCAGAAATGTCATCATAATTTTACTTTAATCATTCTAACACTGCAACACCTAACGTGATTTCTGATAACCTATCACAGGGCTGACGACTTATGAGGAATGTTGTTAGCCACCTAACGTGATTTCTGATAACTTATCACAGGGCTAATGACTTATCAGGATGTCATCAGCCACACTTCAGTTCTTTTACATCAGTTTTCAGCACTTTTTCTTCCATTTCCTTAAATTTCCATTGCATCGTGACTTTTACTGCAATATCAAAGTAAAATAATCAAAAATGACAAAATTTGCTTAAGACTTCACAATTATTCCCAGTTAAAAGCCTTAAATGTGTTAGCATCTGCTCACACATCAAGCACTCCTAGTGAAAATTATTAAGATATAAGCATCATTTTTAGGATTAGCAATGATGTCACTTGGTCATCTAACTATTGTCCTTCCATTGAGATAAGTCGAGATTTGTCCAAATTGTGCTTCATGTTTCTTGAAGAGGTCGAGTAAGAGGTAACCATTTGAATGAGTTGTGAAAAATCACTCTTTATCTCTTTCAACATATTATCACATCCGTCAACACCCATTAACATACAAGAAAGGACACTTCACTATTAGACTGGTCTAGATCAATGAAACTTATCTATTTACCCTTGCCCTATCATATGAAGGAACAAACTAGTCATGGTCTTTATATTTATATCTCCAATCATTCTCTCTATCACACTCTTTATCACGCCAATCTCTATAAATGATCATGATCCATCTACTCTTTCCATTCACTTTCCCTTTCTTTCCAACCTTTATTCCCATTATGCCTTTGATAGGTAGGGTGGGAACCCCCAATTGGTTCTATAAGATTTGAATTTCCTAATCAAAAGATTCCACTTCATCATCATCATAAGCTTTAAAACTCTTAGAATCAATGAAATTGACCTCATTTAGAGGAGCTCCCATTAAATGTTTGTTAATAAGATCTAGTTGATTCATCACTTTAGCCATATTCTTATTCTTTCTTCATCATTTTTCCTTTGTTCTTGACATACAAAATATGTGGAGAGAGCCCTCACGGACACCTCAGTATCTCTTATATTCCAACCTTGACTTTTCCTGGTTACTTGATCTAATAAAGCTAACATAATACCTTAAGAATGTTTTATTATAGATCCCCTAATCGTATTTTTGGATACCGTCTTGTTCAATTGGTAAAATGCCCTATAGAATATCTAGAGATGAATTTTATTGGGTACCTCATGATTTGGTTATTGCATTATCTTCTTGTTAAGTTATTTTCAAGACTCGTGTAGTGGTTTACCATTAAGTTGGTGAAAATTAATGATTTTATTTTTAGTTGAAACATGAAGGAGAAAAGAACAAATCCAAGAATTCTTCCTTTTGTTCAACCCAAGAAGTTATATATAACACTGGCAACTACAACAACCATAAGACCACTTCTCCTATCAATAAGAATGGGAAAGGTGCAAATGAATTAATTCTTGAGATATGTGGGTGATATCAAATAAAAGACACACATTAATAAAATTCTTGAAGTGTAGCTTGGTGTCCTCATAGGGTTGATCCCAAAATAATCCTTTAATTTGTAGAAAATTAAACATCACTCTAGTAATATCAAACACTCTATTTTCAGCTGCCGATGGTATACAAAGGGCACTAGCTCAGCATGTATGCAAGACATTCTAGGTTATTTTATTTATTTACATGCATTTTTAGATTTTGAGACTTCCCACGAATGATTCAAGTCATTTATGAATGGTCAAAATGTTGGACTTTGTTGTTGGATAGCTCATTTTCATTTTAGGAACATTTCCCTACTTTGGAGCTTTTGCAGTTAAGGATATGTTCTAGGACCAAAAATCATAGTAAAATGACCTCAAATGAGAATTCTGATAGTGCCATTAATGTCACCCAAAAATCTTTGAGAAAGTATAAAGCGAACTTCAGTCAAATATAGAACCCAATTAGGTTGGGTTTGATCCAACAAGGAATAGGCTAAAAATTTATCAAGATCTTGTTGACGTAATTCAAAATTTCATAAATAAATATATTGACCCTTTAGGAAGTTTTCCATATTTACAGTTATTTTTGTTGGGACATCTCTTATTTTTGTTGTTAGAGCTTTCCAATAGTCACCCTAATTCATTTCTGACTTGCTCGAACTGACAATTTAGTGACCAGGCAGTTCATTCAATTTATTGAGCCAATTCCCATTTTTGAAGTTTTCATTGGTTCTAAATAGGCACTAGGTAAAAAATTTAGACAAAATACCTCAAATAAAAATTCTAACTATTCTAGAACTCTGGAATAGCGATTTTAGGCTAGGTGGATACTTAGTTTGGGACCCACATGGAATTTTGGTATGAATTTTTGGATCCGAAGCACAATGGTGCAATATGAGTATTGTTATTGTCATATTGATGAGTAGCATGTTATTTTGATAGCTCGTCATCTTACAGAAGATTCTCAAAAGGTAAAAATGGTAATTTAGAATATCTTTTAAGATTTCTTAGGCATCCAGGTAGGCTAGGCTTCATTCCTTGTTAGATTAAGAAAACTTATAGGATGTTTATGATATTATATTTGATTAGGGTTGGGTTTTAGGTATTGGTGTGATAAATTGCAGTACTTTTGTTAGTTGGACTCTTTAGGCTATTTTGGATATCGCTTTTGGAATAATTAGCCTAGTTAACCATGGCCTTAGGTGAAGCTGACCTTATAGGCTCTTGCTTTGGTTGAAAATGCTTTGGTTACTACAATAATGAAGAGAATGACTTAGTAACTTGAGTTTAGGGTGGAACCCACCTTAGTTGCCATCACTTAAGTGTAATTGACTTAGTTGCTCTTTATTTGGATAAATTACTATCCTAGGGCTAGTTATGGCTTTTCTAACATCTAATAGTGAATTACAATACCTTAGCCTAGTATGGGGTAAACATTGCTTGGTAAAGGATTTCAAAGATTTAGAAGTCGGATCTTTGATATACCTTTGGCCAAGACTTTTGTTAGATATTAAAGACTTTTTATATGCTTGTGTACATCTCGGTAATGTATATTTCAATGATATTAAGATTCCTTGGTACTTGGTGGTCATGATGGGTTGAAATTGATAGTAACACTTTTTAATTATGCTAGGAGTAACTTACTAATTTAGAAAATGATGAGCTAATTTATTATACTATTGAATAAGCCCTTGATTATGAGATTTATTAATCCATTGATTAGGCTATTTAGTGACCATTGACTAAGTTATTGGCAATATTATAGATTACACTATTGATTGTACTTAACGCTTTGCTTATTGATTATATTAGTCTATTATGATATTGATTATGCCAAGGATTATGCTTATTCATTATATAAGCATTCACTCTATTGATTAGGCCAAGGATTATGCTTATTGATTATAGTAGCGATTATGCTATTAATTATACTAAGTATTATGTTAATTGATTATCTTAGCAACCATTCTATTGATTATGCTTAAGATCCCAATTATTAGTTATGTTAGAAATTATGCTATTTATTATACTTAAGACTATGCTTATTAATCATATTAGGGAATATGCTATTGATTTTAATAAGGATCATACTTATTTACTATATCAATGATTATGTTGTTGATTATGATAAAGAACATGCTTGTATTACGATTACTAATCATTTTAAATAGCTATGCTAGTGGTTATGTTATTTAATAATTATGTTATTGTCCATGGTATTGATGATATAGTTACAATAAACCTGGATATTGATTATGCTATGAACCATGAGAATACTGGTTCAAGTTTGAATAATGACGATGATATCAATTATTTATACCCGATGCAAGTCTTGAGGATGGTTGGATATTAATGACAATATTGATGGCATTGGTGATGATACAGAGAATGATATCAATGATGATATCTAAGATGATATTATTTATTATAATTTTGATTTGAGTATGGATATACATATTATGCCATGATGATAAACTTCTTATAATATGATCGTGGTGTGAAATCGACAATAGTGATTATAGCTATGTCTAGAAATAAGGAAATGGTTATGATGTGGGATATGAATAAATTCTAATAATTTCATGATTAGTTCATAAATGGTAATTGGAGTATGTATAATGAATAGTTGGTAAATAATGATTAGTTGATGTATAATGATTAGTTGATAATTAGTGGTTAGCTGATAAATGGTGGCTAATGGGTTAACGATTGATATGGTGTGGTATGGCACAGAAGAATTCTAGTTTCATCGCAAGAGTTTACGACTGATAATGTCGGGTTATACTATGTTGTTTGTACCTTCAAGGCTTATGAGGACTTGAAATGAGTTATTTTTTTCACACTAACTAGCTTATAGGGGTTAAATTAGTAATTATGATTGTATGTGATGATGCTTTAGGTTATATTATGTTGTTATTATGGTTTACTTACCTATCTATGCATAGTGATGTTGGAGTGAATTCAGATTTGACTCTATCTCAACTTAGTTATGTTATCTTGTATTTTATCGTATTTATATCCTGATTTAGCTTAGTCTATTGATGATGCCTACTGAGTACCCATAGTTTTTTATACTACACTACTATTCTTTTTGGTGCAGATCCGAGTAGTCGTTGCCGCCGTTGATAAACTTTTATGCTATTTTGATTTTAAGAGATAGGGTGATCTCCTAGAGTTAAAGTCACCCATTTTCTTCCATCTTACTTGTTTCAATTCTTTAGTTTTAAGACAAATTTTATTGGCTATTCTAGATACTAGGGTTATATGTATCGTTGCTACCAAGTTGTGGGATGGTGTCTATGTATTAACTATCTTTTATCTATTCCTAATACCCTATTTTATTTACAAGTTGCACTTGTTGTTTATTGTCGTATGGTCATATCTACCAAGTTAATCCATTGTGTTTAGCTATGAGTAATGGTTTGGCTTACCTCTTAGCAGGATATAGTAGGTGCCAAAATAACTCATTAATCAGGTTGTAACAAATTTCTATTTGAACTAGCTTACAACAATATTATTTGTACAAGAGCAAATGTCTAGTAGAGTATTGAGTTTTAGAATGATGATGTCCATTTTCTATCTTTAGGAGGCTATGGGACATTCTTTGGAGTTCTTTACTTCTTTTACTTATTTCGTGCTAAGAGTCTGAGTTGGTTTATAGAATATTCCCTTGACTTTATGATTTCACAGATGGCTAGGACACATTCTACCACTATATGACAGAGGGTACTGAGAATGAGCCTAGGTATCCTTCCTCTTTTTATGGATAACACATAGGTTACGAACAACTATAAGATGTGTCCCTAGATAGGGGCTAATATAGGGGTCCTCAAACAAACCCTATTCTCTCTCTTGAGCAAGAGATTCTTCCATCTTAGCCAGCACTAGGCCAAGAACCATCCTAGGCTTCACCAAGGTTTATTTCTTCTTCAGTGCTCAGAGATGCTTTGGTTCAATTTTTTGTGTTATTTGGTGGTATGCCTACTGATGATGCACAATCTATAGATTAGAGTGGTACTAAGATGTGAGCATAACCTATAACTGTTGCTCCTAAAGTAAAGGTCTCTCCTAGTTGGTGATTGCTCAACTGGTAGTTGCTCAGATAGCGGTTTCCCATCCTGCTATGTCTGCCGAGGAGTAGAAAATATTGGGTAGGCTCTTAAGATTGGCTCTGCTTAGGTTTTATAGTGCTTTAATAGAGAATGCATATGAGTTTTTGATTACTTGTGAGGATAGGCTCTGTAGTTTGGTCCTTGTTAAGAGTCATGGTATGGATTACACTCTATTTTAGTTGAACTTGGCTTCTAGAAATTGGTGGAGAGGTTATCTTGATTCCAAGCCAACTAGATCTTCTTATTTAACATGAACTGAGTTATCCAAGATGTTTACATGCCTTGCAGCCTCAAGGATCTATTAAGAGATTAGTTCTAAAGATTGGAGCAGGGCTTCATGACTATTGTGAAGTATGAGGCTCATTTTCATGAGTTGGCTAGGCATGCTACTTCTATTCTAGATTTTGTGTATAAGAGCGCTTATTTCTTTTTGTGAGGATTGAGGCTTCCTCTTCACATATCTACTCAGATTTTGTAGGCTATCGGTAGGTCTTTTGCTGAGATTTCTAATCATGCTTGAGAGATGGAGGGGATACATTATGCAGCTCGTGGTGGCAATGATAAGAGATCTAGCTATCAAGGTGGTTTCAGTGGTGGTCCTAGTAGTTGCTAATTCAGAGATAGCAGTTCTCATGCTAGATATCTTTTGTATCCATAGTATTAGCCTCAGAGTTAGCCTTGTTGACCTTTTTAAAAAGTGTTTCAAATTTCTGATAGAGGTCAGTCTAGTGCCAGTTATCGCCCTAGTTAGGGTGGTGGTCTGTCTTTGAGGGGTTCATCTTTTGGATATTCTAGGAATCGTGGCTATTTAGGGTCGACGGAATCTTTTGGTTTAGGTTGAGTTCATGTGACATGCTATAGTTGTGCAACTCATAGTTACTACATATGAGAGTGCCCTAGACGTAGGGCGATCATTGCTTTAGCTCAGAGTATCCTATATTAGAGTAGTTTATCCCTCTGCTAGAGGTGGTTATTTAGGCTGTAGGGGTGGTTTTTAGGGTGTCTGAGGTAGTTCTTAGGTGGGTATGATAGGAGATCTATCAGGAGCCCAGCCAATTGGAGAGCGTGGTCAGTTATATACAACATCTACTAGGCTCGAGGTTAAGTCTTCAAAAGTTATTGTCACAAGTATATGTTAATGTGCCGTCAGTCGTTCCTTGCTTTATTAATCTAGGATCTACTTGCTCTTATGTATCTTCTTATTATGCTCCATGATTATAGTTATCTTGGGATTTATTGTCTATTTATCTGTGTGTATCTAGTTCTGTGGGTGATTCTTTTATAGTGAGTTGATTGTTCAGATCTTGTGTTATGACTGTTAGAGATGTTGGTACTCATGTTGATCTTATTATTCTAGATATGCTGGATTTTGATATGATTCTGGGCATGGATTGTTTTGCAATACTATTACCTTAGCCAGGCCTGACATACCTCCAGTTGTGTGGTAGGGAGCTATTATCCATGATACAATGTAAATTATTTATTATATTTGTCCTAAAAGACTTATTTAGAGGGCATACAAGTCTTACCTCACTTATATTTGAGATGTTAGCATGGAGAGTCTATCGCTAGACTCTATTCCTGTAGTTCATAAGTTTCATGACATTTTACCTACTGATCTACCTGGAATACCTTTTGCCAGTGATAATGAGTTTTTTATTGATATTTATCCTGACACCTAACCGATTTTTATAGTGCCTTTGTAATACCCGTGCTTATTCCTAGCTAGAAATTATCTCAAGGATGCTAGTACTTGCTTTGAAATACAAATCTATTTTGTATCCGTGGTAGTTTTTAGATTTCTACATTCTTTCATGTGAAAAATTGAGTTAGCTTTCTAACGATACCAATTTTTTCCAAATTCAACGCCAGACGAGGAAGTTATAGATATTTTACTCAGAACTGACCGAAATGCCCAGGTGCGACGTCAAAGTTGACGGACCGCTAAACAAGTGACAGACCGCCACTTTGACCATCACAATTAAGGCAGTAGGGCCACGTTCTGGATAAGGATTGACAGACGAGTTAACGGATCATCAGATTGTTGACGGACCGTCATCTAGGCCATCAACTCTTATCCAGTGAACCCCATTTCTAGTCCACGTATGACGGTCAAAATGATAGACCATCAAGTTCCTGGCGGACCGTCAGTCGGGTTGTCACACGCCACGTTCAGTTTACTTCCAGGCCATTTTATCAGAGGTATTTTGGTCACTTACCACTCGCCTATATATACCCAGATTAGTTCGAATTCAGCTATTTTGCTCATTATTATTTCTCAAACAAAATCTAGGGTTTCTATCTAAATTTAAATCTCCAAGAACAAGACTTAATCTTCTTCTAAAATCAAAGGATTTAAAATCCTTCAAGTTCAAAAACATCAAGAACCTTGAGTCAGGTATGCGTAGTGTTTATCTATGGATCCATTTCATTCATAGAGTTCAAGAACTATATTTTACATATTATATTATGATTTTCTTGTTGTGATATGACCATGTACATGTTGATGATTGTTCTTTAAGTTTCAAGATGATATCTAAAGGTGTTTTCATGAAGTATATGTGTTCGTTAGTTGAAATCCATGAACTTTATGTGGTTTAAAATGGGGAAATTCATGAAAACACACCTAAGCTAAAAGAAAGCATGCAAAGTCTTTGATAAAAGGCCTAGGATGATAGAATTCATGTCCCATGATTTAATAGTTCTTAAATGACAAGTCCATGCTCTATGCTTTATGATTTCATATGAATTCCACATGATTGATATGCGTCGTTGTTGTGATATGGATTGAGCATGATATTGAAGCTTTGCAAGTATACACATGTTGTATGAATTTTTCCTTCCATACATAAGATGTTTAGAACTATGCTTAGTGTGAAATCCCCTACTTATGATATGGTGAATTGTGAACTCCATTTTATAATCAAGTCAGTTATGTGTCTCAGTTTCCTTCCATCGATTCCTGGATGTACTAGTACCCAAGAAATATAGTTGTGTGCCTAGAGCAATGTCATGTTATCATGATAATCTTAATCAAGCCATGATCTATAGAAATCAGTCAGTTATGTGACTCAGGAAATCTCAGAAATCTCATGATCTCAATAAATTCTCAGATAGGAGTACTATTCCGTCAGTCAACAGAAGTCAGTTACTCAGTCCATGTACAGTCAGTTAAATCATGTTCAGACTCTTTAGATGGGAGTAGAAGTTAGCACAGAGTGAACCCAAGGATGGGAACTCGCCATCCAGTTTAGGGTGTGATTCTTAGTAGTCATCCTTGTGTTCCAGAACTACGTAGCCAGCGTAGGTTGAGATATCTTAATCTGTTAGATTAGGGTTGATGAAGTGGCTTAACCTGTCAGTTTAGGGCTCCCACCATTCTTATTCTAGTACCTGCCAGCTAAGGGTCACTCACAGCTGTCCTTACTAGTAGTGCGGTATTGACACCCTTCCAGTTGGGGTAGAGATTAGAATCAAACCTATCTATATGCGTTATTGGGGAATGTCAGTTAAGCAATTACCACCCACAGTTTCATTCCTAGTCTCAGTAAAAGAACTCAAATAGTTCTTCAAATTTCAGTATGCCAGGACTGCCGGTTATAGTCAATTCAGTTACAGTACGAAACTCAGGTAGTTTCACCAGGTTCAGGACTGTTAGATACAGTCATCGATGTTATCAAAATTACAGTATCAGTCATGTTAGACAATAGTAAACCATGTATTAGCTTATAGATCCAGATATATGTGTTCACGATTTTAGTTACTATGTAAGCTTTTTTGTACTCTTACGTTCATATCAGTCAGTCAGTTAGCATTGCTCATGCATGTAAACCCTTTTGCATTTAGTCTACCTCACTCGTATACTTAGTACTCCCAGTCATAGTGACGTATTTGCGCTATGGTGATTTCTTTTATGTTACACCATAGGTTCAGAGACACGAGTTCTAGATCAGCAGTAGCATTCCAGTCATAGAGTTGCAGTGAATTCTCATCCATTCGAGGATGATATTATTTTATTTCATTCATTATTTTAGTTTAGTTTTGGTACATGGAGTTAGTTGGAGATATGTTACATTAACCCCTTATTTCAGACAGTATTTAGAGGCTTTCAGATTTAGATCATATTTCATTCAGATTTCAGTTGTTTTAGGTATTTGTTACCTTATATGGATGTTATGATTTTTGAGATATTCTTTGCAGTTGAACCTTATGGCCTATTGTTTATGTTTTCCGCATTACTACATCATATTTTGTAGTGTATAGGAATAGATATCAGTCATGGGTTAACTTGTGGTCCTTCGGGGTTATAAATACCTTGTAGCACTCCTGTTTAGATAATTGGGGCATTAAAAACTTGGTATCAGAGCCTAAGGTTCAATAGAATCCTAGGAAGTCTGAAAGCTGCATCTAGTAGAGTCTTGTGCATGGGTGTTTTGCGTGCCATATTTATGTGCAAGAGGCTATAAGATGTTTTAGTAATAGTTTCTTTTCTTTCGATATTCATATCATGCAAGTGATAATAATCTCAAGTTAAGCTCTCAGTCTAATTTGTCCTTCTCTTATTTCAGAATATGCCTTCAAAGAGAAGAAACCATCCAGCTCCTCAGCCCAAAGATCCTTTGGGCAAATATATTTCTCATGCGGAGTTTAGGGTCTCATTCACCACACTTTCTCAGTCTGTGGCTACCCAAAATGAATGACCACCAGTTATTCCGACCAATCTAGTGGCCAACTCAGTCGTAGCTACCCAAAATGAATGACCACCAGTTATTCCGACCAATCAAGTGGCCAACTCAGTCGTAGCTAGGATTCGAGACTTCACCCAATTGAACCCTCTATCTTTCTTTGGGTCTAAGTCTAATGAAGACCCTCGGGAATTCATTGACCAAGTCCAGAAGGTCAAAGACATCATGGGAGTTACTTCTTGTCAGAGTGCCAAGTTATCCGCATACCAGTTACATTATATTGCTCACACTTGGTAAAAATAGTAGAAGTTCGAGAGGTTAGATAATACAGGTCCTATAGAGTGCGAGGAATTTGTCACGACTTTCTTAGATAGATTCTTTCCCCAAGAGCTGAGGGAGTCAAAAGTTCTACAGTTCATCAACCTCAGGCAGGGAAATATGATGGTTAAGGAGTATTCTCTCAGATTTACTCAGCTAGCCAGATATGCCCCTCATGTGGTTGCAGACAACAAAGCTAAGATAAGCAAGTTCGTGTCAGGGATGAATTATAGCGTGGTAAATGAGTGTAGGCCTGCGATGATGAACAATGATATGAATTTAGACAATCTCATGACTCATGCTCAACAAATAGAGGAGAAAAAGATTAGGACTAGGGAGAGGGAGAACAAAAGAGCAAGGTCAAGAAGTTTCTATTTTACTCAACCAAAATCAGAAAGAGGAAACCGTTCGTAGTTTTTTCCTAAGCCAGCAATTCCAACTCCTTCCTCTGCCAGTACCCCAGTGCTAAAATTCAGAGATGACAACAGAGATCGAGCACCAAGCTCTAAGTCTTAGGGTAGTGTCAGCAGTTCCCAAACTAATCCCCTATGTCAGACTTTTGGTAAGAACCATAAGGGTACCTGTAGAGCTGGTAGCGATGTTTGTTTCAGTTGTGGCAAGCCAGGACATAGGATTAGATAGTGTCCGCAGTCAGATCTATAGGGTCAGCTAAATAGCTCCACATCCTAGTACGATCTCCCAAATCAATAGAGTGTCGCTTCCAATGATACTAGTGGGCAATGTCCAAACAGACTCTATGCTCTTCAGACCTGATAGGATTAGGAAAATTCTCCTGATGTCATTACTAGTACATTACAAATTTTCCATGTTCATGTTTATGCTTTGCTAGATCCAGGTGCATCTTTGTCTTTTGTTACTCCTTATATAGCAGGCGATTTTGGAATCAGTCACGAAATTTTAGCAGAGCCCTTTTCAGTCTCTACCCCAGTGGGTAAAACCATCATAGCTGGGCGGGTATACAAGTATTGCCCAATTATGATATTTCAAAAAGCCATGTCTGCAAATTTAGTCGAGTTATTGGTGACTAATTTTGATGTCATTCTCGGCATGGATTGACTTCATTCCTGCCATGCCATAGTCGACTGTAGAACTAGGGTAGTTTAGTTTTAGTTCCCAAATGAGCCCGTCCTAGAGTAGAAGGGTAGTACTTCATCTTTAAGGGGTCAGCTTGTTTCCTACCTTCGGGCAAGCAAAATGATTTTCTAAGAGGTGTGTGTATCATCTCATGCATATAAAATATTCCAGTTCTGAATCTCCTAGTCTTGAATCATTCCCAGTTGTAAATAAGTATTCAGACGTGTTTCCCGAAGATCTTCAAGGCATTCCTCCCAAAAGGGAGATAGACTTTGGCATTGATCTTCTTTAAGATACTCAACCTATTTTTATTCCGCCATACAGAATAGCACAAGAAGAACTCCGGGAACTGAAACATCAACTGAAGGATCTCTTAGATAAAAGATTCATCAGGCCCAGTGTATCCCCATGGGGTGCACCAATCTTATTCATATGCAAGAAATATGGTTCTCTAAGGATGTGTGTTGATTACCGTCAGCTCAACAAAGTTACGGTTAAGAACAAGTATCCTCTTCCCAGAATAGATGACTTATTTGAACAACTTCAGGGTGTTAGTTGTTTCTCCAAAATAGACCTCAGATTAGGCTACCATTAGCTCAGAGTTAGAGAATGTGACATCCCGAAGACAGCTTTCCGTACTCGGTATGGTCACTTTGAGTTTCTAGTTATGTCATTTGGACATTCCAATGCCCCATCCACTTTCATGGACTTGATGAACCATGTGTTCAAGAAGTACTTAGACATGTTTATCATAATCTTTATAGATTATATCCTAGTCTATTCCCGCACAGAGCGTGATCATTCAGACCATCTTAGGATTGTTCTTCAGACTCTGAGAGATCTGCAGCTATTCACCAAATTCAGTAAGTGAGAGTTTTGGATAAGATCAACAGCATTCCTAGGCCATATTGTTTCTAGTGATGGCATTAGAGTAGATCCTCAGAAGACCAAAGCGGTAAGAACCTGGCCTCGCTCCATCTCTCCATCAGATATCAAGAGTTTCTTGGGATTGGCTGGCTATTACAGACGGTTTACCAAGGGATTTTCTTCTATTGCATCCCCCATGTCCAGATTAACTTAGCAGAAGCTCAAGATTTAATGGTCAAATCCTTGTGAGAAGAGTTTTCAAGAGTTGAAGACTCGACTCACCTCAGCTCTAGTTCTAGCTCTTCCAGATGGTTCAAATGGGTTCGTAGTATATTGTAATGAGTCTAGAGTGGGTTTAGGTTGTGTCCACATGCAGCATGGTAAGGTCATAGCCTATGTCTCCAGACAGTTAAAGCCCTATGAAAAGAAGTATCCTACTCATGATCTTGAGTTAGCATCCATAGTATTTTCCTTAAAGATTTGGAGGCATTATCTATACAGAGTTACTGTAGATATCTTCATAGATCATAGGATTCTCCAGTATGTCTTTTCTTAGAAAGATCATAATCTTTGTCAGAGAAGGTGGTTAGAGCTTTTGAAAGATTATGACATGAGTGTCCTTTACCATCTGGGCAAGGCCAACGTTATGGCCGACACTCTCAGTAGACTCTTCATGGGTAGTGTTTCTCACGTCGAGACAACAAGAAGAAGATAGCTTAGAAAATCCATCAGCTCACCAGACTAGGTATTCTCTTAGTCGATTCTTCGGAGGGTGGTTTATGTGTTCAGAGTAGTTTAGAGTCATCTCTAGTTTCTGAGGTGAAAGAAAAGCAAGACAGGGATTCTATCCTTGTCAAGCTAAAAAATTCAGTTCAGAATCAGAGAGAAGAGGTTTTCTCCTAAGGTGGAGATGGGGTTCTTCAGTGTTAGGGTCGTCTGTGTGTTCCAGGTCTAGATGACTTAAAGCAGTAGATTCTTGTAGAATTTTATGGTGCACGATAACTATTCATCCAAGGACCACTAAGATGTATCTCGACCTGCGGGAAATCTATTAGTGGAGTGGGATGAAGAGAGATATTTCAGAGTTTTTGGCTAAGTGCTCTACATGTTAGTAAGTTAAGATAGAGCATTAGAAGTCTAGTGGACCCATGCAGGAGTTCACCATACCTTTTTGGAAGTGGGAAGAAATAAACATGGATATTGTGATGGGTTTGGGTTGAACTCATCATCAGCACGATTTAGTTTGGGTTATTGTAGACAGGATGACTAAGTCAGCTCATTTTCTTCCATTCTATACCTATTATTCAGCTGAGGATTACGCCAAACTCTATATCAGAGAGTTGGTCAGATTATACGGTGTTTCATTATCTATTATTTCAGAGAGAAGTACCCAGTTCACCTCTTACTTCTGGAAAGCATTCCAAAAGGGTCTTGGTACCCAAGTCCATCTCAATACATCCTTTCATCCTCAGATAGATAGTCAAGTAGAAAGGACCATTCAAACTCTTCAAAATATACTAAGAGCATGTCCAATTGATTTCAAGGGAAGTTGGGATGACCACTTGCCTTTGATTGAGTTTTCATAGAACAATAACTATCATTCCAGTAGTAAAATGGCTCCATTTGAAGCTCTCTATGGTAGGAGGTGTAGATCTCCAATTGGTTGGTTTAAAGTTAGTAAGGCCTCAGTCATAGGTCCTGACTTGGTTTTCGATGCCTTAGAGAAAGTTTAGTTGATCAGAGAGAGACTCCAGGCTGCTTAGAGCTGATAGAAGTCTTATGTTAATATTTATAGAAAGGATCTCGAATTTAAGGTCGATGACTATGTCTATCTCAAGATCTCTCCTATGAAGGGAGTGAAGAGGTTCATCAAGAAAGGGAAACTCAATCCCCCTATATCGATCTCTTTAGGATTCTCAGTCGTTTATGCAAGGTAGATTATGAGCTCTAATTACCTCTAGATTTAGCCTCTGTTCATCCAGTCTTAAATATATCCTTGGTCAAAAGTGCGTAGGTGACCTAGCAGTTGTAGTCCCTATTCAAAGCGTTGATGTTCAGAACAGTCTCTCTTATGAAGAGATTCCAGTCGAAATCTTAGACTATCAGACCCATCGATTGAGGAGCAAAGAGGTCCCTCTAGTTAAGATTCTTTGGCGAAATCAGTCCGTTGAGGGAGCTACTTGGGAAGCAGAAGCAGATATGCATACCAAGTATTATTACCTCTTCTCCGCTGATTCAGATCAAGCTCAAGGTAATAGTTCTCCATAAGCTTATTTAGTTTCATATTTATATTCCCATTATAACCGTGGTATCTGCTATCATTTCATACTATGTCATGCATTTATGTGTTAGTTCAGTTATAAAAGCATGCATCAGCTATGCATTCTCGCCTAGAGAAACTCAGTTTATCAGAAGACTCAGTTAAACATGCATCAGTTATGCATGAGTTCAGTATATTTAGCATGTCAGTCATGAAGTCATGTCTCATTCACTCATGTTCAGTTCATGTTCATTTATTATTTTCTCTCTTAGTCAGTCTTATTCGAGGACGAATGTTCTCAATGGGGAGATATTGTAATACCCATTCTTATTCCTAGCTAGAAATCATCTCAAGAATGCTAGTACTTTTTTTAAAATACAAATCTATTTTTGTACCCATGGTATTTTTGAGATTTCTACTTTCTATCACGTGGAAAATTGAGTTAGCTTTCTAACGATACCATTTTTTTCCAAATCTGACTCCAGACAAGGAAGTTATGGATGTTTTACTCAGAACTAACCGAAACGCCCAGGTGCGACGTCCAAGTTGACGGACTGCCAAACAAGTGACAGACCACCACTTTGAACATCATAGCCAAGGCAGTAAGGCCACCTTCTAGACAAGGATTGATAGACGAGTTGATGGACCATTAGATTTTTGACGGACCATCCTCCAGGCCATCAATTCTTATCTAGTGAACCCCATATCTTGTCCACATATGACGGTTGAAATGACGGACTATCAAGTTTCTGATAAACTGTTAGTCGGGTCGTCACACGCCACGTTCAGTTTACTTCCAGGCTGTTTTAACAGGGGTATTTTGGTTACTTACCACTCTCCTATATATACCCAGATTTGTCCCAATTTAGACATTTTGCTCATTATTATTACAAAAATAAAAACTAGGGCTTCTCTCTAAATTTAATCACTAAGAACAAGACCTAATATTCTTCAAAAATCAAAGGATTTAAAATCCTTCAAGTTCAAAAACATCAAGAACCTTGAGCCAGGTACGCGTAGTGTTCATCTATGGATCGATTTCGCTCATAGATCTCATGAACTATGTTTTAAATATGATATTGTGATTGTATTGTTGTGATATGACCATGTACATGTTGATGATTGTTCTTTAAGTTTCAAGATGATATCTAAAGGTGTTTTCATGAAGTATATGTGTTCGTTAGTTAAAATCCATGAACTTTATGTGGTTTAAAATGGGGAAATTTATGAAAACACACCTAAGATAAAAGAATGCATGCAAAGTGTTTGATAAAATTCCTAGGATGATAGAATTCATGTCCCATGATTTAATAGTGCTTAAATGACAAGTCCATGCTCTATGCCTAATGATTTCACATGAATTCCACGTGATTGATATGCGTCATTATTGTGATATGGATTGAGAATGATATTGAAGATATGCAAGTATACACATGTTGTATGAATTTTCCCTTCCTTACATAAGATGTTGAGAACTACGCATAGTGTGAAATCCCCTACTTATGATATGGTGAATTGTGGACTCCATTTTATGATCAAGTCAGTTATGTTTATCAGTTTTCATCCATCGAGTCGTGCTGGTACTAGTACTCAAAAAATACATATTTGTGCCTAGAGCCATGTCATGTTATCATGATAATCTTAGTCAAGTCATGATCTATAGAACTCAGTCATTCATGTGAGTTAGGAAATATCAGAAATCTCATGATCTCAATAAATTCTCAGATAGTAGCACTATTCTGCCAGTCAATGGAAGTAAGTTACTCAGTCCATGTATAGCTAGTTAAATCATGTTCAGTCTGTTCAGATGGGATTAGAATTTAGCACCGAGTATACCCGAGGATGGGAACACACCTGCCAGTTTAGGGTGTGATTCTTAGTAGTCATTCATGTGTTCCACAACTACGTAGCCAGCGTAGGTTAAGACATCTTAACCTGCCAGATTAGGGTTAATGAGATGGCTTAACCTGTCAGTTTAGGGTTCCCACCATTCTTATTTAAGTACGTGCCAGCTAAGCGTCACTCACAACTGTCCTTACCAGTGGTACAGTATAGACACCCTTCCAGTCGGGGCAGAGATTGGATCCTATCCTAGCTATATGCGTTATTGGGACATGTCAGTTAAGCAACTACCTCCCATAGTTTTAGTCATAGTCTCAGTAAAAAAACTCAGATAGTTCATCAGATTTTAGTAAACCAAGACTATCTGTTACAGTTAATTCAGTTACAGTATAAAACTCAGGTAGTTCCACCAGATTCAGGACTGTCAGACATAGTCATCCATGTTATCAAAATTTCAGTATCAGTCATGTTAGATAATAGTAAACCATGTATTAGCGTACAGATCTAGATATCATTTATTAACGATTTTAGTAACTATGTAAGTATGTTTGTTCTCTTACGTTCATATCAGTCAGTCAGTTAGCATTGCTCATGTATGTAAACCCTTTTGAATATAACCTACCTCAGTCGTATACTCAGTACTCCCTGCCGTACTAACACATTTACGCTATGGTGCTTTCTTTTATGTTACACCATAGGTTCAGAGACATGAGTTCTAGATCAGTAGTAGCATTCCAGTCATAGAGTTTCAGTAAGTCCTCATCCATTCGAAGATGATATTATTTTATTTCATTCATTATTTCAATTCAGTTTTGCAAGACGAAGTTAGTTCGAGACATGTTCCTTCAACTCCTTATTTCAGACAATATTTAGAGGCTTTTAGATTTAGCATAGATTTGATTTAGATTTCAGTTGTTTTGGGTATTCGTTACCCTATATGGATGTTATGATTTGTCAGATATTCTATACAGTTGAACCTTATGGTATATTATTTATGTTTTCCACATTACTATGTCATATATTACAGTGTACAGGTACAGATATTAGTCATGGGTTAGCTTATGGTCCTTCGGGTTCATAAGCACCGTATAGCACTCTGATTTAGAAAATCGGGCCGATATAGCCTTACAGTATGGATCTTGCCGAGTTCAGATCGAGTATGTCTCTTTGGGGAGCTCCTGTGTTGTTTGTAAAGAACAAAGATGGCTCCATGCGCATATGTATTCATTATAGGCATATTATAAAGTGACAGTGAATGACCATTATCCATGCCTTGATTTAATGACTTGTTCGAGCACCTTTAGGGTACAGTAATGTTCTCTAAGATTGATTTTAGATTTTGTTACCATCAGGTAAGGATTCGGGCTGAAGATATCCCAAAGAAACCTTTATCACCTATTATGGTCACTATGAGTTCTTGGTGATGTATTTTGGGTATACTAATGTGCTAACCCAATTCATGGATTTGATAAACCCAGTGTTCAGGACTTATTTAGATTCCTTTATGATACTGTTCATCAGCGACATCCTTGTTTATTCGAGAAGTATAGAGGAGTAGACTAAGCACTTAAGGACTATACTTTAGCCTTTGAAAGATCATTTGCTTTTTCTAAGTTCTCTAAGTGTGAGTTTTGGCTTGAGTCGGTGACATATCTTAGGCATGTGGTGTCTAAGGATGGGATTATGAAAAACCCGAGAAGGTTAAGGCTATTTGTGATTGGGCTAGTCCTACTTCTCTGAGTAAGGTTCTTAGCTTTATTGGTTTTGCTGGTTATTATAGTGGATTCATTGGTGATTTTGGTACTATTTCAGTACTTATGACTAGATTAACTCAAAAGGAGGTTCCTTTCTGATAGTCCAAGGAGTGTGAGTTGAGATTTGGAAAGCTCAAGTATTTTCTCACTTTATCTCCTATTCTATCTCTTCCCATAGAGGGCTGAGGATTCACCATGTATTTTGATTCTTTAGGAATTGGCTTGGGTTATATGTTTATACAACAGGGTAGAGTTATTTCTTATGCTTTAAGGCAACTTAAGGTGCATGAGCAACTACCCCACTCACTATTTATAGTTGGTGGCGGTAGTTTTAATACTTAAGATTTAGAGGCATTTTCTGTATGGTGTGCATTGTGAAATTTTAACCGATCATCACAGTCTTCATCATATTATGATGTAGAGGGAGCTTAATGATAGGCAGGGTAGATGGATGGAGTTTCTTAAGGGTTATGATACTTCTATCTTGTATCATCTGGGTAAGAAAAATATTATAGCAGATGCCTTGATTCAGAAGGTAGTGAGTATGGGTAGTTTGGCCTGTATTATAATTTCTCAGAATGAGACATTAAATCCTTACCCAACTTGCTAGTTCGCCTTGATATTTCATACCCTAGGAGGATTCTTTCCATTATTAAGGCGAAGTCTTTGCTTTAAGATTTGCTTTCCTCCATGACCAGGTTATGAGTGGTGAGTCCAATAGGACTACCATAGATTTTGAAGGTGTTTTGAGGTTTTATAGCCGTATTTGCATTCTATGGATCGATGACTTCATTTATTTTATTTTGTAAGAGGCTTACAGCTCTAGATATTCTATTCACTCGGGTATGACTAAGATGTATAGAGATATAAGATAAACTTAGAGGTAGGGTGGATTAAAGAGAGATGTGGTGTACTTTGTAGCTTGTAGCCTTTATTTCCAGCAAGTGAAGGCCGAGCATTAGTGACCATGTGTTTTGATTCAGAGATTGTCCATTCTTGAGTGGAAATGGGAGCGAATTACCATGGATTTCATTTGCTGTTTTCCTTGCACTTCCCGTGGTTTCAATGGCATTTGGGTCATTGTAGAACGGTATACCAAGTTAGCACATTTCATTCCCACTCAGATGTCCTTCAGTGTTGAGAGTTTTGCTCATATCTATGTGCGTGATATAGTTTGTTTGCATGGTGTGCCTATATCTATTATTTTAGATCGGGGTTCCGTGTTCACTTCTTTATTTTGGAGAGATTTTCAGGATAAGTTGGGTATTCATGTGGATCTTAGTACAACCTTCCATCCATAGGCAAATAGCCAATCTGAGCAGACTATTCAAGTGCTTGAGGATATACTCCGAGCCTATTTTATGGATTTTGGAGGCCAGTGGGAGGAGTAACTTTGGTAGAGTTCACATATAATAACAGTTATCATTCAAGTATTGAGATGGCACCTTTTTAGGACTTGATTGGTAAGAAATGTTGTTCCCTTATTAGATGGCTTGAGACATTCAATATTTATCACTATGGTACTGATTTGCTTTAGGATTTATTGCACAGAGTCAGGGTGATTTAGGATAGGTTAGGAGCAGCTCAGAGTAGGTAAAAGGCCTATGTAGACTGTAGGATTTATGCCTTGAAATTTGGAGTTGGTGATCAGGCATTCCTCTATGTGTCACCTATGAAGGGTGTGATGAGGATCAGCAAGAAGGGAAAGCTCAACCCTATATATTGTACCTTTTGATATTCTTTGCCCAGTTGGTGAAGTGGGTTATGAGTTAGCTTTTCCCTCAGATTTTGCTTCTATCCATCATGTTTCCCATGTTTCTATGTTCCAATGATACATTCTTGATCCATCTAATATTCTTATGTGGGATTCAATCTAGCTAGATAAAAATTTGGTGCATCAGGTTACAAATGTGACAGCGATTGCAAAGGATAAACCATGATCGCGGTATCACTTTACCCTCTATGCGAGATCATGATTGCGAAGGGTAAAACGCTATGGCAGTATGTGATTTATGCTTGCCAGATTGTGATCGTTATACCGTCGTGATAGCGATATCCGGGAACCTAAGATGGGTATAAATAGTCCCTTTTAGCCTTTTTATGCCATTCTTCATCCATTTCAAAGAGAGATAAAACCTAAATAGTGAGATAGTTTCAAATTGAAGCTTGTGGGTGATTTGAGAGCATAGTTAACACTTGTTTACGTGATTATCTTCCGATTTGTGGTAAGATTTCATCCTTTTCCTGGTATATTTTTCACAATTCTTGTTCAAAAATCCCTAAACCTTTGTAACTTGATTTTTGACCCAATGCAATGAGTTACCTTGGTAGGAATGTCCAACATGGACCCTTTATGGGAATAGAATTTAACGATGACATTACACAACGAAACAACTGTCATTCGAATACCAATTCCATGACCTGATAGTATTAACATAGAGAAACTCTACAATCGACAATAGAAATTACAACTCAATGTCTAGTATTCTTAAATAGTCTTATACATTTGTCTAGAATACAAATGACAGAACATGGATAGAAGGGAAAAAGGGCAACTCAAACTCCCAGAGCTCACCCTGTCTCCTGATGATCAATGCCACATGATCTCTATTCAACAGCGGTAGCTAGAACTCGGGTCTGCACCAAAATGGTACAAAAGTATAGTATGAGTACTAAAACACGGGTACTAAGTAGGCCTCATCGGCCGACTGAGATAATTTATAATATAAGGATGATATAGAGTAAGAAAATAACATAAAGTCCAGGTATATAATCGAACCTGAATCTTCTTCGGTATCACTGTCTAAATAACTAATCAACTAGAACAACAGTACGACATTCTATATCCATATATACCATAACTTCATACAACATGAGTAATCGTTTTGGAAGCATAAAGCCACATATATACAATAAAAATCATGTAATTACCATAATCAATAAACTACCATCATTAGAGTTTAAAACAAAAGAACTTACTATGACGTCCCATACCACCAGGAAGTACACTCAAGGAAAACAAACAAAGAACTTGTTACGGCGTCCCATACCACCAGGAAGTACACTCAAGGAAAACAAACAAAGAACTTGTCACGGCGTCCCATACCACCAGGAAGTATACTCAAGGAAAACAAACAAAGAACTTGTCACGGCGTCCCATACCACCAAAGAGTACACCTAAAGATCAATTCATCAACATATCAAGGCACACATTACAACCATGACCTCTTACCGAGGCCTACAATCATTATCAATACCGCAATTTGACACAACGAAGCCGATATAACCATAACATTTTTATAGTAATTTAATCTCTAAATCATTATTAACTCCATGCCTAATCAATATTAGCCATCCTCCATTTCCACGAGCTACTAGTTTGCAAGTCATAGTTTACTAGTCATCAAATAAGGAAAAGCTTCAAGTTACCAGCACTATTATTTATTCAACCATCACAAAGCCATCTTCTAGTTAGACTCCTAATTACATAAGTCATTAACTAAGACATCACGAAATCACATAATAGATATAAACTAAACCACTCATAGTACAATACTAGGTCTATTATCATTGAGCATGTCATAACATAAAGGACTAGATTCCATATTCTAGCTAAGTAAGGTCCACCAACTAGTTCACTAGGCTTGTAGCCTATTCGTCATAGTCATTTATTAGCGACAACTAGTTATCACATAAGCCACTTTAATAGGCAAAATTCCATAATGTAACCATTTATCCAAGTCAACTAGATTTTCTAGGTGAGACCCTGGTTCTACACAAGATTACACACATCAATTAGTAACCCAATACTCGACAAAATCTACTTCTAGTTACTAATTAAAGTTACAAGGGTCACATCTCTTATCTAGTGATTAATGACAAAGAATGAATAACAATTTACCAAGGAAGACATCATGTCCCAAGTACATAAATGGGTTTAGCCACACACGACATAACCTCACATACGTACACGTATTCATATATACTCACTACATATAATATTATCATAACATCTTTACCTCTTTTGGGTTCACTGGGCATTATCATATCATTATTACCTTTTTCGGATTCACTGGGCATCATAATACCATCATTATTTCCTCTGAATTCACTGGGCATCATCATAAAATCATTATATCCTGCAGGTTCACTGGGCATCATCATAACATCATTATATCCTTCGAATTCACTAGGCATGATCATAACATTATTATATTCTTCGAATTTATCGGGAATTATCATAACATCTTTATATCCTCTAGATTCATCGGGTATCGTCATAATATTAACACATCCTCTAAGACAGTGATACACACATAAATATGTAGTCAAAATAATAAGCATATAGAACTCATAATGATAGTGTATAAGTGATGTAAGGTAACACATAACATCATACTTTACTATTAGTTATCACTACATAATATAGGTAGATGCATGAGCATGAGTATTTAAATGATATATGCAATCTCCCCTTTTCAAGGTTAACATGTTTATTAGCAAGTAAATTATAGGTCAAGTGCATAGTCTCTAGGAGCTTCTTTTACTCCCACTTTTATAATACTAACCCCAAAAGAAAATCCATCACATAAGCAATATCTTAATCATTAAGCTTGGGTCATAGTAAGAGTTGTAACATAATTAGAGGTTCACTTGTTGAACTTATCAATAAGTCGAGCAATAGCATAACCATAGGTTTAATTTACAAGACTTTCCGAGGCTATCCAAATCATGACATTAAGATAATCAATCAAGTATACACATTACCCAACCATCAATAACATCCATATTCGACAACCAGGTTCAACCATTATAACCTCAATAACGTAACTTAGATGCTACTCAAGTGTCGAGGTCACTAAAAAATTACATAGTTCAAGCTTATGGTGGGTCAAGTCCAACTCCTAAATCCTAATAATTCCAAAGGTCACTTCGATAAGTCTAACATCTACCCAAAATTAGGCTAGGTTATCTAAATCACACCATAAAGGTTTATCAATCCTTACCAAGTATCATTTCTAAGTCACCCCAAACACTAAGGCTAATTCATAACTAGTCATATCTAGGTCAACATACTCTTAAGGTTAGTCAAAAATATTATTCTCCTCTACTAGAGCAAGTAAAGTATTCTTATACTATTCATGAGACTACAAGTAGAACGATCCAAGATTCTAGGCTATAGTCAAACATCTCAGTTTACAAGTTTAATAGCCTATGAGGATCAACTAATCTGAAGTATCATCATTAACCCATTTATAATCTAAGACCCAGTCCAATCATACGAGATTTCATAATTATACTATAATTAAGCTCAATATAAATACAAGTAAGCCTAACCTACCTTGAGTCCAAATTTCTCACGAACCAACAAGCTTAGCCTTCCCTTTTCTTGAAGCTTCTTCTATAAGCAAAGCTATCAACAACATAATCTAATCATCATTACAAGATTAACAACACCCATTATGGGATCATTATGCCATGGGTCCCAAATGATACCAAACCCCAAAGTGGGTCCCAGCTTAAAAAAATAAAAAACCAATACCAACACATTATCCAAATATCATTAGGCAGCTATAACACTCAAGAAATTTGAGTAAATCAATCACATTTGTTGTTGCACTTGAGCCTCAAATCATTAGGATTTTTGGGTCTACAAAAGAAATTTACACCAAACTTAAAGGAATCTTAACTTAGATATGTTGCAAAAAAAATAGATTGCACAAGTTACAAGCTTCTAATTAACCCACAGGACTAACTTGAAGATTTTACACTCTATTAGTGTTTAGAACTCAAGAGGGAGGCACAAAATGGACAAAATTTCTGGTAAGATAATCTTTAAATAGGCTTAGCCTAGGCGTCGAGTAGAGCAGTCAAGGACCCCATTTGGCTGCAGTGGTGGCACTGCATTCGTACCTCTCCTACTGCGGTTGTGGTATCTCCGTCTATGGCAGGCTATGGCTGAAGCTTAGAACTTGGTTTTGGTCTTCGGCCAAAGCCTTGATATGCATCTAGAGTCTGTTTCAAGAAAATAAGATACATAACCACATAGATTTTGACATTTCAGATGCGTTGGCAAAGTCGGATTTCATATTTAAGGTTATTTTACTGAAGTTTTGACCCGATGGTCGATTAGAACCAATGAAGACTTCAAATTGGGAAAGTGGTTCTAAAAACTAAACAAATCGCCAGATAACCAAACTATCACTTCTAGCAAGTCACTAATGACTTGGGGAAGCTATTGACAAGCTTTATTATAAAGAATAAGCAAGAACATAGATAATAACCTGAAGGTTCATTACAACATCCACTACTAAGGAATTTTCATCCCTGAAAGTTAAAGACAAAAAAAATACCTAAAATCTTAAATAAATAAGGATACTGGACCCGCATCTCACTCTTTTTCTCTCAAGCAGCCTTCTTTATTGGGCGGTGCCTCCACAAAACCTTGATTATCAAAATCACTCTAGAACATTGTCTCCTCATATCACTAGCAAAAATAAGCACGGGCTCCTCCTAAAAGGTCATCTTCTCATCTAACTGGATCGAGTTCCATCTAAGCACAAAAGAAGGATCCGACACATAGATACATAAAAAATTGGATGAACAGTGGAAAATTCTTGAAGTATAGCTAACTCATAGGCCATCTCGCCCAATACATGGAAGATGTCAAAAGGACCAACATAGAGAGAGATAAGCTTACCCATCATCCTAAATCTCATCACACCTTACATAGGTAAAACATAAAGGTACACTCGATCACCAACTTTGAATCTCAAGGCACAGAGTCTATGGTTGATATAGGCCTTTTGCATACTTTGGGTTGCTTTCATCCTATCCTGAATCACCCTAACTTTATCAAATAAGTCCTGAAGAAAATATGTACCACAACATCTAACCTCAATAGTATCAAACCATCATATAGGAGAATGACATCTCCTATCGTACAAAGCCTTATAAGGTACCATCTCATTACTCAAATGGTAACTGTTGTTATAGGTGAACTCTGCAATGATAAGTATTGATCCCACTATCCTATAAAGTCCATAAGAAAGGCTCAAAGCATATCCTCAAGTACCTGAATAGTCCGCTCAAACTGACCATCCATTTGTGGATGAAAGGCTATACTCAAATCCACTCAAGTACCAAACTCTTCCTAAAATGATCTCCAAAACCACAAAGCAAATACAGAACCACATTTTGATATAATAGACACAGAGACCCATGCAGATGAACTATCTCTCAAACATAAATCTGGGCTAATCTCTCGGCACTGAAGGTCATCTAAGTAGGAATGAAATGTGTTGACTTAGTCAAATAATCTACAATAACCAAAATACAATCATTACCTTGGGAGTATGAGGCAAACCACTAATTAGGTCCATGGTAACCTTTTTCTATTTACATTAAAGAATGGGTAACCTCAGAGTCAAACTGTATGGACGCCGATGCTCGGCCTTAACCTATTGACAACATAGGCAATGAGCTACAAAGTTTGCCATATCTCTCTTCATACTGTCACACCAATAAAGCTACCTAAGATCTCTATATATTTTCATCGTACCCAAATAAATAGAATATCTATAGCTGTAAGCCTTATGTAGAATCGACTAAATTAAGTCATCAAGTTGGGGAACATAATACGACCCTAAATCCTTAAGATACCCTCAAAATCTACTGTGTGTATCCTAGAATCACCACTTATCACCCAATCACGGAGAAGACACAACTTACTATCCTCCAAACGAGGATCATAAATTTGCTCAAATAGGGAGAACCTCGCCTCCATACAAGGAAAAATCCTCATCAGATTCAAAATAACAAGGTGAACCATCAAATTGGATAAGGACTAGATATCCCGTGCTAAGGGTCTCTAAGAGACTGATATACATGCCAAACTACCCATACTCACAGCCTTGCGGCTTAAGGCATCAGCCATCATATTTACCTTTCCTGAATGATACAAGATGGAAATATCAGAGTCCTTTAGCAACTCCATTCATCTGCACTAGCAAGCATTGAGCTATCATTGTGTCATAAGATTTTGAAGACTACTATGATCGGTGAAAATCTCACAATGCACACCATACAAGTAATGCCTTCAAATCTTGAGCACAAAAACTACTGCCGCTAACTCCAAATCATGAGTGGGGTGGTTGCGCTTATGCACCTTAAGTTGTCTAGAATCATAGGCAATGAAATGACCCTACTGTATAAAAATACTCCAACACCAATATTAGATGCATCACAAAATACTATAAATCCCTCACACTCAACTGGAAGGGCTAATAACGGGGATGAAGTGAGACAATCCTTAAGCTTTCCAAAGCTTAAATCACACTTATCAAGCCATTAAAAAGAAACTTCTTTCCAAGTTAATCTAGTCATAAGGGAGGATATGGTAGTAAATCTCTCAACAAAGTTTCTATAATAACTAGCTAAACCAATAAAAATACAAACCTTATTCGGAGATGTAGGCCTTGCCCAATCACAAATTGCCAAAATGTTAGATGAGTCTACCATAATACCCGGCTTGGACAGCACGTGTCCAAAAAATGTACTAACTCAAGCTAAAACTAGCACTTGGAGAGATTGGAAAAAAGCACATGCTCTCACAAGACCTAGAGCATAATCCTTAAGTATTGTGCATGCTCATCACTACTCTTCGAATAAACAAGAATATTGTCAATGAACATAATAACAAATAAGTATAGATAGGATATGAACACATGGTTCATCAAGTCCATAAATGCAGCTCTATCATTAGTCAACCTAAAAGATACCAACAAGAACTCATAGTGACTATAATGGGTCCTAAAAGGCTGTCTTTGGATATACTCAGCCCAAATCCCCAACTGATGATAATCGGACCTCAAATATGGACCTCGAATGTATCTTAGAAAATACAGTTATGCCCTAAAGCTGGCCGAATAAATCATCAATATGAGGCATAGGATAAAAGTTCTTCACTGTCACCTTGTTAAGCTACCTATGATCAATACACATTCGCATCGATCCATCTTTCTTCTTTACAAACTGAATAGGGGCTCCCTACGGGGACACACTTGGTCTAATGAAACCTTTACCAAGAAGATCCTGGAGCTGGGATTTTATCTCTTTCAGCTCAGCAGGAGCCATACAGTAAGGTTCCATAGAAATAGTTTGAGTGCTAGGCTCAAGGTCAATAGCAAACTCAATCTCACAGTCAGGGGAAATACCAGAAAGCTCAACAAGAAACATATCAGGAAACTCATTTACAATAATAAAAGATTTAGGCATTGAACTCTCAACATGGGTATCATATACATAGGTGAGATTAGACTCGTAACCTCTCGATAGGAGCCGCCTGACATAAATATAAGAAATAATCTCCATTGGCTCGCAGCTAATCACTCCCTTCCATATGACTAGGGTATGTCGGGCATAGCTAACGGTCTTCACAAAATAATCCATGGCCACATAATAAGATCAGCACAAGTATTAACATCACTAATTATCACAACATATGATCTGAATACTCAAGCCACTACTAAAGAATCACCTATGGGATAAGATACACAGAAAGAAACAAATAATAAATCCCTAGTCAAGTCCAACCATTATACATAATAAGTAAATACATAATAATAAGTGGATCTAAGATAAAATAAAGCAAGAGCTGACTTGCAGCATACCAAAATCACACCTATAACTATAACATCCAAAGTATCAACCTCAAGTCTAGCAGGTATTGCATTCAACTAACTACACCCGCCACCTGGCTAGGAACCTGACCAATCTCCTGTCCTGCCTACTTGAGTACTACCTCTAGTAACCAATACTACAAACCCATAAACCACCTCTACCCGAAGGATGAACTTCTCTAATAAGAGTAGCTCCTTGGGCTAAAACAACTATCACCCTAAGACTAGGGCACTCTCTAGAGCAATAATCAGGAAGTCCACAAGTAAAATAAAAATCTTGAGCTGAACTAGAACTCACAGATTTGGATGATCTGGTATAGCTGCGATGCTTAACATAGCCTACAGATAAACCCCTCAAGGATTGATTAGCTGAGTAGCAATCCAAATAGGAATTTTTAATCCTCACACAAAGCAATAAACTCTCTCATACTTTATATCCAAGATAGAATTTGTATGCTTAGCCAACTCATGGTAACGAGCATCATACTTATCGACTATTATAGAACCCTACTACAATATGGAGAATTGATCTCTCAAGCAATCTCTAAGGTTCCATTACATATACTTCTCCAAGAACATCTCAAAGAAATGAACCTAAGATAGAGGGGAAGATCCAACTGGCCTAGAACTCACAAAACCTTTCAACTAGTGCCGAGCAGGCAAGTCCAACTGAAATATGGTGTAATCTATAACGCAGGTCTTAATAAGGCCTAACCCACGAAGCCTATCATCAGAAGTAGTTAGAAACTAAATTACATTCTCTCCAATAGCACCAAAAAACTAAGCACAGCCAACCTTATGAATTTACCCAACATCTTCTGCTCTTTAGCAGATATAGTAGGCTGGTTCATAACTAGCTGAGCAATTTTCTGCTAAACAACTGCCGAAATAGGAGGAACTGCAACTCTAGGAGTTATAGTTGTAGGATGAACTCCAGTCCTAGTAGTTTACAAACCATCAACAATACCCAACAGCTGAACTAAAGCATCTCTAAGAAAAGAAGAAGGGATAAATCCTTGTGGATCCTAGGTTGGTCCTTGGCGCTCCACTAGCTGAGGTGGAGAAGTCTCTAGCTCGGGTGTAGGGATAGGTTATGAGGAGTTCCACCCTAATCCCTAACTAGGGACACATCACAAGTCTAGGTCTCGAGACCCTTCTCATATTGAACTGTAGCACAAGTCCTGGGCATCTGTGAAAGAGTAAAGTCAAAAGAATAACCAACAAACCAACTCAGAATCTTAGCATGATATGAGTGAAAAAAGTGAGGGACTCCTAAGAATGTCCTATATCCTCTCTAAGATAGGAAATAGATGTCAACATTTTGATCTACAGGACTCTATTAGACACTTTCTCTTATACCAATAATATCCGTGAAACCTAGGCTCTAAAACTATTATTTTTATCCATCGCAAAGCTATCTTCTAGTGAGCCTCCTAATTATATAATCCATGAATTACACCACCACGACATCACATACTAGATGTCAACTTGACCACTCATCATACAATACTAGGTCTTTTATCATTGAGCATGTCACAACCTCAAGGATTAGTTTCCATATTCTATCTAAGTAAGGGCCACTAACTAGTTCACTTGGCTTCTATCCTAAGATTCATAGTTATTTATTAGTGAGTTATCACATAAGATACATTAGTATGCAAAATTCTATAACGTAACCATTTATCCAAATCAAGCAGATTTACTAGGTGAGCCCTTGGTTCTACACAAGAATACAAATATCAATTAGCCTTTACTCAACATAATTTACTTCTAGTTACTAATTAGAGTTAACAAAGGTCACATCTCTTATCTAGTGATTAATGACAAAGAATGGATAACTATTTACAAAGGAAGACATCATGTCAATATTACACAAATGGGTTTAGCCATATATGACATAACCTCAGATACATGTATGTATTCATATATACTCACTACACATAACATCAACATAACATCTTTACCTCTTCTGGGTTCCCTGGGCATTATCATAGCATCATTACCTCTTCTGGATTCACCAAGCATCATCATAACATTATTATATCGTCCAGATTCACCGAGCGTCATCATAATATCATTATATCATCCGAATTCACCGGGCATCATGATAACATTACTATATCATCTAGATTCACTGAGAATCACCATAACATTATTTTATCCTCTGGATTCACCGGGTATCATCATAACATCATTATATCCTACGGATTCACCGAGCATCATCGTAACATTATTATATCCTCCTGATTCACTGAGAATCATCTTGATATCCTAATATTCTCTAGATTCTCCGAGCATCATCATAATATTAACATATCCTCAGAGGTAACAATATACATATACATATGTAGTCAAATAAATAAGCATATAGAACCCAAAATGATAGAGTATAAGTGATGTAAGGCAACACATTTACTATTAATCATCATTACATAGTAAAAATATTTGCATGAGTATGAGTATCTAAATAATACATGTAATCACCACTTTTTCAAGTTAACATGTTTATTAGCAAGTCAAATATAAGTCAAGTGTATGCTCCCTAGATGCCTCTTTTACTCCCATTTTTCATAATACTAGCCTTAAAGGAAAATCTTTGCATAACATTATATTAATCATTAGGCTTGGGTCATAGCAAGAGTGGTAACATAAGTAGAGGTTCACTTGGTGAACTCATCAATAATCTAGATGATAGCATAATGATAGGTTTAATTTACAAGACTTTCCATGTCTATCCATATCATGACAATAAGATAGTCAATCAATTATACACATTTTCCAACTATCGACCACATGCATATCCGACAGTCGGGTTTAACCATTATAACCTCAATAAAGTGACTTAGGCATTCCTCAAGTATCTAGGTCACTAAGTAATTCTATAATTCAATCTTAAGGTGGGTCAATTTCCACTCTTAAATCCCAATAATGCCAAAGTTCACTTCTACAAGACTAACTTCTACCCAAAATTAGCCTGGGTTATCTAAATCACACCATAAGGGCTTATCAATCCTTACTAGGCCTTTAAGGTAATTATTCTTCAAATATCCTTTCTAAGTCACCCAAAAACTAATGCTAATTCATAACTAGTCATATCTAGGTCAATATACTATTAAGGTTAGTTTAATATATCATCTCCTCTACTAGAGCAACTAAAGTATTCTTGTACTACTTATGAAACTACAAGTAGAACTATAAAAGATTCTAGGATTTTGTCAAGTATCATATTTTACAAGTTTAATAGCCTACGAGGATCAACTAATCCTAAGTATCATCATTCACCTATTTATCATCTAAGAACCTGCCCAATCTCAAAAGATATCATAATTATACTATAATTAAGCTCAATCTAACTACAACTAAACCTAACCTACCTTGAATCCAAATTACTCATAAACCAACAAGCTTTCCCTTCCCTTTTCTTAAAGATTCTTCCACAAGCCAAGGTGTCAACAACATAATATAAGCATCATTACAAGATAACAACACCCATTATGGCACCATTATGCCATGGGTCAAAAATGACACCAAACCCCCAAGTGGGTCCCACTTTTGGAAAATGAGTTTTAGAGGCCAACCCATTGTCCAAATATTATTAGGGAGCTATAACCCTCAAGAAATTTGAGTAAATAAATTACATTTATGGCTACATTTGACCCTCAAACCATTAGGGGTTTTGGGTCTAGAAATTAAGAAATTAACATAAAACTTGAAGAAATCTAACCTTTGATTTTTATCAAAAAAATGGATTACACAAGTTATTCAAGCTCCTAATTAACCTACATGACTAAATTTAAGATTTTACACTCTATTAGGTTTTAGAGCTAAGGATTACGTTTGTTGATTATATTAGCAATCGCACTATGTATTATGATTAAGATTATGCTTATTATCTATGTTAGCAGTTATGGTATTGATTATACTTAAGACTATGCTTATTAATTATATTTGTGAATATGCTATAGATTATACTAGGGATCCTACTTATTTACTATATCATCAATTGTGCTACTAATTATGCTTGAGATCATGCTTCTATTATGATTAGTAATCATGCTAAATAGTTATGCTAGTGATTATGCTATTTAACAGTATAATGATTAAGTTATTGGCCATGGTATTGATGATATGGTTATCGGTATGAACCTGGATATTGATTATGCTATGAACCATGCAAATACTAACTCAAGTTTGGATAATAATAATGATATCATTTATTTATACCTAGTAAAAGTAAGGAGGATGGCTAGGATATTGATGACTATGTTTATGGTATTGATGGCGATATGGAGAATGATATCGATGATGATATTTATGATGATATGGTTGATTATACTTAGTGGTTTGAGTCTAGATATACATATTACACCATGATGATAAACTTCTTATGATATGATGATATTGGGATGTGAGGTTGACAATTGAGATTCTAGCTATGTCCAAAAATAAGGAAATAATTATGATATGGCATGATATGAATGAATTCAATTAATATCATGATTAGTTGATAAATGATAATTGGTTGATGAATAATAATTATTTGGTAAATAACAATCAGTTATGTATAATGATTAGTTGATAATTAGAGCTTAGTTGATGAATGGTGGCTAATGGGAAAATGATGTACATGGTGTGGCATAAAATGGAAGAATTCTAGTTGCATCATAAGATTTAATAACTAATGATGGTGAGCTATACTATCGTGTTTGTACCTTCGAGGCTTATGGGGGCTTGCGATGGGTTATTTATTTTTTTACACTAATTGGTTTATGGGGGACAATTTATAGTTATGATTTTATGTGTTGATGTTTTATGTTATTTTATGTTATTATTCTAGTTTACATACTTATCTATGCATAAAGATGTTGGAGTGGATTTAGGTTTGACTCTATCTCGACTTTGTTAGGTTATCTTGCACTTTATCATATTTATATCATAATTTAGCACAGTTGGTTGATGATGCCTACTGAGTACCCAAGGTTTTAGTACTCATGCTATACTTTTGTAGCTTTTTAGTACAGATCCAAGTATCATTTATAGCCACATATCGACATTTGTGCTGCGTTGATTTTCAGAGATAAAGTGAGCTCCTGAAGTCATAGTCGCGTAGTTCCTTCTATCTTACTTATGTCTGATCTTTAGTTTCAAGATAGAATGTATTGAATATTATTGATACTTGGGTTACATTTATATTTATCTTAAACTGGCTCTACCAAGTCGTGGAATAATGTCTATGTTAGGCTATCTTTTATCTATTCCTAATGCCATGTTTTATTTACAAGTTATATTTGTTATTTTTTTCCTTATGGTAATTTACTATCATGTTAACCCATTTTATTTAGCTTTATGTTATTATTTGTCTCACCTAATTGTTGTATAAATCAGGTGGCATCAAGACTCGTAAATTAGGTTGTGACAATAAAATGAGGTTTGGTATCAGTGAGAGTAATAGTAATAGTTGCTGGGCAATTAAGGTTGTGATCAATATGAGATGAGCACTAATATTGTGTTTCCCCTAAATTCATAACTTTATAGAGGATTTTTTCTTGTTAGACTATCTCAATGCCTTGCATGAAAAATCAACCAAGTTATGTATTGATCTTTGGTAGATTTATGCACCTTAGTGTTATAATATACATGCATTTACCCTAGTTTTATGGACATTTTGTGTGCATAATGAGTTTTTAGGGTATAATTAACTAATTAAGTGTTAAATAATATGTTTATAGTATTCAAGGTGTATTTATAACAAGTATAGAATCAAAATTATCGCTTAGAGTTTAGATGAGAAATAAAGTGTTACTAGCTTGAGCTATGTGTTATTCTAGTGTATCTCGGTGAATTCTATTATGTTGTGTGCACTAATTTAACTTTTTTGATGCTATAGGTGATCATGTTTGATGATAACATCAATTTTGTCAATTTAAAAAAGTTTAAAGTAAATTGGAAAGACACTTAAGAAGTGAGGAAATCAAATTCAAAATGAAGGAGTTCAAGATGACAAAACTTTGAATTTTTGAGGCCATGAGCATGCCACGCCTTTTGACCTCTGAGATAAGGGCATGACGTTTCCCAAGACACAAAATAAATTTTTTATAAATATCATGAACCCACTATAATGGTTCCCCTAAATGTGGAGCAACATGAGCATAACATTCCAATGGGTACAAAATGGCTAACTTTTGTCCTAGTGTAAATAGAACACTTCTCTTGTTGTAAAAACCTTGGATGACTTTTGGGGATGGAAATACCCTTTATGAGGCTTAAATTATGGTTTTTAATCTTTATTTTATTTTACTTGTGGTTTTTATACGAGAATTTCATTCTTGTGATTCATTGTAAGACCATTAGTGGGTAAACACCTTCTTCTAGGGTTGAGACAAAGAATATGATTACTTATGTTTTCAATTGAGTTTATTTAGGTTTATTATAATTATTGGTTGTTCATATATCCTTGTTATTACTATTCAATGGATTTGTGACCTTAGTATAAATCTATATTTCTATTATGATCCCAGAAGAAGCAACAATAGAATAGATCATAGGGTATATGGAGTGGGATCTTAAGCATTTAAGGAATTGACTTTAGGATTTGCATTTAGGATAAGAATATACCTAATTTTCCCCATTTCGTTCAAATACAAGATGAAATATAAATGTGTTTAGCTCATCTCTCTCATTCCCGCACAACTATGTAGTTGTGGGAAAAAGTTAGAGAGACGATTAGAGGATCAAAAGTCCATAATCAAGTTATCAACACTGTGAATCAACAACCAAGATAATTAACTAAATTGATAAGATTGTATGGCTATGTTTGATTTTTTGTAGTGCCTTGAACATAGATTTCTCCCTATTATTGTCTCCAACACTTCATAATTTTGAATTGTTTACGGTTACTTTTGAATTCTCAAATCTCAAACATTATTGGTTACACTTGCATTTGTTTAATCTAGGTAGTGAATTTAGAATTAGATTTTTCTTAAACCAAGAGCCTATGGGGTCGATACTTGGATTTTAATGGCCACTTTACTACTCGGGTGACCATGTACACTTGCATTTGTGCTTTGACACAACATGTATTTTGTGTCATTACTGGACACTTGAAAATTGACAACTATCTTACTTTTAGTTTGCTATTTTATTTAATAAGAGCTAATAATTTGGTCTTAGCTTCTGAATTTGTAGGTATAGGTCTGCAACTTATGTAAGATTGCCAAGGAAAGGGATTTGATTGACTATATCCTGAACCTGAGTGAAGCTTACACAAACTAAGGAGAGAAGTAGTAATTCTATATCCCATCCCACTAGTTCTACAGGAAGAAGCTATTCCTTCACCAATGACTGAAGATCAATCAACCCACAGGATATTTTGCGAAGTAGAAATCCCACTCGAATACAATGTTACCTTCTCCATCTGCAGACTAGAACCTAGAGGTAGATTTGAGCTCAAACAGAACATGGTGCAGTTACTGCACTGCAGCAGGCAATTCACAAGCCTGTCATATGAGGAGCCACAGGTTCATTTGCTAAATTTATTGTAGATCAATGGAAACTTTATCTCCATTGGACCCTCTATAGACTATGTGAGGCACACTTTCTTCCCTTTTTTTAATTTTGGGCGAAGCAAAGAAATGGTTGAAGGAAGAACCTTCATACTCTATCATTACATGGGATAATTTGGCAAAGAAATTCTTCATCGGATTCTTCTAGTCTGGAAATACCACAAGGTTACATATGAGATTTTGAGCTTTAAGTAAAAGTCAAAGGATAAATTATATCATGCTAGGGTGAGATTCAAATCTCTTCTTAGGGAGTGCCCACACCATCAGTAAACGAATGAAGTATTGGCTTACACTTTTGTTGAAGGTATTGACCATACAAGAAAAAATTTTATTTGATTCAGTTGTAGGTAGTCAATCTTTGGAGAAAACTTATGAATGAGTTGTATTCTTTATGAAACTACATTGCACAAGGTAATCCCAAATGGTAGGGAGATATGTCTAGAAAAATAATGAAGAAGCCTGGCGGGATGGTTGAAGTGGATAGTGTCGCAACTTTGGTTGCTTAATTGTTATCCTTGCAAACCAAATAAGGATACAGTTCAACAAGTTTGTTGTTAACCAATCTCAGGCCCAAGTAAATATAGTCCAATAGACCCCATTTTGGTATGAGATTTGTGATATAAGTAGCCACTATGCAGACTCTTGTGGAGTGAATCTGGAGTCGGTTAACTTTGTAGGCAATACGTAAAAAGAAATATAAAATATAGTAATGCCTAAAAATACAATTGGCAGAGTCAGCCCAACTGCTCATGGGGCAACAATCAAGCTCAAATTCAACAATTTCAACAGCAGCAAAATATCCAGGCTAGTAACATTGAAGAGACCCTAAAGAAGAACCTGGATAATCAAGAACTATTGATTATAGAGATTAAAAATCAGCAACTTTCTCAAAAAAATCTAGAGACACAGTTGGGGAAGTTAGCTCAGTCTCAACATACAAGACCTTAAGGGGGTTTTCCAAGTGACACAAAGAATTCGAAGAAGGTAATGGTAATCACCTTGAGAAGTGTTAGAAATTTGATTGATAAACGTTCAAAGAAAAATCAGGATGAACAAACAGAGTTAGTTCCAAAGAAGAAAGAAGAAATTAAAGTTGAAGTCAAATGTGCTGAAACTTTGGGGAAGTTTGAGTACTCAAAAACTAAGGCAGTTGAGCGTATATAGAAAAGCCTAGCACCACCATTTCCTCCAAGTCATAAAAAATCTAAAGAGGATGCATTTTTTATAAAGTTCTTTGACACATTCAGAGAACTCCATATTAATCTCCCATTGTTTAATTTTTTTGTAGGGTATTCCTAAGTATGCCTAGTACTATAAGAATGTGATGAGACAAAGTTGAATGATATTAAGATGGTGTCACTTACTAAGGACTGCAGTTAAGTTTTGATGAGCAGGATGGTAAAGAAGCTAACAGATCGAAGGAGTTTTACCCTCCACATACAAATTAGTGAAAGTGATATAATCAACACTTTGAGTGACTTGGGGTAAAAGATAAATTTAATAACCCACAAAAATCCTAGTCAATTGAGTCCTTTACAGCATGCCAATAAAGGCCCCAGACTTAGAAAATTACAGATAAGTGTTAGGACTTAGTCTTTTCTAAAGACCTCAAACTTTGATGATTTTATTTATTACCTTCCCAGCCTCAAAAAGCTAGTTTTTAAGCTAATTCATGATCGGGGAAGTCAATAGTATATCTTGGGTGAGTTTTGAAATTTTTGGATTAGCGTAAGGGCGTGTTTGGGATTCAGAAATAGAGGCTCAGGGCGATTATCCCGTGGCGTCTTGCCTAGTACGATGCTAGGGGAGCCCATGATACAGATCGCGGTTTTTTGCCCAAGCGACACTCCAGAGTCCATGGCGCCCTGGCCAGTCCAGTCTGAGTAATTTTTGCAGTTTTTCTCTGCATTTTTAAGGGGAAATGGGTAATCTTCCGTTCAACCAATAGGTCTATAACACAGGAATAAATCCCCAAATAGCATAATTTCTGATCCTTTTCACAAAATCCTCTTAAGAACAAGCCTTAGCTTTATCATGTTTAAGAATTAAGTCTCAAGACCTCACCCCAATCTCCACAAAATTAATAATTAAGATATGTTAGGTGTTCATACAAGGGTTTTCCTTCCACCCTTGGAGTTCAAGAATCCTTTTTAAGCAAAAAGTTAATTTCTTTCATAAATTTAATGTTGAATTTTATTGTATTCATGTCTCTGATGTTAGTTGGGTTTATAATCCATGATTAATCACAAGTTTTATGAGAAATAATTAGCATGTGTGTGTTGTTATATGGGTTCTTGTTAAAAATGTTGACTAGCATTATGTGCATAAACTATGCCCCCAAGTGTTTAATGAATTATTCATATGAGTTGAATAATGAAATGATATCATGTTAGCATGTATACAAGTTCATGCCATGCAATGTTTGTTAAAATGCCTCAATGAATGAATGGTGACAAAGTAACTAGTTAACATGTTTTCATGATTGTACTATGTTATTACTATTTATGCTATCGATTCCTGGGGGTATCTAATACCAGAAAGTCTAGTTGTTACCTAGATCTACAGTAGTTTCAAGTTAGTCTTAGTGATATCATGTCTAGTAGTACTCATACAGATATAAAACTATTTGTATTCAGTCAGTTAACTAAATTTAGTGTACTCGGTCGGTTAGTAGTACTCACTAAGCACAGTCCATTTCAATTCGTTATCATGATCAATATTAGTGTAGTCAATCCTAGTATAGTCTAGAAATTAGTGCAGTGTCTATTCAGTTGGGATTAGGAGTCAGCATCGAGTGAACCCAGGGATGGGGGCATTCCTATTAGTAAAGGGTTTGACCCTTATTAGCAATCCCTGCATTACAAAACGATGTATCCAGCATAGGTTGAGATATCTTCCCACCAATCTAGTGTTGATATATCTCGTACGGGTTTTCCTGCCAGCGAGGGTTGATGAAAGAGCTTCCCGCCAGAGAGGGTTAACTCATAGCTATTGTTAGTATCCCTTGGCAAGGTGCTAAAACCCTTCCAACTAGGGTCATAGGTTGGACCCAAACACAGTTCATAATTGGGGTATGCTGGTTAGATGAACACTCCTACAATTTTAATTTGAGTCTTTAGACTCAGAATAAAACCTCAGTTCAATTTTTAGAATCAGGACTGTCAGACATAGTCACCTAACTCAATACAGAACTCATTACAGTTTCATAGAATCAGGACTGTAAGAAACAATCACTCAGTTAATAGTATTACAGTATCAATAAACTTAGATATCAGTTATGTAGTTATTGGAAATCAGTACCCAATGTTAACATAACCTCAGATACAATATGGATAGCAATGGGCATATTATTGCATAATTAGTATTTACAGCAGTTTCAGATATATAGGTACTCTCATTCAGTTACATTTATGTTACTCAGTCAGTTATTGTTCATGTATATGAACCCATGCATATCAACTTACCTCACTTATCATATCAGTACATTCAAAGTGCTGACACATATCTTTTTTTTGTACTTTGATATCTTATATCATAGGTTCAGATGCGTGGGCTCCTGACCGCTCTTAGCAGCCCAATCTATAAGCAGTAGACTTAGTGGTGATTCCTCATAGTTTGAGGAAGGGGTTGTTATTTCAGCATTTCAGCATATTTTTAGTAGTCGAAGTTAGTTGGGGACTTGTCCCATTAACTTCATATCCAAACAGTTAGAGGATTTTGGACTAGAGTAATTACAGTAGATGTTCAATTTTTAGTATTGATTTTCAGTATTTAGTAATGGATTTCTGTTTTGAACCTTATGGTAATTTTAGCCTAATTTCTGCATTATACAGTAGTATTATTAAGTGATGGCAACAGGTAGCAGTCATGGGTTAGCTTACGGTCCTTCGGGATTATAAGCACCGTTTGGCATCCAAGGTGCAAAATTAGGGTATTACAAACCTGGTATAAGAGCCTAAGGTTTAATAGAGTTCTAGAAAGTCTGAAAGCCGCATCTAGTAGAGTCTTATGCATGGGTGTGTAGCACACCACACTTATGAATAAGAGGTTATGAGGTATTTTAGGAAAGGTTTCCCTTCTTTCAGTATTCATATCATGCGAGTAATTATGAGCTCAAGTTATAGTCTTAGTCTAATCCTTTTATTACTTCCATTTACAAAGCATGCCTCTTAAAAAGAACAATGAATAAAGAACAGGAAATCAGCCAGCACCTTAGCCTATTCTGGTAGATCCTCTGGATGAGCATTTCTCCCATACAAAATTCAAAGTCATTTTTACCACTCTAGCTCATTTTGTGGCTACCCAGAATGAATGTCCAGTTGTCGTTCCAGCCAACCTAGTGGCCAATACTACTACAGTTAGAATTTAGGATATCATCCGAATGAATCCTTTATTATTTACTGGGTCAAAGTCAAATGAGGACCCATCGGAATTCCTTGATCAGATGCATAAAGTCACAGATATCATGGGGGTTACTGCTAGTGAGGGTGCTGAGTTAGCTGCATATCAGTTGCAAGATGTGGCTCAATCATGGTTCAAGCTGTGGAAGGTAGAGAAGGTCATAGATATAGGGCCCATAGAATAGGAGGATTTTGCCATTGCTTTTCTTGAGAGATTTTTTCCCACTGGAGTTGAGGAAAGCTAAGGTTTTGGAGTTTATTAGTCTAAACCAGGGAAACATGATAGTGAAAGCGTATTCTCTCAAGTTTAATTAGTTGGCCATATACGCTCCTCATGTGGTAGCAGATAGCAGATATAAGATGAGTAAGCTTGTGTTTAGTGTGTCTAAAATTATGGTTAAGAAGTGTAGGACCCCAATGTTGATGAAGGATATGGACATATCAAGTCTTATGGTTCATGCTCAGTAGATAGAGATGGCTAAGAATAAGGAGAAGGAAAGAAAAAAAAGGTAGAACAGATTATTTCAACTTTACCTAGCCTAAGTCAGATGGTGAAAATCGTTCTTTGTTCCACCCGAAATCCTCAGTTACAGCTCCGTTCTCAGCCAGTGCTCTAGTGCAGAAATTCAGAGAAGACAATAAGGATATGGCATCAGGCCCTAAACCTCAAGGTAGTGTTAACAGTGCCCAAACTAATCCTCTTTGCCTAAAATATGGCAAAAACCATCAGGGTGTCTACAGGGCTGGCAGTGATGTATGTGTCAGATGTGGTAAGCTAGTCCATAGGGTTAGAGAGTGTCTTCAGGTGGGTTTGTTGAGTTAGCATAATCATCCTTCAGCTCAATACGGTGGCCCAAATCAGCAGGATGCCTCTTCTAGTGCCACTAGTGGGCAATACCCAAATAGGCCTTATGCATTTTAGTCTAGAAAGGATCAGGAAAGTTCTCCTGATGTGGTCACTAGTATGTTACAAGTTTATCATTTACATGTTTATGCTTTGCTAAATCTGGGAGCTTCTTTGTTTTTTGTAACTCATTATATAGCTGTTGACTTCAGAGTTAGTCTCAAAATCCAAGCCGAGCCCTTCTCAGTGTCTATCCTAGTGGGTAAATCCATCTTAGGTCAACGGGTTTACCTGAACTGTCCGATTATGGTATCTCAGAAAGTTACTTCAATTGACTTAGTGAAATTAAAGATGACAAAATTCGATGTCATTATCCGCATGGATTTGATTTATTCATGCTATGCTTTAGTTGACTACAGAAATAGAGTTGTTCATTTTTAGTTTTCGAATGAACCTATCCTTAAGTGGAAGGGTAGTACTTCAGCACTTAGGGGTCATTTTGTTTCCTATATTAGAGATAGAAAAATAATATCTAAAGGATGTGTCTTTCATCTCATTTAAGTTAAAGATTCTAGTTTAGAGACCCCTAATATTGAGTCAGTTACAGTAGCATGTGAATTTCTAGACGTATTTCCCAAAGATTTTCCTGGAGTTTCTCTCGAGTGGAAAATTGACTAAGGAATCAACCTTCTTCCCGATACTCAGCCTATCTCTATTCCGCCATACAAAATGGCCCAAGTAGAACTCAAAAAGTTAAAAGAAAAGTTGAAAGATCTCTTAGATAAGGGATTCATCAAGCCTAGTGTATCCCCTTAGGGTCCACCAGTCTTACTCATGCGTAAGAAAGATAGTTCTCTCAGGATGTGTATATACTACCATCAATTGAACAAAGTCATAGTCAAGAAAAAATATCCACTTCCCAGAATTGATGACTTGTTTGACCAACTTCAGGGTGCCAGTTACTTTTATAAGATAGACCTCAGATCAGGATATCATTAGCTCAGGGTCAGAGAATGTGACATTCCAAAAATATCTTTCAAAACTCAATATGGTCATTTTTAATTCTTAGACATGTCATTTGGTCTTACCAATGCCCCAGCAGCCTTCATGGACTTGATGAACTGCGTGTTCAAGAAGTACATGGACATGTTCGACATTGTCTTTATTGATAATATTCTTGTCTACTCTCATAGTAAAAGTGATTATGCAAACCATCTCAGAATAGTATTACAAACTATCAGAGCCTATCAGTTGCTCACTAAATTCAGTAAGTACAAATTTTGGTTAAGGTTAGTTGATTTTATTGGCCTTATAGTTTTCAGTGATAGCATTAGAGTTGATTCTCAAAAGACCAAAGTAGTGAGAAACTTGTCCAGGCCCATCTCTCCATTAAATATTAGGCGTTTCTTGGGTTTGGATGGCTATTACCGATGGTTTGTTAAGGTATTATCATCTATTGCATCCCCCATGTCTATATTGACTTAGAAAAAAGTCAAATTCTAGTGGTCAGATTCTTCTGAGAAGAGTTTTAGGAGTTAAAGACTCTACTCACTACAACCTTAGTTTTAACTCTACCAAATGGTTCGGACGGGTTTGTTGTATATTATGATGCTTCTAGAGTTGGGTTTGGGTGTGTTTTGATGAAGAGAGGTAAGGTTATCTCCTATGCCTCTAGACAACTTAAGCCCCATGAAAAGAACTACCCTACTCATGATCTTGAGTTAGCAGTTGTTGTATTTGCCTTTAAGATTTGGAGGCATTATTTAGATGGGGTGCATGTTGATATGTTCACAAACCATAAAATCCTATAGTATTTGTCTTCTTATATAGACCTAAACTTGCACCATATAAGGTGGTTAGAGTTATTGAAAGACTATGACATGAGTGTTCTGTATCATCCGAGTGAGGCCAATGTAATGGCTGATGCTCTTAGTAGGATATCTATGGGTAGTGTTGCTCACACGGAGCATAATAAGAAGAAGTTATTTAAGGAATTTCATCAACTTTTCTGACTAGGTGTTCGCTTGGTCTATTCAGCAGAGGGTAGTGTATGGGTGTATAATAGTTTAGAATCATCTATGGTTTCCGAAGTGAAGGGAAAGCAGGACAGAGATACCAGTCTTGTCAAGTTCAAAGATTCAGTCAAAGATTAGAAAGTAGAGGTTTTCTCCCAAGGGGGATATGGTGTGTTGCATTTCTAGGGTCTGTTATGCATGACAAGTATAGATGACTTGAGGCAACGAATTCTTGTAGAAGCGTACGTGTAATACCCGAGAATCCCAACCGATAGTAGAACCATGCTTCAAGCTCATGAGAAATAAATTATAGTGATTTGGTAATTTTATTATCAATTTAGATGTATATTAAGGCCTCAAATACATCCTAGCTATTAGATGAATCAAAACATCCCTTACCGATTGAATTCTTGAGAAGGATATTGTCATAGTCAACTCCAAACAATCACATCTTTTATTATACTATGAATTTTTTATCTCATGACCCATAAAAAGATAGATGATTTAATTATATTTCCAACGATACCAATTTTACCAAAATCTGGTATCAGAGAAAAAAGTTATGACCGTTTTACTGAAAGCTATCCGAGCTGCTCAGGAGCGACAGGCAAGCTGATGGACCATCATGTCAGTGATGGACCATCGCTTTGGCCATTGCAACTGAGGTAGTAAGGCAGTTTTTTGGCCCAAAAATAATGGTTGGAATGACAGTCAGTCACAAGAGTGATGGTCTGTCACCCAGACCGTCAATTTTGTTCGAAACAGTGCTGAAACAACGTTTTAAAGGGCTTTTTGGGTCTTTTCCCACCCTTTTTAACCCCTAATTACATCAAATCAAAGCACATAACTCCTCATTCATCCATAAAATCAAAATTAGGATTTCTTTCATGATCAAAATACAAGAACAAGATTCAAAACCTTCTCCAAGAAAACTCAAGAATCAAAACATCACCATTAAAAAACCTTCAAGAAAAGTTAACCTCCTTCAAGATTCAAGATTTTGAGGTATGTAAAGTGTTGATTCATGGGTTTATTTCACCCATAAATCTCAATAATCCCATTTTTAAACTTATGAATTTTGATTTCCATGTGGTGGGTTGATTTTAATTATGTTGATATAGTTGTATGAATCCCAAGTTGGAGTCTTTATGTACTTTTTATGAAATTATGCTAGTATGTGGGTTGGAAACTTTTAAATGGAGTTGATTAAAGTAACCATGATGTATGAACTAGTGTATATACCTAAGTCTAAGGTTATACATGCAATGTGTTTGATAAAATTCCCAAAGAACAAGAATCATGCTTTAGGACTCCATTATGACCAAATTGAAGAACCCATGATTTACCCTTATGTTCATAATGACTTTCATGTTATTGTTATGCATTGAAATTGTTTGATGGATTGTTTATGAGATTAGCGTATGAAATTATGACTATTTATATGCTTTCTATTCATGTATCAAACCATGATAATCAAGTGCCTCATGAAATTCCCCAATGATTGTATTATGGATTGTTGATTATAGTTATAAGTCCAGAAGTGTCATGTCTTGTCAGTTTCATACTATTGAGTCCTGGGGGTACTTGTACCCTATAAGTTAGCTGTTTGCCTAGAGCCAGTGTCACATTTTCAAGATACTCTCAGTCAAGCCATGTTCAGTAGAATTCAGTTACTCTTATGACTCAAGAAAACTCAGTAATCTCAGTTAGTTATTAGATCTCAATAATATTCCATCAGTCAACAAAACTCAGTAAACTCAGTCCAGTCAGTTCAATATAATTAATTCATTGTCTAATCAGATAGGAGTAGGATTCAGCCCGACTGAGCCCAAGGATGAGAACTCACCTATGAGTAGAGGATGTAATTCTTAGAAGCAATCCTTACACTCCAGAACTACATAGCCAGCGTAGGTTGAGACATCTAACCTATTAAGATTGATGAGGAGGCTTAATCTAATAGATGATGGTCCCACCATTCTCCTTAGAGTATCTATTAGATGAGGGATCACTCACAGCTTGTCCTTACCAGTGGTACGGTATTGACACCATTCCAATTGGGGTTACAGATTGGACCCCAACTTAGCTATAATGCTTTATTTGGGGTATGTCGGTTAGATGACTACTTCCTACTATTACAGTCTCAATCTTAGTCTCAGTAATTGAACTCAGATAGTTCTATAGAATTCAGGACTGTCAGATACAGTCACCCAGTTTAGTATAGAACTTAGCTAGTTCCATTAGCAATAGGACTGTCAGACACAGTCATTCAGATAATAGTGTATCAGATATATAAAACTTGTGTTATCAGTATTCAGATTCAATGATGTCATGATCTGACTTACAGTTCACGTATTCATGCATGTATTCTAACATTAATGTAATTCAGTTAGTTAGTATTGTTCATGCATATAATCCCCTTCCATTCAGCCTACCTCACTTGCATACCAGTACATTCAATCATACTGATGCATTTGGACAATGGTGTTTATACCATAGGTTCAGAAGCATGAGCTCTAGATCATCCTTAGTAATCAGCCGTTCAGTAGACAGACTAGCAGTGAGTCCTCATCATTTGAGGATGTTATTATTTGACTATTTCCTTATTTAGTACTTAGTTTATTTCAATAGTTGGAGTTATTTGGGGACATATCCTATCATCTCCTTATTCAGATAGTTTAGAGGCTTTCAAACTAGCATGTTTACACAATTATTTTAGTTGTTTTGGTATTGATATACCATATCTCCAGATGTTATATTTTATCATATTTTTGAACCTTATGGACTTTAACCTTTTATTCTATATTTATACAGTATATTATGTAGTTCTTAGTTACAGATATCAGTCATGGGTTAGCTTCTGGTCCTTCGGGGTCATGAGCATCGTGTGTCATTCCGAGTACCAGATTTGGGGTGTAACAGCATGGTGTGTGCTACTCTATTAATCTAGGGGCCACTAAGATTACTATAATTTACATAAGATCTATTGGTAGAGTGGGATGAAGAACGACATTGTAGAGTTTGTAATTAAGTTCTCAACATGTCAGCAGATCAAGATTGAGCATCAAAAGCCTAGTGGGTCTATGCAAGAGTTCATTATTCCCACTTCTAAGTGGGAGAAAGTGAACATGGACTTTGTAATGGGTTTGCCTTATACTCATCGTCAGCACGATTTGATTTGGGTCATTATAGAAAGGATGTCCAATTCAGCTCACTTTTTACCTGTTCATACCTCTTATTCAGCTAGGATTATGCCAAGCTCTATGTTAGAGAGTTAATCAGATTGAATGGAGTTCCATTGTCCATCATTTTAGATAGAGGTACGCAGTGCACATTTTATTTTCTGGGAAGCCTTCCAATAGGGTCTTGGTACTCAAGTTCACCTCAGTTCAACCTTTCACCCTCAGACAGATGTTCAAGAAGAAAGGACCATCCAAACTCTAGAAGATATGTTAAGAGCGTGTGCCATTAACTTTAAAGGTAGTTGGGATGACCACTTTCCTTTGATCGAGTTTGCGTAGAATAAAAATTATTATTCTAGCATTTAGATGACTCCGTTTGAAGTGCTCTATGGGAGGAGATGTAGATCTCTATTGGTTGGTTTAAAGTGGGTGAGGCCATAGTAGTAGGGCCTGACTTGGTGTTTGATTCCTTAGAGAAAGTTTTTTTGATCATTAAAAGGCTTAAGACAGCCTAGAGTCGACAGAAATTATATGCAGATGTGAGGAGAAAAGATCTCGAGTTTGAGATTAGTGATTTTATATATTTGAAAATCTCCTCTATGAAGGGAGTGAAAAATTTTGGCAAAAAGGGAAAGGTCAGTCCTCGATATGTCTGTCCATAGGAAATTCTCAACCATTTTTGAAAGGTAGCTTAGAGCTTGAGTTTCCTTCAGACTTAGCTAGAGTACATCCAATGTTTTACGTCTCCTTGCTAAAGAAGTGCATAGGTGATCTGACAGTTGTAGTTCCTATAGAGAGTGTAGATATTCAGAGTGGTCTCTCTTATGAGAAAATCCCAATCAAAATCCTTGATCGTCAGATTCATAGACTAAGGAACAAAGAATTCCTTTGGTCAAAGTTCTTTGGAGGAATCACTCAGTTAAGGGAGCTACTTAGGAAGTAGAGGCGGATATGCAAACCAAATATCCTCATCTTTTCTCCGAAACTCAAACTCAGCCTAAGGTAATAGTCTTCCTTAGATTTTACCCTACTCCATGCTCAGTTATAGTTGAATAACATTCTTACATCATGCATGCATTCATGAAATAGTTCATTCATATGTCATATCCCCAGGATTCAGTCATACTTTAGTTATGCATGTTAGTGTAAGTACAGAATCTGGTACTCATAATGCTACACGGGGCTCATGACCTCGAAGGACCAGAAGCTAACCCATGACTGATATTTGTACCTGTACACTGTATAACATACTAAATATAATGCATAAATAGAGGTTGAAAGGCGATAAGCTTTAAATCTGCATGACTGATAAAATATAACATCTAAGTAGTGTAATAGAATAGCCAAAAATTAAATACTGTCTGAACATATTATAGTCTGAAAAACCCTAAAACACAATTGTCTGGATAAGGAGTTGATGGGACATGTCCCCAACTAACTCCAACTTATAAATTAATTAATGAGATAATAAATAAATGATCATGTTTTCGAAAGATGAGGAATCACTGCTAACTCTAATTGCTGAGAATGGAATGATACTGATGCTCTGGAGCTAGTGCTTCTGAAACTATGGTATAAGACACCATAGCACAAATGTGTCAGTACTTTGAATGTACTGGTATGCATGGAAGGTAGGCTGAATGCATGGGGTTTAACTTCATGAACAATACTGGCTAACTGACTAATATAAATGTAAGAATACATGTATGAATACATTGTAACTATATCTGAGATCATGATAACATGAATTTACTGATAACTAACATGACTGGTAACTGAATTCTGATGACTGATATAACTGATGACATAAGTGACTATATCTAGCAATCCTAAATCTGATAGAACTAGCTGAGTTCTGTACTGTTCTAACAGTCCTGAATTCTGTAGAACTATCTAAGTTCTATTACTAAGACTGAATGACTATATCCGACAATCTTGATTTTATAACTGAAACTGTGGGAAGTAGTTATCTAACCAACATGCCCCTAATACGCCATTGATAATGAGTTGGGGTCCAATCTGTAACCCCAATTGGAAGGGTGTCAATACCGTATCACTGGTAAGGACAAGTTATGAGTGACCCTCATCTAACAGTGTCCCTAAAAGAGAATGGTAGGGCGTTCATCTGACAGTGCTTATCTACCTCATCAACCCTCATCTGACAGTGTTGATGTCTCAACCTATGCTGGCTACATAGTTCTGGAATGCAAGGATGACTTCTAAGAATCACACCCTCATCTGACAGTGTGTTTTCCCATCTTTGGGTTTACTCGGAGCTAATTCCTAGTTCTATCTGAATAGATACTGATCATGGATTACTGAACTGAACTGGAATGAATTAACTGAGTTTCATTGACTGATGAAATAGTTCTGAGATTACTATATTACTAAGCTTTCCTGAGTCACATGACTGACTGAGTTCTATGGATCATGGCTTGACTGAGGATATCGTGAAAACATGACACGGACTCTAGGCACACATCTATATTTTTTGGGTACTAGTACCCCCAGGACTCGATAGAAGCAAATTACAAAGCATGACTTTCTTGAGTACAGGACCAATATCAACAATACATAATCCATTGGCTAAGACATTTCATCAAACACTTGACATACATAACTTGTACATGAATGGAGATTTCATATTATCATACTAGTATGGCACTTTTCCTTCACATAGGAATTTAATCAAACATGAGGGGAACATGCTATGGTTATACAATCATCGACACATTTAATAATAAATGATATATCAATCAACATATGAATTAAAGGGTTTATCATGAATACCGCGCAATTCCTCATATACTAGAATCAGTTCTTGTAATTAATAGTCCATAACGTGGAATGAAACCAACCAACAACATGAACATCACTTTTCAATTCAATCAAATCATGAACATTCGTAAATATACAAATCACTGATTTTGAAAAGAAATTCTTGAGCTTCATAAGTGAAAAAGACCCATGAATCAACACATGACATACCTTAGTTATTTATTTAGTGAAGATTGACGGAGAGAATTTCTTGAAATTGAAACCCTAGCTTGTTCTTGAGAGAAAATTGAGAGAAACTAGTATATTTTAGGTTCCAAATAGCTGAATCTCGTGTTAAAGGGCTTAAATAGGGGTGAGAAATTGACCCTTTTAACCTTGGACGCATCTTTTAAATTGGTGAAAATTTCCCAACCTGGACCCCTGGCGTGACACAGCGCTATCTCACCATTTCACTGGAATTTGAGAATTAGGAAATAGGGAAATGGCGCGACACGGAGCCATTGTGTTTCCACTTTGTTTGCAACCTGGAAGTTTGGAGCGACTTAGAGAAATCACTCTGGGATACTAAAAAAATGGCAATTTCCATTTTATCTTGTGGCGCGGTGTTCCACTAACCAATTTGGCACTGTTTTACGATAGGGACTTGAAATAGTCATAACTTCTTACCCGGTTATTTAATTTAGGAAAATTTATATCGATGGAAAGCTTATTGAATTTCCCACATGAAAAAAGTGAAAATCTTGAAAATTCTACATGCAATAAACATCATTTAATTTAGAAGCTAATACTTGACATTCTTGAGACAAAATTAGTTAGAAAACTTTAAGGTATTACAATATCTCCCCCTTGGGAATATTCATCCTAGAATGAGATTGACTGAGAGGGGAGAAACGATAAGCTGAATTACATACCAAACATGAACACTGAAACATGACTACACAACTGACATTTCTGAGATTCATACAAAGCATGCATATCTGAAGCATGATTTCATGACTGAGCGGATACATGAATGCATGACTGAGAGTACTAATAAGATAATCATATATATCTGATCCTTGAATACATGATGGAACTAATTACATGACTGAGATTTCTAATAATTCTTCTCATAAGGAGAACGCATGTCTGAAGCATTAACATATGACTAATATGATGCATAAAAATATAATTGGATATGCAATGGTAATTAGTGCCAAGTTTAAAAATGGAATCCTGAACATGAGGCTGATACCAAGTTGTCACTGAAATCTAGACATGAAAATTGAAAAGATTAAGGAGAACTATTACCTTGAGCTTGATTTGAGTCAGCGGAGAAGAGGTGAGGGTACTTGGTACGCATGTCTGCTTCTTCTTACCAAGTAGCTTCCTCAATGAACTAATTCTTCCGAAGAACTTTGACTAGAGGGACTTTTTTTTTCCTCAGTCTATAAGTCTGATAGTCTAGAATTTCAAGTGGAATCTCCTCATAAGAAAGGTTGTTCTAAACATCTATGATCTGAATAGGGACTACAACTTCTGGGTCACCTATACACTTCTTGAGCAAAGAGACATGGAAGATTGGATGAACTGAGGCCAGATCTGAAGTCAATTCAAGGTCATAAGCTACCTTGCCAAAGCGACTGAGAATTTTGAAGGGACCAAAATATTGGGGACTCAACTTTCCCTTCTTTCCAAACCACTTCACTCCCTTCATGGGAGAGATCTTTAGATAGACATATGCATATATGTATAAGACTTCATCATCTTTAAGCATCCCAAAGTCTTTCTTTGATCAACTGGAATTTCTCTAAGGCATCGAATACCAAGTTACGTCCTATCACCAAGGCCTCACTAACTTCGAACCAACTGACTGGAGATTTGTATGTCCTACCATGGAGAGTTTAGAATGGAGACATCTAAATACTAGAATGATAGTTATTATTGTATGGAAACTCAATCAAAGGACATTGGTCATCCCAACTACCCTTTAAATCAATTGCATACTCCCTTAGAATATTTTCTAGGGTCTGAATGGTCCTTTCTGCTTGACCATCTATCTGAGGATGAAAGGCTGTAATGAGATAAACTTGGGTACCAAGACCCTTTTGAAATGCTTTCTAGAAATAAGAGGTAAACTAGGTACCTCTGTGAAATAATGGATAATGGAATACCGTGTAATATAACCAACTCCTTGATGTAGAGTTTGACGTAATCCTTGGCTAAATAAGATGTATGAACTGGAAGAAAATAGGCTGATTTGGTAATTCTATAAATAATGACCAAAACAGAATCATGCTGGCAATAAGTACGAGGTAAACCCATCACAAAGTCCATGGAATAATTATCATTCAATTTAGAAGCTAATACTTGACATTCTTGAGACAAAATTAGTTAGGAATCTTCAAGGTATTAGAGTAAGGGCATGTTTGGGATTTAGAAATAGAGTATTAGGGAAATTATCCCGTGGTTCCTTGTGTAGTACGATGTTGGGGGAGCCTGTGATACAGACCATGGTGCCCTTCCCAGATCGGTACTCCAGAGGTCGCGGCGCCTTGGCCAGTCCGGTTCGGGTAATTTTATCTATTTTTCTCTATGTTTTTAAGAGTAAATAGGTCATTTTTCCCTTCACCCAATAGGTCCATAACATAAGATTAAATCCCCAAATAGCATAATTTCTCATCCTTTTTGCAAAATCCTATCAAGAACAAGCCCTAGCTTCATCAAGTTCAAGAATAAAGTCTCAAGAATTTTTCCCAATCTCCAAGAAATTAGCAATCAAGGTATGTTAGGTGTTCATCCAAGGATTTTCCTCCCACCCTTGGAGTTCAAGAATCCTTTTTAAACTACAAGTTGATATTTTTCATGAATTTCATGTTGAATTTGATTGTATTCATGACTATGATGTTAGTTGGATTTATAATCCATGATTAATCACAAATTTTATGAGAAATAAATAGCATGTGTGTGTTGTTATATGGATTCTTGCTAGAAACCCTTGACTTTGTGAGTTTGGATTTGCGATCATGATGTTTCCATGTTGGCTAGTATTATGTGTATAAACTATGTCCCCCATGTTTTTGATGAATTGTTCATATGAGTTGAGTAATGAAATCATATCAAGTTATCACGTATACAATTTTATGCCATTCAAGTGTTTGTTAAAATGCCCCAGTGAATGAATGTTGACAAAGTAACTAGTTATCATGTTTTAAAGATTATACTATGTTATTACTATTTATTCTATCGAGTACTGGGGGTATCTAATACCCAAAAGTCTAGCTGTTACCTAGATCTACAGTAATTTTAAGATAGTCTCAGTAATATCTTGTCCAGTAGTGCTCATACAGTTATAGAACTCAGTGTATTTAGTCAGTTAACAGAATTTAGTGTACTCAGTCAGTTAATAGTACTCACCAAACTCATTCCAGTTCAATCAGTTAGCACGATCAATAATATTACTGTCAATCCTAGTACAGTCTAGTAATTATTTTAGTATTTATTAAGTTGGGAGTAGGAATTAGCACCGAGTGAACCTAGCGATGGGGGCATTCCTATCAGTAAAGGGTTTGACCGTTAGTAGCATTCCTTGAAGTACAGAACTACGTAGCCAATATAGGTTGAGATATCTTCCTGCCACCTAGGGTTTATATATCTCATACGTGTTTTCCTACTAGCGAGGATTAACGAAAGAGCTTCCTGCCAGAGAAGGTTAACTCATAGCCATTGTTAGTTTCCCTTGGCATGATTCTAACAAACCTCCAAATAGGGTCACAGGTTGGACCCCAACTCAATTCATAATTGGGGTATGTCAGTGTGATAGACACTTCCACAGTTTGTTCCAGTTTTCAGACTCAGTATAAAAACTCAGTTCAGTTTTTAAAATCAGGACTATCAAACACAATCATCCAACTCAATACAAAACTTAGTATTGTTTCCCAAAATCAGTACTATCATAAATAGTCAATCAGCTAATGGTATTACAATATTAATAGCCTCAGATATTAGTTATTTAGTTATCGAAACTCAGTACTGTAATACCCAAAAAGTTTAAACATTGTTAGGATCATGCTTCAAACTCATAAGTAAAAAGTTTTAGTGCTTTGGTAGTTCTATGATCAAGGTTGATGCATATTAAGGACTCAAAAGTCTCCTTGCTAATAGACGAATCAAAACATTTCCTTACCGATTGAATTTTTGAGAAGGATATTGGTATAGTCAAATTCCAACGAGTACATCTCTCGTTATGCTATGAATTTTTGAGCTCATGATCCACAAATAGATATATAATTGAATTATCTTTCCAATAATACAAATTTTACCTAAATCTGATATCGGAGCAAGGCGTTATGCCTATTTTACTCCAGCATATCAGGCTGGGAAACTGAGTGACGATATTCGTGCTAAGCTATCACAACCATGATGACTTATCACCAATGTTGTCATCCCTGGGCAGATTTCCACCCCTAGTAAAAAAAATTTGTGATAAGTCATCACGCCCATGACGGCCTTTCACCAATGTCGTCAACCTTAACTAGAAAATCAAGATTTCACCTTTTTGTGACAATATTTTGTGATGACTTATCACCAGCTTGCCGACTTGTCACGAATGTCATCAGTTATTTTTTTCCAACAATTGAGGGATATTTTTGAAAGGGTATTTTGGTCTTTTCCTTTACTTTCCATGACTTATAACCCTCAAGGTGCGTATTATCTTTCATTCTTTTTAGTTAAACATCTCAAAAAGCTCTCGCATACAAGTTCAACCATAAGATTAGGGTTTTCTCTCAAGATTAACTCCTCAAGAACAAGAACATTCTCTCCCAAAGGGGTTAAACCCTGTCAAGAAAAATCAAGAGCAAGCCTAAGGATTTCTTCAAGAACCTTCAAAAACATTAGATATCTTTCAAGATTCAATCACTAAGGTAGGCATAGAGTTCATCCATGGATCCCTTTCATCCATGGAGCTCAAGAATCATGTTTTAAATTATAAATTGTTATTTTCTTATTGTGTTATGACTATATTCATGTTGATGATTGTTGTTTGGATTCAAGGTTGTATCTTGATGTGATTTTCATGAAGTGTATGAGTAGGTTAGTTGAAACCCATAAATTTTGGATGGATTAAGATTGTGAAATTGATAAGTACACCTATGCCCAAAGTTGTGCATGTAATGTGTTTGATAAAATGCCAAGAATTATAGAATCCATTTTTTTATGACTTAATAGTGCTTAAATGACAAGCCCGTGTTCTATTCTTTATAACTCCACATGAACTCCACGTTATTGTAGTGTTTATTGTTATGATATGGAATGAACATGATATTGAAGCAACGCGAGTATATACATATTGTGCGCATCCCCTTCCATGTATAAGATGTTGAGAATCAAGTGTAGTATGAAATCCCCTACTTATAATATTATGAATTGTGGACTCTATTCTTATGATCAAATCAGTCATGTGTGTCAGTTTACTTCCATCGAGTCATGGGGTACTTGTACCCATGAAATATAGCCGTGTGCCTAGAGCTATGTCAATTTATCACGTTACTCTCAGTCAAGCCATGATCTATAGAACTCAGACAGTTATGTGACTTAGGAAATCTCAGAAATCTCATGATCTCAGTTAATTCTCAGATGATAGTACTATTCTATTAGTCAACAGAAGTCAGTTACTCAGTCCATGTACAGTCAGTTAATCATGTTCAATCTCTTCATATGGAGTAGAAGTTAGCACCTAGTGAACCCAAGGATGGGAACTCACCTGCTAGATAAGGGTGTGATTCTTAGCAGTCATCCTTGTGTTCCAGAACTATGTAGCCAGCGTAGGTTAAGACTTCTTAACCTATCATATTATAGTTGATGAGGTGATTTGACCTGTCAAACCAGGATCCTACCATTCTTATTAGAGTAACCTACCAGATAAGGGTCATTCATAGCTTGTCCTTACTGGTGGCGCGGTATTGACACCCTTCCAATCAGGGCACAGATTTGACCCCAGCTCAGCTATTATAGCGTATTTGGGGCATGTTGGTTAAACAACTACCTCTCGTAGTTTGAGTCTTAGTCTTAGTAAAAGAACTAAGATAATTTTTTTAGATTTCAGTATACTAGGACTGTTAGAGATAGTCAATTCAATTATAGTACGAAACTCAGGTAGTTTCATCAGATTCAGGACTGTCAGACACAGTCATCCATGTTATCAGAAATCCTACTATTAGTTATGTTAGATATCAATAAACCATGTATTACCATATAGATCTAGATATCACGTATTAATGATCTCAGTTACTATGTATGCATGTTTGCACTCTCACATTCATATTAGTCATTCAGTCAACACTGCTCATGCATATAAGCCCTTTCACATATAGCCTACCTCACTCGTACACATTACTTTTAGTTGTACTGATGTATTTTTGCTATGGTACCTTCTTTTATGTTACACCATAGGTTCAAAGCCACAAGTTTTAAATTAGCAATAGGAGTCGCATTTCAGTATACAGAGTTGCAGTGAGTCCTCTTCATTCGAGAATAATATGATTTGACTTCACTTATTTTATTCAATTATCTTTTAGTTACAGAGTTAGTTGGAGACATGTTTCTTCAACTCCTTACTCAGAAAGTATTTAGAGGCTTTCAGATTTAGTTTAGATTTGTTTCAAACTACAGTTGTTTTGGGTATTTGTTACCCCATATGGATGTTATGATTTGTCAGATATTTTATTCAGTTTAACCTTATGGCTTATTGTTCATGTTTTTTGTATTTTACATATATATTATGCAGTGTACAGGTACAGATATTAGTCATGGCTTAGCTTGTGGTCCTTCCGGGTCATAAGTACTGTGCAGCATTCTGGTTCAAAAAATTGGGGTGTTATAAACTTGGTATTAGAGCCTAAGGTTCAATAGAGTCCTAGGAAGTCTGAAAGCCACATCTAGTAGAGTATTGTACATGGGTGTGTTGTGTGCCACATTTATGTGCAAGAGGCTATAAGATGTTTTAGGAACAGTTCCCTTCTTTCAGTGTTTAGGTTGTGCTAGTGATCATTATCTTAAGTTAAACTCTAAGTCTAATCCATTTTTCTCTTATTTCAGAACATGCTTCCAAAGAGAAGAAACCAGCTAGATCCTCAGCTCGAATATCCTTTGGGCGAACATGTTTCTCATGCAGAGTTTAGGGCCATATTCACCACACTTTCTCAGTCTGTGGCTGCCCAAAATGAATGGCCACTAGCTATTTCGACCAATCCAGTGGCCAACTCAACCATAGCTAGGATTCAAGACTTCACCCAAATAAATCTTCCATCTTTCTTCAGGTCTAAGTTTGATGAAGACCCCTAGGAATTCATTGACCAAGTTCAAAAGTTCATAGCCATCATGGGAGTTACTATTTATCAGAGTGATGAGTTAGCCGCATACAAATTATAGGATGTTGTTCACATTTGGTAGAAACATTGAAATTCTGAGAGGTTAGAGGATACAGGTCCTATAGAGTGGGAGGAATTTTTCAAGGCTTTCTTAGATAGATTCTTTCCCCAAGAGCCGAGGGAGGCAAAAGTTTTAGGGTTCATCAACCTCAAGTAGGGAAATATGATGGCTAAAGAGTACTCTCTCAAATTTACTCAGTTAGCCAGATATGCCCCTCATGTGGTTGCAGACAACAGGGATAAGATGAGCAAGTTCATGTCAGGGATGAATAATAGCGTGGTAAATGAGTGTAGGTCTGTGATTCTGAAAAATGATATGACTTTAGCCAGGATTATGACCCATGCTCAGAAAATAAAGGACCAGAAGATTAGGACTAGGGAAAGGCAAAATAAGAGAGTAAGGTTAGGCAGTTTCAATTTTAATCAACCCAAATCAGAAGGAGGAAACCATTCGCAATTTCGTCCTACGTCAGCAGTTCCAGCTCTTTCTTCTACCAGTACCCCAGTGCGAAAATTCAAAGATGGCAACTGTGATTAAGAATCAGGCTCTAAGTCTTAGGACAGTGTCAGCAGTGCTCGAACTAACCCCCTGTGTCAGACTTGTAGTAAGAACCAAAAAAGTACCTGTAGAGCTAGTAGCGATGTTTTTTTCAGTTATGGTAAGCCAGGCCACAGTGTTAGAGAGCATCCACAGTCAGGTCTGTAGAGTCAGCAGAATCATTCCACAGCCCAGTCCAGTCTCATAAATCAGTAGGGTGCCACTTTCAGTGCTACTAGTGAGCAACGTCCAAATAGACTCTATGCTCTTCAAACCTAATAGGATCAGGAAAATTCTCCTGATTTTGTTACTGGTATGTTGTAGATTTTCCATGTTCATATTTAAGCTTTGCTAGACCTAGATGCATCCTTGTCTTTTGTTTCTCCATATATAATAGGTGATTTCATAATCAGTCCCAAAATTTTAGCAAAGTCCTTTTTAGTCTCTACCCTAGTAGGTAAAACCATCATAGCTTAGTGGGTATAAAGGAACTACCCAGTTATGATATTTTAGAAAGCCACGTCAGCAGATTTAGTCGAGTTAGAGATGACTGATTTTAATGTCATTCTTGGTATGGATTGGCTTTATTCCTGCTATGCTACGGTTGTCTGTAGAAATAGGATAGTTCAGTTTCAGTTCCTGAATGAGTTCATCCTAGAGTGGAAGGTTAATACTTCATATTTTAAGGGTTATCTTATTTCCTACCATCGGTCAAGAAAAATGATATCTTAGGGATGTGTTTATCATCTCGTTCATGTTAAAAACTCTAGTTTTAAATCTCCCAATCTCAAATCAGTCCCAATTGTAAATGAGCATTCAGACCTATTTTTCGAAGATCTTCCAGGCATTCCTCCTAAAAGAGAAATAGACTTCGACATTGACCTTATTCCAAATACTCAGCCTATTTCTATTTCACCATATAAAATGGCACCAGTAAAACTCAAAGAACTAAAAAAATAGTTGAAAGATCTCTTAGATAAGGGATTCATTTGACCCAGCATTTCCCCGTAGGGCACACCAGTCTTATTCGTGCATAAGAAAGATGATTCTCTCAGTATGTGCATTGATTACCGTCATCTCAATAAAGTCACGGTCAAGAACTCCTCTTTCTAGGATAGATGACTTTTTGGACCAACTTTAGGGTGCCAGTTATTTCTCCAAGATAGACCTCAGATCAGGCTATCATCAGCTCAGAGTTAAAGAATGTGACATCCTGAAGACAGCTTTCCATACTTTGTATGATCACATCGAGTTTCTAGTTATGTCCTTTGGTCATACCAATGCCCCAGCCTCTTTCATGGACTTGATGAGCCGTGTGTTCAAGAAGTACTTGGACATGTTCATTATAGTTTTCATAGATGATATCCTGTTCTATTCCCGCATAGAGTGCAATCATGCTGACCATCTCAAAATTGTTCTTCAGATCCTTAGAGATTACCAGCTATTTGCCAAATTCATCAAGTGCAAGTTTTGGCTAAGGTCAGTAGCATTCCTTGGCCATATTGTTTTTGGTGATGGCATTAGAGTAGATTCTCAGAAGACCAAAGCGGTAAGAAACTTACCTCGCCCTATCTCTCCATCAGATATCAGGAGTTTCTTGGGTTCGGCTGGCTATTATAGATGGTTTGTTAAGGTATTTTCTTCTATTGCATCCCCTATGTCCAGATTGACTTAAAAGAAGATTAATTTTTAGTGGTCAGATTCTTACGAGAAGAGTTTTCAGGAGTTGAAGACTCCACTCACTTCAGCTCTAGTTCTAGCTTTTCTAGATGGTTCAGATAGGTTCGTAGTGTATTTTGATGCATCCAAAGTAGGTCTAGGTTATGTCCTCATGCAGCATGGTAAGGTCATAGCCTACGCCTCCAGATATATAAAGCCCCATGAGAAGAGTTATCCTACTCATGATCTTGAGTTGGTAGCCGTAGTATTTGCCTTGAATATTTAGAGGCATTATCTATACGGAGTTCATGTAGATGTATTCACAGATCATAAGAGTCTACAGTATGTCCTTTCCAGAAAGATCTCAATCTTTGTCAGAGAAGGTGGCTAGAGCTCTTTAAGGATTATGATATGAGTGTCCTTTACCATCCGAGCAAGGAAATCATTATGGATGACACTCTCAGTAGAATCTCCATGGGAAGTATTTCTCATGTTGAGGATAGCAAAAAGAAGATAGCTCAAGAAATCCATCAGCTTACCAGACTAGGTGTTCGCTTAGTCACTTCTTCAGAGGGTGGTGTATGTGTTTAGAGTATTTCAGAATCATCTCTAGTTTCCAAGGAGAAAGAAAAGAAAGACAGGGATCCTAGGCTTTTCAAGCTAAAAGAGTCAATCAGAGATTAGAAGGTTGAGGTTTTCTCCCAAGGGGGAGATGATGTCCTTCATTGTTAGGGTCGTCTCTGTGTTCCAGATGTGGATAACTTGAGGCAGCGGGTTCTTGCAGAGGCACATGTTGTGCGATACTCTATTAATCTAGGGGCCACTAAGATGTACTATGACTTGTGGGAGATCTATTAATGGTATAGGATGAAGAGAGATATTGCAGCTTTTATGGCTAAGTGCTCCACATGTTAACAGGTTAAGATAGAGCATCAGAAGCCTAGTGGTTCCATGTAGGAGTTTACTATTCCTACTTAGAAGTGGGAAGAAGTGAACATTCATTTCCTGATTGGTTTGCCTCAAACTCTTCATCAGCATGATTTAGTTTAGGTCATTGTAGATAGGATAACCAAGTCAGCTCATTTTCTTCCAGTCCATACCTCTTATTCAACTGAGGATTATGCCAAACTCTACATTAGGGAGTTGGTCAGATTACACGATGTTCCACTATCTACTATCTCAGACAGAGGTTCCTAATTCACCTCTCAGTTCTAGAAAGTATCCTAAAAGGGTCTTGGTACCTAATTTTATCTCAGTACAGCTTTTCATCCTCAGAAATATAGTCAAGCAAAAAAGACCATTCAGACTCTAGAAGATATGCTAAGGGCATGTGCAATTGATTTCAAGGGAAGTTGGGATAACTACTTTCCTTTGATTTAGTTTGCATACAATAATAGCTATTATTCCAGTATTCAGATGGCTCCGTTCAAAGCTCTCTATGGTAGGAGGTAAAGATCTCCAATCAGTTGGTTCAAAGTTAGTGAGGCCTTAGTCATAGGGCCTGAATTAGTGTTTGATGCCCCATTGAAGGTTCAGTTAATCAGAGAAAGACTTCGGGCTACTCAGACTCAACAGAAGTCTTATGCAGACATTCATAAAAAGGATCTAGTAATCGAGGTTGATGATTTTGTCTATCTCAAGATCTCTTCTATGAAGGGGGTAAAGAGATTCCGCAAGAAGGGAAAGTTCAGTCCCTGATATGTCGATCCTTTCAGAATTCTCATTCGCTTGGGCAAGGTAGCTTATGAGTTTGAATTGCCTCCATAACTAGCTTCAGTTCATCCAGTCTTCCATGTCTCTTAGCTCAAGAAGTGCATAGGTTATCCTTCAGTTATAGTCCCTACTTAGAGCATGGATATCCAGAACAACCTCTCTTATGAAGAGATTTTGGTCAAAATTCTCAACTATCAGACTCGTAGACTGAGGAACAAAGAATTCCCTCTAGACAAAGTTCTTTGTCAAAACTAGTCCATTAAGGGAGCTACTTGGGAAGCAGAAGGAGATATGTGTACCAAGTATCCTCACCTCTTCTCTACTAATTCAGATCAAGGATTCTATTTATGAATTTGGTACTAAATATCATTGCATTCGGTCATGCATACATGTAACAGCATCATGCATCAGATATGCATGAGTTTAGCTTGTCAGTTATGTATCAGATATGCATGTTCAGTATGTTTAGATATATTTAGCTTATCATTTAGGTCAGTCATGTAGTCATAATTCTGATGTTGCATCTCTTAAGAAAGGCTAGTACATCAGTAATCTAAGCTTAGTCAGTCCCATTCGAGGACGAATGTTCCCAAGGGGGAGATATTGTAATACCCCAAAAGTTCAGACATTTTTAGGATCATGCTTCGAACTCATGAGTAATAAATATTAGTGCTTTGGTAGTTCTATGATCAAGGTTGATGCATATTAAGGCCTAAAAAGTGTCCTAGCTAATAGACGAATCGAAACATTTCCTTACCGATTGAATTTTTTTGAAGGATATTGGTATAGTCAAATTCAAATGAGCATATCTCTCATTATCATCATAATTTCTAAGCTCATAACCCATCAACATATATATAATTAAATTATCTTTCCAACGATACAAATTTTTCCTAAATCTGATATCAGAAGAAGGAGTTAAGCTCATTTTACTTCAGCATGTCAGGCTGGCAAACTGAGTAACGACATTCGTTATAAGCTGTCACAAGCGTGATGACTTATCACCAATGTCGTCAGCCCTGGGCAGATTTCAACCCCATTGATGACATTTTTTTATAAGTCATCATACACGTCACGGCCTATCACCAATGTCGTCAGCCTTAACCAGAAAATCAAGATTTTAACTTTTTGTGACGACTTGTCACGAATGTCGTCAGCTATTTTTTTCCAGCAATTGAGGAACATTTTTGCAAGGGTATTTTGGTCTTTTCCTTCACTTCCCATGACTTATAACCCTCAAGGAGTGTATGATCTTCCATTCTCTTTAGTAAAATATCTCAAAAAGGTCTCTCATACACTCTCAACCACAATATTAGGGTTTTCTCTCAAGATCATCTACTCAAGAACAAGAACATTCTCTCCCAAAGAGGTTAAACCCTAGTCAATAAAAATCAAGGGCAAGCCTGAGGATTTCTTCAAGAACCTTCAGAAACATTAGATCTCTTTCAAGATTCAATTACTAAGGTATGCGTAGTGTTCATCCATGGATCTATTTCATCCATGGAGCTCAAGAATTATGTTTTAAATTATAAATTCTGATTTTATTATTTTGTTATGACTATATTCATGTTGATGATTGTTTTTTGGTTTCAAGGTTGTATCTTGATGTGTTTTTCATGAACAATGTGAGTAGGTTAGTTGAAACCCATGAATTTAGGATGGATTAAGATTGTGAAATTGATAAGTACACCTATTCCCAAAGTTGTGCATGTAAGGTGTTTGATAAAATGCCAAGAATTATAGAATCCATTTTTTTATGACTTAATAGTGCTTAAATGACAAGCCCGTGTTCTATTATTTATGACTCCACATGAACTCCATGTTATTGTTGTGTTTATTGTTGTGATATGGAATGAGCATGATATTGAAGCAATACGAGTATATATATGTTGTGCGCATCCTCTTCCATGTATAAGATATTAAGAACCAAGTGTAGTATGAAATCCCCTACTTACGATATTGTGAATTGTGGACTCTATTCTTATTATCAAGTCAGTCATGTGTGTCAGTTTCCTTCCATCGAGTCCTGGGGGTACTTGTACCTGAAAAATATAGTTTTGTTCCTACAGCCATGTCATGTTATCATGATGCTCTCAGTCAATCTATGATTTATAGAACTCAGACAGTCATGTGACATAGGAAATCTCATGATCTCAGTTAATTCTAAGATAATAGTACCATTCCGTCATTCCACAGAAGTCAGTTACTCAATCCATGTTTAGTCAGTTAATCATGTTTAATCTCTCCAGATGGGAGTAGAAGTTAGCACTGAGTGAACCCAAGGATAGGAACTCACCTGCCAGATAAGGAGGTGATTCTTAGCAGTCATCCTTGTGTTCAAGAACTACGTAGCTAGCATAGGTTTAGACATCTTAACCTGTCAGATTAGGGTTGATGAAGTGATTTGACTTGTCAAACTAGGGTCCCACCATTCTCATTACAGTAAGCTTCTAGATAAGGGTCACTACAGCTTGTCCGTACCAGTGGCACGGTATTGACACCCTTCCAATCACGGTAGAGATTGGACCCCACCTCAGCTATTATAGAGCATTTGAGGAATGTCGGTTAAACAACTTCCTCCCATAGTTTTAGTCTCAGTCTCAGTAAAAGAACTTAGATAGCTCTTGTGATTTCAGTAAACCTAGACTGTCAGATTTAGTCAATTCAATTATAGTACAGAACTTAGATAGTTCCGTCGAACTCAGGACTGTCAGACACAGTCATCCATGTTATCGAAAATCCCAGTATTAGTTATGTTTGATATCAATAAACCATTTATTAGTGTACAAATCTAGATATCATGTATTCACGATCTCAGTTACTATGAATGCATGTTTGCACTCTCACATTCATATTAGTCATTCAATCTGCACTGCTCATGTATGTAAGCCATTTCGCATATAGCCTACCTCACTCATATACTCAGTACTTTAAGTTGTACTGACGCATTTGCGCTATGGTGCTTTCTTTTATATTACACTATAGGTTTATAGCCATGAGTTCTAGATCAGCAGTAGCAGTCGTATTTTTGTATACAGAGTTGCAGTGAGTCCTCTTCATTCGAGGACGCTATGATTTTACTTCATTTATTTTCTTCAGTTATCTTTTAGTTTATAGATTTAGTTAGAGACATGTTCCTTCAACTCCTTAGTCAAACAATATTTAGAGGCTTTCAGATTTAGTTCAGATTTGTTTCAGACTTTAGTTGTTTTGGGTATTTGTTACCTCATATGGATGTTATGATTTGTCAGCTATTTATTCTGTTGAACCTTATGGCCTATTGTTCATGTTTTCCACTTTTTACATATATATTATGTAGTGTACAGGTACAGATATCAGTCATGGGTTAGCTTGTGGTCCTTCGGGGTTATAAGCACCATATAACATTTTTGTTCAGAAAATCGGGGTGTTACAAGGACCTAGTGTTAACATGACCTCAGATGTAGTATGCATAGTTATGTGCATATCATTGCATAATCAGTATTTACAATATTTTCTAATTTACATGTACTCTTATTCAGTTATATTTATGTTACTCTATCAGTTGTTGCTCATGCATATGAATCCATGCATATAAGTTTACCTCACTTAGCATACCAATACATTCAAAGTATTGGAGCATACCTTTGTTTTGTGCTATGATGTCTTATATCATAGGTTCAGATGCACAGGCTCTTAACCACTCTTAGCAGCCCAATCTATCAGCAGTAGACTTAGTGGTGAGTCCGCATAATCCAAGGATAGAGTTGTTATTTTAGCATTTCAGTAAATTTTCAGTAGTCGGAGTTAGTTGGGAACTTGTCCCATCAACTCTATATCTAGACAGTTGGAGACTTCTGGTATAGATTAATAACAGACAGATGTTCAGTTTTTCAGTATTGATTTTTAGTATTCTGTATTTGATTTTAGTTTTGAACCTTATGGCAATTTTGCCTAATTTCTACATTATACAATTTTATTATTTAGTGATTACAGCAGGTACTAGTAATGGGTTAGCTTGTGGTCCTTCCATATTATGAGCATCGTGTGGCATCCGGGGTGCAGACTCAGGTGGTACAATAAATTTGATGCTCTTATTGGTTTTCAATACTCTTGGATTGAGAAAGTAGAGTCTATAATCTGTGGTGCTCTAATTAACGTATAGAACAAGAATATAACCCAAAGAAATTTAAGGATGTGCTCATTTAGGTTGGTATGTTCATTATTCCTACTGACTTTATTGTTTTTGATTATGATACAGATGACAGGGTACCTATCATATTGGGACGTCTATTCTTAGAGATGGGAGGAATACTAGTTTATGTTAGAGAGGGCACTCTAATAATGTGACTGGATGATGAATAGGTGATTTTCAAAGTATCCAAACCACTTAATCCATATTCACACTATAAGTATTTGTACATGATCATGACTATGGAGGTGGCTAAGTGTAGGGTGGTGGAGTGTGCACCATGAATGACATCTTCAGTCTATCTTATAAAGTGGCCCAAGCCATCTATTAAGCTTGAAGTTTAAAAACTTAGAAGGAACTTGCAAAGGCTAGTGTTGAAAAAGATGCAAACCTTGTTACTAAGCACTGAAGAGGAAAAAAAAGTGAGAAGATGGCATCTGAGTAGGAGGAAAAGGATGAAGGAAAATAGCAAAAGAGTAGTGATATGGGTGTGCCACAACACTAAATTAGGTGCTTCTTGGGAGGAAACACAAGTTAATATAGGTATTTAACTTTTTTATTTCCTTTTTATATTACTCTTGTGTTTGTTTTTGTTTCTGTTTTGAGTTAGAGGTTTATAGAAAGTCTGACAATAAAAATTCTAAGCTAAGGAGCATGGCCAAAATTGGTTATGGGGTCCACCAGACCTCATTGTTGATTAATGATGTTTCTATCTAGGCCTAAAGGCCTCTAAGAGTATTTCTATCCTTTCTTTTAAGTTATACTTTGAGACCGAACCTTATTGATAATTAAGGATGTTGCTATCTTTCCTATAGGCCTCTAGGAGTATTTCTATCCTTGCTTTGAAGTCATACTTTAGGGAAAAGGTGTGATTTTAAGTTTGGGGGGGGGGGGATGATTTTCCCACAATTTTTGTTTTAATTATTTTTCTAATTTTTGACTAAATTTAAATTGTTACAAAAAGATTGTCTTTGTTCATTTTTAGTTTTGTTGGTGTCAGTCTAGTAGGGGCACACTTCACACAACCCTTGATTTTTATTTGTGATTCTTTTTTGAGGGGACGCCCTTTGAACCCAGTATCCCTTATTCATTTTTTTGGAGTAAATATTAAAATTATGGTATTAGGAATAAGTGAGATGCTCTTTCTAGTTGCTATGTGTGATTACATGATGCGAGTTGGTTTTTAATGTATTAGGCATGAAAATTGTGTTTAATGAATATTTTTGAGACACCTAGGATAATTTTTATGACTCTTACGTGATGGTGGATTCAAGCTATTGCTTGGTTTAGAGTCTATAGGGATCATACTTAATTTGAGCATGCGTCATATGTGAGTGAGGAATTTCATTATATTCCTTATTGCATATTGATGTTTAGAACTTTCCTGGTGTATGTACAAAGCAAAATAAAGAATTTTAGATTTAGGAGATGACATAGGTGTTTCTTTAATATCTTTGATTCATACTATCTTCTATCTACCCTTATTGTGTGATCTTAGTTAAACCCCTTTGAGCCAATAGCCTACTCCTTAGTAGCCTTATATGTTTCCTATTCACCATTGTTGACTGGCCATAATCTAATACAAAGGTCCTATTCACTTTAGATGAAAAATCATGTAGTTAAGAAGTGTAAAATTTAAGAAGGAAAAAGGTGAGAGTGGCACCTCAAAATAAGAGCTATTGGTGTTGAAAAGGTTTTTGTGTTATGATCGGGAGTAATGTAGTGAAAATAGAAGATTGATCAAAATTGAATCATGTGATGGTATAAAATACTCCATCATTACTATATGGGAACTAGGTTAAAGAGATAGGGAAAAACAAAAGAGTAGGGGTGAATAAAAATAGTGAGAAAATTTGTTGTTGAGAGAGAACTCCAATATATAATGTGATGTGTTATAACGCTTACGGAATATAGTCACTATTACTGCAAATAATATTTCCTTCTATCCCTTATCCTATATTAGAGTCCTTAAAGTCCTACTTGATCTTAATCTTTTGTATTCTGATATTAATGGAGCAATACACTAAGAGAAAGCTTATGATTCATCGTATGTGACATGAGAATTCATTGTGAGAGTGAGTGTAATGAAATTCTTTTACCCACTCTTGTGATGAATTGCATCTCTATGAGTTAGTATGGGTAACTAGCTTGTGGTTAGGGTACATGTTTGATTATAGTTATATGACTTGTATTATCTCTTTAAGTGAGTAATATGCATGAGTTTCCCAACTTGGTGGAGTCAATTCTTGAGGTTAGAATTTGTTTGAAGTAGTATTCATGAGCTATCATGACCCATTTTCCCTTGTCATGATGGTACCTACCATAACCACCAGTAGGTAACCTACACCAGTAGGTAACCTAACCTGCAATCCAAAACTACTAGTAATAGACTACTAAAAGAAATGAAGGAAGAATGCAAAATAAATAAAGCTAAAAGGCTAAATTACACAAGATATTCCCAAAACCTGGTAGAATTAGTACAAGGGATTCTTAAATAGTAAGACTACAAAATAAAGTGAAAAATGAATATACTGATACAAGTCATCTCTAATTATAACATAGAGATTATCCTAGTACATAAAAGGGATAATACCAATACTCTAAACCCCAAGCGATCACCTTATGTCTCCAAACCATAGCTGCTCTGCACAACTCACACAATAATGAAAAGAACCCATTTTATGATCCGCAGGCTTTAGAAGTATAGTATGAGTACCAAACATGTGGTACTCTGCAGGCAACTATCGACACAGCTCCAAAGATAATGAAAATATACATAACATACTAATAAGAATGTAAACTATGCTCAAATATCCATGAAAACTAACAAAGTAAAACTTAAGAGGCAATAAGCATAAACTAGCCTATTCCAATCATAATCCAGGTCTTAAGCACTATACCCATATATCACTAGCCAATATACAAAAAAAAAGGCAGAAAAAGGATATACATATTAATATACAAGTCTAAGGAATTGATATATAACATGAATACATGAAGTAAGGAAGGGATATATTGTAATACCATAACTATACATACCTTTATATATATATATATATGTAAGTATATTGCATAATAAGGCTAACTCAAAAGTACAACCTGAATAATCACACTAGCATCTCAAGGCCTCTTTGTCATTTAGGAACTATTACTAATATAATCAGGGTCTAAAACCATAATGCCTAACCATGGAATAATAATGTGTAATAATATAGCCGTAAGAATATGGAATCATAATCATACCTCAAATATCAATACCAATCAAATAATGAACCTATAATGAGTCAATAATGATAACAACAATAACATATAGTAACCGGCTAGTCCTGAAAAATAATACTTAAATTAACCCACATAACCCAAAAGGTTCGATTAGCACACACAACATACTACAAGTAATCCTCATCATCTATACCTATGCACCACCTATAAGGCTAATAGATATAGATCCATACCGGTGATAGGCAATATGCATGCAAGGATAAATGCAAAGAGAATCCACAATACCATAATTGATCCAAGTTCTATAATGTAATCTATTAAATATACACCTAGCTCAACAACTCACAAAGGTAGGACGTACAATGGTTTCTCTTCACCGACACGATAGCTCACTGACTAAGGGGATTTTAGGGTTTGAAAGTACCCGTATACACCAACCTGATCGCAATCCAGGTTTTCTAATAACCATTATCATCATCAATCCACTCTATCCAGTACTATTTATATATATATATATATGTATATGTATATATATATGAGCGAAAATCATGGATAAAAGGGTGTAAGCTCGTAAATACATTGACCACAGTAAACTCCGGGAGTAAATAATCAAAGTGTAGAAAGGATGAAATCTTCCTCAACTGAGATAAATAGTAGTTACAAAACCATAGATCGGAATATTTCTCAATCAAATTTTTAAAACATAGATTTTAGTCTCAAAGGATCATAAGTTATTCATTAAGATGGTACAATTCCTATAATGAAGAAATCCATTTTGAAAGTTAAAAGTGTGAACAAAACCCTTTTTAGGAGAAAGTGTAATAAATCTATATTTTAGTTGGAAACATACCATTTATTATCTAAGCAATCATGATAGTGTATAATCTATGCAGGCCATCGCCAATACCTATACAATACGATTATAAGAATCAATATGTCTATAAACTATGACCACTTTCTTTCAAAGATAAGGAACTTCTTGGAATCCAAGTAATATCATAATCACGGCCTTGGGCCCAATAGTATCTCCGACATAATCATAACATCATAATTTAGGAAAATATATCACAATCCGTCGAGTATCATATTAACCATTACCTTAAACAGTCATTAATCTCAACTATACCTAATTTGCTAGCAACATAGGGTAATAGGATTGTAGAAGCATAATATGTATTTCACATTAAAGGTTAACGTAATGACCCTCCAGCTCATTTTCTGTATTTCCACTCATTTTATCTATTTATAGCTTTCCTATAGCTACCCCAAGTCATTTGTGACTTGTTGGAACTGATAGTTTGGTTTTTGGGTAGTTCATTTGGCTTTCAGAGCCAATTTCTTACTTTGAAACCTTCGATGGTTCAAATTAGCTATTGGGTGAAAACTTAATTTAAACAACCTTATAAGCCAATGCTAAAGTTCTAACAGCTCCGAAAATTGATTTTAGTTTACTTGGATCCTTTTAGAACTGTCAGATACAGTCAACTCAGAACATTACAAAACTCAGCTAGTTCCATCAGAACCTAACCTATCAGATACAATCACTTAGTATCAGTTATTTTAGATATATAGAGACCAATATCTCATGCTATAAGTACTCAGACTCAGTAATCATGTTATCACAAACTCAGTTATAGTTATTATGTATTCATGCATGTATTCCCATGTTCATGTCATGCAGTCAGTTAGTATAGTCATGCATGTGAACCTTTTTTGGATTAAGCCTACCTCACATGCACAGCAACTCATTTAAATGTACTGACGCATTTGAACTATGGTGTTTTATACCATAGGTTTAGAAGCATGAGCTCCAGACCATTAGTAGAATTCTAGTCTCAGCAATAAGAGTTAACAGTGAGTCCTCATCCTTTGAGGACATGACCATTACTTTATTATCTCATTAATTAATTTATTAGTTGGAGTTAGTTGGAGACATGTCCCATCAACTCCTTATTCAGACATTTCAGTCAGTTAGAGGCTTTTCAAACTATAGTATGTTCAGACAGTTTATTACATATTTTGTTTTGGTATTGTGATACCATATCTTTCAGAGATTATTTTATTAGTTTTGAACCTTATATCCTTACAACCTTTATTTCTATATTTATATAGTATATTATGCAGTATTTAGGTACAGATATAAGTTATGGGTTAGATTGTGGTCCTTTGGGGTCATGAGTACCATGTAGCATTCTGGGTATCAGATTTTGGGCACTACAAACTTGGTATCAGAGCCTAAGTTTCAATAGAGTCCTAGGAAGTGAAATCTGCATCTAGTAGAGTCTTGTACATGGGTGTGTTGTGCACCACATTTATGTACAGGAGGCTATAAGATATTTTAGGAACAGTTTTCCCTTCTTTCAATATTCATGTCATACCAGTGAGCGTAATCTCAAGTCAATCTGTCATTCTAATTTATTTCTCCCTTTTTTCTACAGAACACGCCTCCTAAAAGAAGAAATGGGAATCATCCAGCCCCTCAGCCCGAAGATTTTTTGGGCGAACATATCTCTCATGTAAAGTTCAGAGATGCATTCAAAACTCTTGCTCAGTCAATCGCTGCTTAGAATAAATGATTAATTGGCTTTCCAGCCAACCCAGTGGCCGATTCTGCTATAGCTAAAATTTAGGACTTCACCCGAATAAATCCTTCATCCTTTTTCTAGTCTAAGTCAGATGAGGACCCGCAGGAATTTCTTGATCAAGGTCAAAAAATTACGTACATCATGGGGTTTACTTCTAGGGAGAGTGCTGATCTAGTTGCATACTAGTTCCAAGATATTACTCAATTACAAATAGTGGAACTCAGAGAGGGCTATGGATGCAGGGCCTATTGAGTGGGATAAGTTTCCTACTACATTCTTAGATAGATTCTTTCCCCTAAAGCTGAGAGAAGCCAAAGTGTTAGAATTTATCAACCTCAGGCAGGGCAACATGACAGTGAAAGAGTATTATTTTAAGTTTACTCAATAAGCCAGACATGATCCTCATGTGGTTACAGATACCAGGGATAAGATGAGTAAGTTTGTTTCTGGGGTGAATGACAGTATAGTCAATGAGTGTATATCCGTAATGTTGAATAGTGATCTGAACATAGCCAGGCTTCTAACCCATGCTCAATAGATAGAAGAGAAAAATATTAAGATGAGAGAGAAATAGATTAAGAGAGAAAGGATAGGTAGTTTCAACTTTGCTTAACCTAAATCAGAGGGAAGAAACCTTTCTTAGTTTCATCCTAAGTAAGCAGTTCTAGCTCCTTCTCCAGCTAGTGCTCCAGCTCCTAAGTTTAGGGATGGTAAAAGAGATAGAGAGCCAGGCTCTAAGTCTTAGGGTAGTGTTAGCAGTTCACGCACTTATCCAATTTGACAGACTTGTGGCAAGCATCATCAAGGTATTTGCAGAGCTGGAAGTGGTATTTATTTTGGATGTGGCAAGACAGGCCACAAACCCAAAGACTGTCATCAGTCAGTTCCTCAGGGTCAGCAGAACCGTTTCCCAGCTTAGTCTGATCTCCCAAATCAGAAGGGTGCCACCTCCAGCGCTACTGTGGTAAATACCCAAATCAACTTTATGCTTTCTAGTCACAGCAAGATTAAGAAAATTCTCCTGATATGGTTATCGGTACATTACAAATCTTTCATGTGCATGTTTACACTTTTCTAGATTGAGGAGCTTCTTTGTATTTTGTTACTCCATATATAGCAGTTGACTTTAGAGTCAGTCCTGAAATTCTACCAGAGACCTATTTAGTCTCTACCCCAATGGGTAAAACCATCATAGCTTGACGGGTATACAAGAACTGTCCAATTATGGTATCTCAAAAAGTCACTTTAGCAAACTTAGTCAAATTATAGATGACTGATTTTGATGTTATTCTTGGCATGGATTGGCTTTATTCCTGCTATGCCACAGTCGACTAAAGAAATAGAATAGTCCAATTTTAGTTTTCTAATGAACCTGTCCTAGAGTGGAAGGGTAGTACTTCAGTGTTCAGATTTTAGCATATTTCCTACCTTCGGGCAAGGAAAATAATATCAAAAGAATGTGTCTATCATCTTGTTCAAGTTAAGGACACTAGTTCTGAAATGCCTAGTCTTGATTCAGTCCCAGTCGTGAATGAATATTCAGATGTCTTTCCTGAAGATCTTCTAGGAATTCCCTTCGAAAGGGAAATAGACTTTGGCATTGATCTTCTTTTAGATACTCAGCCTATATCTATTCTTCCATACAGAATGGCACCAGTAGAACTCAGAGAATTCAAAGAGCGATTGAAGGATCTCCTAGATAAGGGATTCAATCAGACCTATCATGTCCCCATGGGGTACAATAGTCTTATTCGTGCGCAAGAAAGATGATTCTCTCAGAATGTACATTGATTACCATCAGCTCGATAATGTCACAGTCAAAAACAAGTATCCTCTTCCCAGAGTCGATGACTTATTTCACCAACTTCAGGGTGCCAGCTATTTTTCTAAGATAGACCTCAGATCAGGCTATTATCAGCTCAGAGTTAGAGAATGTGACATTCTAAAAACATCCTTTCATACTCGGTATGGTCAATTTAAATTCTCGGTCATGTCTTTTGGTCTTACCAATGCCCCAACAGCTTTTATGGACTTGATGAACTAGGTGTTGAAGCAGTACTTAGACATATTCATCATAGTCTTTATAGATGATATTCTGGTCTATTCCCGCAGTGAGCGTGATCATGTAGACCATCTCAAAATCATACTTCAGACTCTCAAAGATCATCAGATGTTCACCAAATTTAGTAAGTGCAAATATTGGCTAAGGTTGGTAGCATTCCTTGGTCATATCATTTCTGGTGATGGCATTAGGGTTGATCCAGATCTTTTGAAGAAGTAAGAAACTGACCCAGACCTATCTCGCCATCAGATATTAGGAGTTTCTTGGCGTTGGCTGGCTATTACAGACGGTGAGGGATTTTCTTCTAATGCATCCCCTATGTCCAGATTGACTCAGAAGAAAGGTAAGTTTTAGTGGTCGATCCTTGCGAGAAGAGTTTTCAAGAATTAAAGACTCGACTCACTTCAGCTCAAGTTTTGGCTCTTTCAGAGGGTTCGGATGGGTTCGTAGTGTATTGTGATATATCCAGAGTAGGTTTGGGTTGTTTCTTCATATAGCATGGTAAGGTCATAGCCTATGCCTCTAGACAGCTTAAACTCCATGAGAAGAATTATCCTACACATGATCCTGAGTTAGGAGTCGTAGTTTTTTCCTTGAAGATTTGGTGGAATTATCTATATGGAGTTCATGTATATGTGTTCACAGATCCTAAGAGCCTTCAGTATGTATTTTCTTAGAAAGATCTCAATCTTCATCAGAGAAGGTGGTTAGAGCTCTTGAAAAAGTATGACATGATTTTCCTTTATCATTCAGGCAAGGCCAATATAGTGGCTGACGCTCTCAGTAGACTATCTATCGGTAGTATTGCTCATGTTGAGGATAGTAAGAAGAATTTAGCTTATGAAATCCATCATCTTACCAGCATAGGTGTTTGCTTAGTCGATACAGAGGAAGGTAACATATGGGTTTAAAGTAGTTCAGAATCGTCTTTAGTTTCCAAGGCGAAAGAAAAGAAAGATAAAGATCCCAGCCTTGTCAAGTAAAAAGAGTCAGTCAAAGATCAGAAAGTAGAGGTATTCTCCTATGGGGGAGATATTATTCTACGTTATCAAGGTTGTCTATGTGTTCCAGGTGTAGACGACTTAAGGCAGTGAATTCTTGCAGAAGTGCATGGTGCGTGTTACTCAATTCATCCAGGGGCCACAAAGATGTACCGCGACTTACGGGAAATCTGTTGGTGGAGTGTGATGAAGAGAGATGTTACAAAGTTTATGGCTAAGGGCTCTACATGTCAGTAGGTTATGATAGAGCATCAAAAGCCTAATGGGTCCATGCAGGAGTTCAGTATTCCTACTTGGAAGTGGGATAAAGTGAACATAAACTTTGTGACGGGTTTACCTCGTACTCATCGCCAGCATGATTCAGTTTGGGTCATTGTAGATAGAATGAAAAAATTAGTTTACTTTCTTCTAGACCATACCTCTTATTCAGCCGAGGATTATGCCAAACTCTACATCAGAGAGTTGGTTAGATTTCACAGTGTTCCATTATTTATTATCTCAGATAGAGGTACCCAGTTCACCTTCCATTTTTGGAAAGCATTCCAACAGGGTCTTGGTACCCAAGTTCATTTCAGTACAACCTTCCACCCTCAGACAAAAAATCAAGTAGAAAGGACCATTCTAAATTTAGAAGATATTCTAAGGGCATGTGCGATTGGTTTCAAGGGTTGTTAGGATGACCACTTGCCTTGATTGATTTTGCATACAACAATAGCTATTATTCCAGTATTCAAATGGCTCTATTTGAAGCTCTCTATGGTAGGAGGTGCAAATCTCAAATCGGTTGGTTCAAAGTTAGTGAGGCCTAAGTCATAGGGCCTGACTTAGTATTCGATGCCTTAGAGAAAGTCCAATTGATCAGAGAAAGACTTCGGGTTGTTCAGAGCCGACAAAAATCTTCTGCAGACATGCGTAGAAAAGATCTCAAGTTTAAGATTGGTGATTATGTCTATCTATAGATCTCTCTCATGAAAGGAGTGAAGAGATTCGGAAAGAAGGGAAAGATCAATCCCCGATATATCAGTCCCTTCAAATTCTCAGTCATTTAAGCAAGGTAGCCTATTAACTCAAATTGCCTTCAGATCTAGCCTCAGCAAATCCAGTCTTCCATGTCTCTTTGCTCAAGAAGTTCATAGGTGACCCAGCATTTTTAGTCCCTATTCAGAGCATAGATGTTCAAAACAACCACTCTTATGAAAAAATTCCAATCAAAATTCTTGACTACCAGACCCGTAGACCGAGGAACAAAGAAGTCCCTCTAGCCAAAGTTTTTTGGCAAAATTATTCAGTTGAGGGAGCTAATAGAGAAGCAGTAGCAGACATGCAGACCAAGTATCCTCACCTCTTTTCTACAAACTCAGATCAAGCTCAAGGTAACAGTTCTCCTTAAGTTTTTTAGTTTTTTGTTCAGATTTCAGTGACAAGCTTGGAATCCATTTCATGTTCAGAATTCCATTATAAACTTAGTATTAAATACCATTGCACAGTCAGTCATGCATTCATGTATCAGTTCAGTTATATAATTATGCATCAAACACGCATTCTTATTATGAGAACCTCGGTTCATCAGAATACTCAGACATGCATTCATGAATTGGTTACACATGCATCAGATATGCATGTTCAGTATGATATATTAAGGTATTAGTCATGTAAGTCATGAGATCATGTTCCAGTTATTCATGTTCAGTATGTACGTCAGTTTATCTTCTCCATTCTCACTCAATCACTTCAAGGATTAATGTTCTCAAAGGGGAGATATTATAATACCCCGTACTTCTACCTAACTTGAAATCATCCAAAGTATGTTAGAAACTTAATTTAAAAGATGAATCCACTTTTATATATGTGGAATTTTTTACATTTTCGGGACCGATGATACTAATTTCATCAAAAATCAACATCGAAAGAGAAAGTTACGGCCGAAATATAGAAGGCTATAAAAACTGACCAGGTGCAACGGTGAGAGCCGACGGACCATCAAGCTAGCGACGGACTGTTACCCATTCTATTGCAGTGAGGTAGTGGGACCACCTTCTTCATAAAAGTGATGGCTCAGGCTAACAAACTATCCAGCAAGTGATGGATCATCGCCTAAGTTGTCGTAAGAGAGGCAGTGAACCCTATTTTGCCCAGGTACGATGGTCAGGACCGACGGCCTGTCAACCAAGAGATGGACCATCGTATCCATGATCGCATACTCCATTTAGATATTTTAAAGTCACTTTTAAAAGGGTATTTGGGTCTTTTTCACCCGTTTTAACCCCTAATAATATCAGATCAAAGCTCATAAGTTCATTATTCATTCATAACATCAAATTAGGGTTTCCTCTCAAAGATATTCCCCAAGAACAAGATCCAAATCCTTCTTCAATAAAGTAAGAGATTAAAGCTCTTCATGTCCAAGAACTTTAACAAACTCACAACCCAGGTATGCCATGTGTTGATTCATGGATCCCTTTCACCTATGAAGCTCAAGAATCTCTTTTCAAAATCCAAGATTTGTGTATGTATGAATGTTCATGATTTAAATTGAATTTAAATTCATGTTCATGATGTTGTGGGGTTTTGATTCATGTTTGAAATTACATATTCCAATTATTGACCCTAGGATATGATGATTTGCATAATAATCATGATAAACCCTTAAATTTACACATTGATGGATGTATCTATGATTTTTAGATGTGTTGATGATTGTATAACCAAAGAATGTTTCCCATGTGTTTGATTAAATGCCTATGTGAAGGAAAAGTTCCATTCTAGTATGATAATATGAAATCCCCATTCATGTACAAGTTCATGCATGTTAAGTGTTTTATGAAACGTCTTAGTCAATGAATTAGGGATATATGTGTAGCCATTGTGGTTCTTTATCACTTGTACTTCATGAAATCCCCATCTTATTATATTATGGATTATCGATGTTGGTCATGTATTCAAGAAAGTCTTGCTTTGTCAGTTTCATTCTATTGAGTCCTGGGGATACTTGTACACGATAATTAGGTGTGTGCCTAGAGCCAGTGTCATGTTTTCAAGATACTATCAGTCTAGCCATGTTCATAGAATTTCAGTCAGCCATGTGACTCAGGAAAACTTAGTAATCTCAAAAACTTTAAAAATTCTATAATCTCAGTAGTATTTCATCAGTCAACAGAACTCAATTAACTCAGTCCAGTCAGTTTAGTTAATCATGTTCTATTTCTATCCAGGTATGAGTAGAAATTAGCACTGAGCGAACCCAAGGATGGGAACCCACATGTTATATGAGGGTGCAATTCTTAGAAGAAATCCTTGCATTCCATAACTGCATAGCCAGCGTAGGTTGAGATATCATAGCCTATTATATGAGGGCAGATGAGGTGGCTTAACCTGTTATATAAGGGTTCCCACCGTTCTCTCTAAAGTTACCTATTATATGAGGGTTACTCATAGATTGACCTTACTAGTGGTGCGGTATAGACACCCTTCTAATTATGGTTACAGATTGGACCCTAACTCAGCCATAATAGCGTATTAGGGGCATATCAGCTAGATAACTATTTCCCATAATTTCAGTTACAGATCAGGACTGTCAGATATAGTCATTCAGTCTCAGTAATAGAACTCAGATAGTTCTATAGAATTTAGGACTGTCAAATACAGTCAACTCAAAATAGTACGGAACTCAGCTAGTTCTATTAGAACCTAGACTATCAGATACAGTCTCTTAGTATCAGTTATTTCAGTTATACATATATCAGTATCTCATGTTATCAGTACTCAGACTTAGTAATTATGTTATCACAAACTTAGTTATAGTTATTATGTATTCATGCATGTATTCTCATGTTTATGTCATGCAGTCAGTTAGTATAGTCATGCATGTGAACCCTTTTTGCATTCAGCCTACCTCGCATGTATACCAGTACATTAGAACTTACTAATGCATTTTTGCTATGGTATTTTATACCATAGTTTTAGAATCATGAGCTCCGGAGCATCAGTAGCATTCCAATCTCAACAGTCAGAGTTAACAGTGAGTCCTCATCCTTCGAGGACATGACCATTACTTTATTATATTATTAATTGATTTATTAGTTGGAGTTAGTTCGGGACATATCCCATCAACTCCTTATTCAGATAGTGCAGAGTTTGTGGCTAAGTGCTCTATATGTCAGCAGGTTAAGATAGAGCATTAGAAGCCTAGTGGGTCCATACAGGAATTCAGTATTCCTACTTGGAAATGGGAAGAAGCGAACATGGACTTCGTGATGGGTTTGCCTCGTATTCGCTGCCAGCATGATTCACTTTAGGTCATTGTACACAAAATGACCAAATCCGCTCATTTCCTTCCAGTCCATACCTCTTATTCAGCCAAGGATTATGTCAAACTCTACATCAGAGAGTTTTTAAGATTGTACGGTGTTCCATTATCTATTATCTCAAACAGAGGTACCCAGTTCACCTCCTATTTCTGGAAAGCATTCCAAAAGGGTCCTGGTACCCAAGTTTATCTCAATACAGCCATCCACCCTCAGAAAGATGGTCAACCAGAAAGGACCATTCAGACTTTAGAAGATATTCTAAGGACGTGTACGATTGATTTCAAAGGTTATTGGTATGACCACTTGCCTATGATTGAGTTTGCATACAATAACAGCTATCATTCCAGTATTTTGATGGCTCTATTTGAAGCTCTCTATAGTAGGAGATGCATATCTCCAATCAGTTTGTTCAAATTTGGTGAGGCCTCAGTCATAGGGCCTGACTTATTATTAGATTCCCTAGAGAAAGTCCCGTTGATCGGAGAAAGACTTCGGGCTGCTCAGAGCCGACATAAGTCTTATGCGGACGTGCACAGAAAGGATCTCGAGTTTGAGATTGGTGATTATGTTTATCTAAAGATCTCTCTTATAAAAGGGAGTGAAGAGATTTGGCAAGAAGAGAAAGCTCAGTCCCAGATATGTCAGTCCCTTTAAAATTCTCAGTCCTTTAGGCAAGGTACCTTATGAGCTAGAATTGCCTTCAGATCTAGCCTCAGTTCATCCATTCTTCCATGTCTCTTTTCTCAAGAGGTGCATAGGTGACCCAGCAGTTATAGTCCCTATTTAGAGCATAGATGTTCAGAATAACCTCTCTTATGAAGAGATTCCAATCAAAATTCTTGACTACCAAACTCGTAGACTGAGGAACAAAGAAGCCCCTCTTGTCAAAGTTCTATGGTTAAATTAGTTAGTTGAGGGATCTACTTGGGAGGCAAAAGCAGATAATGTGAATTAGCTTTCCAATGATACAAATTTGGTAAAAATTAGACATCAGAAGAGAAAGTTATGGCCGAAATACATAAGCTAGTCAAAACTGTCCAAGGGCAATGGTGAGAGCCGATGGACTGTCGAGCTAGTGATGGACCGTTGAACTAGCAACGGACCATCGCACGCACTATTGCAGCAGGGCCTCCTAATCAAGTAGGAACTATTACTAATATAATTAGGGTCTAAAACCATAATGCCTCACTATGGAATAATAATGTGTAATAATATAGCCGTAAGAATAAGGAATCATAATCATACCTCAAATATCAATACCAATCAAATAATGAACCTATCATGAGTTTATAATGATAACAACAATAATATATAGTAACCGGCTAGTATGGACGAATAATACTTAAATTGACCCACATAACCCAAAAGGTTCAATTAGCACACACAACATACTACAAACAATCCTCATCATCTATACCTATGCACCACCTATAAGGCTAATAGATATAGATTCATACTGGTGATAGGCAATATGTATGCAAGGATAAATACAAAGAGAATCCACAATACCATAAAAGATTCAAGTTCCATAATGCAACCTATTGTATATACACCTAGCTCAACAACACACAAAAGCAGGACGACAATGGCCTCTCTTTACCGACATGATGGATCACTAACTAAGGGGCCTTTAGGGGGTTTGAAAGTACCCGGATACACTAACCTGATCACGATCTGGGTTTTCCAATAACCATTATCATCATCAATCCATTCTATCCAGTACCAAATATATATATATATATATATGTATATATTTATATGTACATATATATATATATACAAGCTAAAATCATGGATAAATGGGTGTAAGCTCGTAAATACATGGACCACAGTAAACTCCGAGGGTAAATCATCAAAGTGTTGAAAGGATAAAATCTTCCTCGACCGAGATAAATAGTAGTTACAAAACCATAGACTGGAATATTTCTCAATCAAATCTTTAAAACATAGTTTTTCTCAAAGAATCATAAGTTATTCATTAAGATGGTACAATTCCCATTATGAAGAAATCCATTTTAAAAGTTAAAAGTGTGAACAAAACCCTTTTTAGGTGAAAGAGTAATAAAACTATATTTTAGTTGGGAACATACCATTTATTATTTAAGAGATCATGATTGTATCTAGTCTATGCATGCCATCAGCAATACCCAAACAATACGATTATAAGCATCAATATGTCTATAAACTATGACCACTTCCTTTTCAAGGATAAAATACTTCTTGGAATCCAACCAATATCATAATCACGGCCTTGGGCCCAATAGTATATCCGACATAATCATAACATCATTATTCAGGAGAAAACATCACAATCCATCGAGTATCATATTAACCATTAAATTAAACGGTCATTAATCTCAACTATACCTAATTTTCTAGCAACATAGGGTAATAGGATTCTAGAAGCATAATATGTATTTCACATTAAAGGTTAATGTAATGATCCTCCAGCTCATTTTCTATATTTCCACTTATTTTCTCTATTTAGAACTTTCCTATAGCTGCCCCAAGTCATTTATGACTATTTGGAACCGGCAGTTTGGTATCTGGGTAGTTCATTTGGCTTTTAGAGCCAATTTTCTACTTTGAAACCTTCATTGGTTCAAATTGGCTATTGGGTGAAAACATAATTTAAACAACCTCGTAAGCCAATTCTGAAGTTCCAACAGCTCTGAAAATTTATTTTAGTTTAGTTAGATCCTTGATTTGGGTATCGAGGCTCTTAGACTTATTTTGGGCTATTGGCTAAAAGTTATGAAAAATGGCAAGTTGGTATGGGACCCACTTTTCATTAAAATGACATTAAATAGAAATTTTAACTGTGCTATTGAGTATGAAACATCGAATTAGCATAGTTCTGCATATATGGTTTCTAGATGAATCCCAGGGTGTTGGCAAAGAATAAAAAAAGTTCCAAGTCTCTAGTTGGTGTCGGCTATTTGGTGTGTGTAATACCCTGTACTTCTACCTATCTTAAAATCATCCCAAGTATGTTAGAAAATTACATTGAAAGATGAATCCACTTTTATATATGTGGAATTTTTAATATTTTGACTTTTTATCATGTGGGAAATTGAATTGGCTTGCCAACAATACCAATTTTTTCAAAATTCGACATCGAAAAAGAAAGTTAGGGCTGAAATACAGAAGGCAGTCAAAACAATTGAGGTGTGACGGTGAGAGCTGACGGACCGTAAAGCTAGTGATGGACTGTCACCCACACCGTCGCAGTGAGGCAGTAAGACGACCTTCAGCCTAAGAGCGATAGCTCAGGCCGACGAACCATCGAGCTAGCGACGGACCATTGCCCAAGCCATCGCAAGAGAGGCAGTGAACCCCTATTCTTCCCAGGTGGGACGGTCAGGACCGATGGACCATCGACCTAGTGACAGAACATCGCACCCACTATCGCATACTCTATTCAGCTATCTTAAAGTCATTTTTAAAAGGGTATTTGGGTTTTTTTCCTCCCGTTTTAACCCTTAATAATATTTGAGCAAGGCTCATAATTTCATTATTCATTCACAACATCAAATTATGGTTTCCTCTCAAATATAATCCTCAAGAACAAGATCCAAATCCTTCTTCAAGAAACTAAGAGATTCAAGTTCTTCAATTCTAAGAACTTCAAGAAACTCACAACCCAGGTATGCCATATATTAATTCATGGGCCCTTTCACCCATGAAGCTCAAGAAACTCTTTTCAAAATCCAATATTTGTGTATGAATGACTGTTCATAATTTAAATTGAATTGAAATTCATGTTTATGATGTTTTGGGGTCTTGATTCATGTTTGAAATCCAATTATTAACCCTAGGATGTGATGATTTGCATAATAATCATGATAAACCCTTAAATTTACACACTGATGGATGTAAACATAATTTTTAGATATGTTGATAATTGTATCACCAAAGCATGCTTCCCATGTGTTTGATTAAATGCCTATGTAAAGGAAAAGTGTCATTCTAGTATGATAATATGAAATCCCCATTCATGTACAAGTTCATGCATGTTAAGTATTTGATGAAATATCTTAGTCAATGAATAATGGATATATGTGTAGCCATTATGGTGCTTTAACACTTTTACTTCATGAAATCCCCATATTATTATATTATGGATTGTCAATATTTGTCATGTATTCAACAAAGTCATGCTTTGTCAGTTTCATACTATCGAGTCCTGGGGATACTTGTACCCAACAATTAAATGTGTGTCTAAAGCCAGTGTCATATTTTCAAGATACTCTCAGTCGAGCCATATTCATAGAAATTCATTCAGTCATGTGACTCAGGAAAACTCAGTAATCTCAAAAACATCATAAATTCAGTAATCTCAATAGTGTTCCATTAGTCAACAGAACTCAGTTAACTCAATCCAGTCAGTTCAGTTAATCATGTTCAGTGTCTATCAAGATGGGAGTAGAAATTAGCATCGAGCAAACCCAAGGATGGGAACCCACCTATTATATGAGGTTGTTATTCTGAGAAGCAATCCTTACATTCCAAAACTGCATAGCTAGCGTAAGTTAAGACATCATAGCCTGTTATATAAGAGAAGATAAGGTGGCTTAACCTGTTATATGAGGGTTCCTACCGTTCTCACTAGAGTTACCTGTTATATGAGGGTTACTCATAGATTATCCTTACTAGTGGCACGGTATTGACACCCTTCTAATTGGGGTTATAGATTGACACTAACTCAACCATAATGACGTATTAGGGGCATGTCGGTTAGATGACTACTTCCCATAGTTTTAGTTACAGATTAGGATTGTCAGATATAATCATTCAGTCTCAGTAATAGAACTTACATAGTTCTATAGAATTTAGGACTGTCAAATACATTCAACTCAGAGCAGTATGGAACTCAGCTAGTTTTATCACAACTAGACTATCAGATACAGTCGCTCAGTATCAATTATTTTCGTTATACAGATATTATTAGCTCATGTTATCATTACTCAGACTCAGTAATCATGTTATCATGAACTCAGTTACAGTTATTATGTATTTATGCATGTATTCTCACATTCATGTCATGTAGTTAGTTAGTATAGGTTATGCACGTAAACGCTTTTTGCATTCAGTCTACCTCACATGCATACCAGTAAATTCAAATATACTGACTCATTTGCACTATGGTGTTTTATACCATTGGTTCAGAAGTACGAGCTCTAGAGCATCAACAATATTTTAGTCTCAGGCAGTGAGTTCTCATCCTTTGAGGACATGACCATTACATTACTATCATATTAATTAATTTATTAGTTGCATTTAGTTGGGGACATGTCCCATCAACTCCTTATTCAGATAGTTCAGTCAGTTAGAGTCTTTCAAACTACAGTATGTTCAGACAGTTTATTTCAGGTTTTATTTTGGTATTGTGATACCATATCATTCAGAGATTATTTTATCATTTTTGAACCTTATGGCCATAGAACCTTTATTTCCACATTTATATAGTATATTATGCAGTGTTAAGGTACAAATATCAGTCATGGGTTAGCTTGTGGTCATTCGGGGTCATGAGCACCGTGTAGTATTCCGGGTAGAAGATTTGGGGCGTTACAGTGTGACTGCTAAGGCACGACGATTTAGTGTAGGGCACTTTAAAAGCCCTTTGGATACTTTAGTGCTAGTTTTCTACCTTTCTAACTAGGTTTGTAGGAATGGGAACTACTTTAGTGGCACTCAACCCCTTTAGTGGTGACCTCTAAAGTGGCCCAGTGTCAGTTTAGTGGCATCCACATACCTGAAAAGGGTATAAATACCCCACTTAGCCCAATTTTCATCATTCTTCTCCTATTTCTTTGAGTATTGAACCCTAGAAAGTAGGAACTCTTGGGAGAATCAAGTGTAGGTCGTTTTGGAACTTGGATAAAGTTTATTTATGTATTTCTCCTCTGAATTCATGGTAAGATTCCTTCTTTTTGAATATTAAATAATTTATTTCTTTCTAAAATCCCTAAAAAGCTTGGTGTCTTTAGAACCATTATATCTTGGAATTCACTTATTTTTTAGGTTAAAGGTTCCTTGAGCATAGAGGTACATTGCGTTTGTTTAGAAAATGTCTTGCAAGTAGGCCCCACATGATATTTTAATATAATTTTAGGCCCAAATCACAATAGTGCAATATGAGTATCATTGTTCTCGTATTTATGAGTAGATAGTGATTTTTGATAGTATGACACCTTGAAAAATCTTTTCAAAAAGGAATGTTGGTGATTTAGAGGATTATTCAAGCTTTTCTTTAGTGTTCAAGTAGGCGAGGTTTACCTTCTTTATAAATTGAGGTATCTTGTAGTTTGATTATAATATTATGATGGATATGGGGTGGAATTTAGGTGTTGGAAGAATGAATGTGAATATTAGGATTAGTTTAACTATATAGGCTATCTTGAAATCATAAATTAAGAGTAATTAGCTTAGTTACTCATGCCTAAGGTGAGTTTGGCATCATGGGTCATGTTTAGAATGGAAATGCCTTAGTTGCTTAAGTTAGGTAAAATTGCCTTAGTCATTCATGTTTAGAGTGAAATTTGCCTTAGTGGCTTAAGTTAGGAAAAATTGTCTTAGTTGCTATTATTTTAGGTGGATTGACTTAGTTGTTCATATTTGGGAAGAATTACTATATTAGGACTATTTATGGCTTGTCAAACATCTAGAATGAACTTAGATACCTTATCTAATTAGTCTGGGGTAGAAGTTTCCTAAAATGTATTTCATGGATTAGAAGTGGGTCCTTCCAGCCCATATTAGGCCAACACTTATGGTAACTTTGTAGAGTTATTTGTGCATGTTATACCCTTATTAAGATTCAATTTGGGACATAAGGAGATTGAATATATTTATTGAGTGTGTTAGTTAGATAGTAGAAGATGGATGCTAATTCTTGGTATTGCTAATAATATTACTTATATACATGATTAATGATTAACTTCTTATAGATATGACTAATGTTATGGCCTATATATATACAACTGTTGATATGGATTCCAAATATGATTAATGATATGGCCTATCGACATGCTTAATTATATTGATATCAATCTGTGATCTTAGGTTAATTTATGCATCTCAGTGTTGTTATCCGGGCTCATTTAACTTAGTTTTGTGCTTAATGAGTAATTTCTTATTTAAATAACATCTAAGTGTTACATTATGTAAACGTAATGTTCAAAGTGTGTTTATAGTGAATTTTGAGTCAAAACACCAAATTAAGAATTTAGGAACAAAATTGGAAAAGACATAAAGTCACCATTGAATTTTTCCGAAATATGCAAAAAGATACTATAACTTTGCGGGTGACATATTACCCCCTCCCCCCGAAACAATTTTAAACTGTTATTAATACATCCTTTTGTGTCTAGATGTCATAGAGAGTGTAGTACACTCTCTAATTGAGAGTGAAACAAGAAAATCTTTTACATCTTTAATTTTTTTTAGAATTTATTTCATAAAATACTCTATTTTTAATTTAATTTATTTTTAATTTTTTTTCATTGTCTTCTTCAATGAAACTCACCATTTCTTCCTTTTTTTTTCTTGTTCCTGCTACATTTTTGCTTTTTGTTTTCCTCTTATTTTTTTCTACATTACTTTTAAAGCTTTTTTTCTCCTTAAATCTATTTCTTGATATTTGATTGTTGTGTCTATTTTGAACTTTTAATTTTTAATTTTGTAGTTGTTATATATATTTTTTATGAATAAGAAGAACTCTAAGCTTCAGTTTAATGGAGTTTCGATATCATTATCATTGAGGCTATTTTGATTTTCAAAATTCTTCCCCACATCCAAAATCGTACCATAATAGCCATAACAAACCCTAATAATTACCATCTCCAAAACTTATTTAGCTTGTCCAATTCTAATCTCCGTAAGGCCACAATCCCAAGAAAAATAAACAAACAAGAACAAAAATAACATAATCAACCAATCAATACATAAGTCAAAAAATTGCCAAGAAAAAATGAAGGCAGTGTTTGGAAAAAGAAGAACAAAATTAAGATCAAAAGAACCGATACATACCAGATAAGAAGCTGAAGAAGAATAAAGGAGGAGAAAAAATGATAAGGAAAAATAAAAAATAGTAAAGTACAAAAATCATAAATAAAATTCAAAATTAAATAAATTTTACACGTGGGAGATATTGATTGGTGCGTGATTATTCTCTCTTTCTTGCAACTATGATTAAATGAAAATGTTCTATTTATACTACTTTAAAATTATTTCAGGGATTAATAGATCTCCCTCAAATTTAAACTATCTTTTTATAAATCTTGGACAAGTTCAGTGGTGACTTTATATCTTTTCTTGAACAAAAATGAGTACTCTAAGCTTGAGCTATGGCCTTTACTAGTTCATTGTCTTGATTTGTATCTTGTTTGAGCTCGAATATATGGTGTCTGATGCTATAAGATTGTTGGAGATTTTATTGTGATTATAAATAGAGGTTACAAAAGATGAAAATTTAGTAAAAATATCATCACAAAGCTTGGACTTGTATGATAAAAGCATGGGACAAACTTGGACCAAAGTTAGACGTTTTGGACTTCTTAGCCTGCCACGCTACCTAGGTGCCATGATAAGTCCACATAATACCCTTGGAATCATACTAGATGGTCAAATATAGTGTGCTCCTTCATTTTTGGTGTTCTGCTGCTAGATGGGATGATATTTGCATGGCACGCTCTTATGTTGAAATTGGCAATTTTAATCCTCCTATAAATAGGACACTTAGTCATTATGTTAGACACCTTGGATGACCTTGGGACTTGAAGTAAGGCTGGAGAACATTTAAATTAGGGTATTTATATCTTTACTTTAGTTTTTTTATGTATATTAACATGGATTATGCTTTTGTGATTCTTGCTGCATCTATGAGTGGCAAAACATCCTTTTATGTATATTTTGTTATGGTGTTTTATCATTTTTGGCTGTTTTTTTATTAATATTATAACTATTTTAATGTTTCACAATCCTTAATATACATGTTTTAATTATATTGTGAACCCAAAAAGATGAAAGATGTAGTAGAACGTGGGATGAATAAAATAGTATCATAATCTTCATAGAATGATGTTATGATTTTCAATTATGATAGGAATATTGTTAAGTGCCCTATTTTATTCAAGTAAGGAATGAATACTAAAGAATTTAACTTTATTCTTGCATCCCTGCTCAACATGTAGTTGCAGGGCTAAGTTTGATAATTTATTAGAGGTTCATAAGGCCATAGTCATTGTATAGACCCTGTAAACCACAACCAATATAAATAACCTAACTAATGAAGTTTGATAATGTAGTATGATTGATCACGGTGCCTTGATCCTAGATTTCTCTCCGTTAATTGACCATGAACTTTAATTTACTGCATTGTTTTAGTTTACTATTAGTTATAACTTTCAAACTCTTGTGGTTACGTATGCAGTGTTTGAATCTTAAGAGTTGAACTTATATTAGATAGTTCTTTAACACTAGTTTCTGAGAGATCGATACTTGACTTGTAAATGGCCGCTATATTACTTGGTCAGACGATGTACACTTGCATGTGCGCTCGAGCACAACAAGTTTTTAGGATATTTTTGGGGACTTGTAATTTGGCAACCATTGTAGTTTTAGTTTTACTTTTTGACTTCCTTGGTTCTTTTCACTTGGTCTTGTTTTCTGAATTTGGAAGCAGCTGGTTAACGTGATAGTAAGCTGGCAGGGGATCGGTAATTGGTGAAAATAGACCCCGAGATCGAGCAATGCTTACATAAATAAAATAGAGAATTAGTCCTTCTCTATCGTATCCCACAAATTCATAGAGAAGAGATCATTCCTTCACCCATGGATCAGGATCTACCTACCTGCAGGACAGTTTACAAAGTGGCTATCCCACTTGTAATGAATGTCACCTCCACTATTCTCAGACCGGTTGTCAGAGGTAGATTTGAACAAAATTAGAATATGATGTAGCTTCTGCACATTAGTAAAAATTTTGTCAGGCTATCATATGAAGATCCAAAAGTCTACTTGCAAAACTTTCTGAAGATCGGTGACATATTTATCCTAATGAATATGCCAGCTGATTATGTGAGGATGACACTCTTCCCCTTCTCGCTTTTGGGGGAAGAAAATAAGTGGTTTAATTCTGAGCCAACAACTTCTATCACAACATGGTATGACTTAGCCCAAAAGTTTCTCATCCGATTCTTCCCATTTGGCAAGACTATGAGACTTCGCAATGATATTTTGAGCTTCAAGTAAAGGATGGATAAAAACCTATATCATGCCTAAAAGATATTCAAGTATCTTCTTTGGGACAGTCCACATCATCAACAGTCCAATGAGGTAGTATCCCAAACGTTTGTAGAAGCTCTTGTCCATAATACAAAAATTTTGCTTGATTTAACTTCAGGTGGTCAGGCTCTGGAGAACACTTATGATGAGATGTATACCTTTTTGAACCATATAGATTAAGAAAATCCTAATAGGCATAGAGACGTGTCCAGAAGCTCTATGTAAAAGGTAGCATGTATGATCAAAGTTGATACCACATCATCCTTAGCCGCCCAACTTTCAACTATGCATAATTAAATGATGAATCAATTTACCTAGTTGGGTGTGCAACAGTCTCAGGCTCAGGTTAATATGGTGCAGCAGACACTAATTTGATGTGAGATTTATGGCAATAGTAGCCACTCTTAAGACTTATGTGGTGCAAATATGGAGTCGGTAAACTTATAGGCAATGCACAAAAGCCAAATTATGGTAATGCCTACAACCAAAAGTGGCAGACTTAACCAATGTATCCTTGGGGTAACAATCAGCAGTAGCATTTTTAGCAGCAACAATATAATACTTAGGCCAGAAACATTGAAAATACACTAAAAAAGATTTTGTTCAAAAATCAACAAGTAGCTTACAGACAGTTAGAGCAACAGTTGGGATAATTATAGTAGGCATAAAATACAAGGTATTAAGATGGTTTATTGAGTGATAATGAACCTCCAAAGAAAGTTATGGCAATCACTTTGAGGGGTGGTAAGGAGATTAGTGACTGACCTCCAAAGAAAAATAAGGAGGTAGATGCAGAGTTGATTCCTCAATAAGTTGAAAACAAGGTTTTTAATAATTTGGGGAAGTCTGAATACTCAAAAATAAAGGTTGATGAACAAATGAATAACAGACTACTACCACCATTCCTGAAGATATTCAAGAAATCCATAAAGAATGCCTATTTCAAGAAGTTCTTTGACACGTTCAGAGAACTTCATATCAAAATAACTTATTTAGATGTTTTGCAGGGAATGCCCAAGTACGCCAAGTACTTAAAAGATATGGTGACTAATAAAGTGAAGTTGTAGGGAATTGAGAAGGTGGCATTGACAGAGGAGTGCAGCTTTATGGTAGTGAAAAAGATTCCCGAAAAGCTTAAGGGCCCAGGAAGTTTCACTATCCCCATATAGATTGGCGATGGTGAACTAGTCCATGCCTTGAGTAATTTAGGGTAAAATATAAATTTGATGCCTCTGACCATGTTCAAAACTCTTGGATTGGGTAATCCGAGACCATTTCTTTTAATGTTGCAATTGGTGAACAATACCATTGTGAAACCCGATAGAATAATTGAGAACTTCCTTACAAAGGTTGGTAAGTATGTAATTAATATTGATTTTATTATTTTAGATTATGATGCAAATTACAGGGAAATGATTATTCTGGTATGTCCATTCTTAGCTACGGAAGGAGCATTATATGTGAGAGAGGGCACTCTTACAATGGGATTGAATGATAAAAAGGTGGTTTTCAGAGTTTATAATCCACTGAATCCACCTTATCACTACCAAGATTTATGTATGATTATAATGGTGGAAGTGGATAAGTATAAGGTAATAGAAAGTGCACCACCAAAGACCTTTTTGAATAGTCTCATTGAATGGCTTAAGCCATTACCTAAGCCTGAGTTGAGGATGATTGATGAACCTGAAAAGGCTAAATTTGAAAACGTGGTCGACCTTGATTTCACACTCAAGATATCAAAAGAAAATGGAAGAAGTCCTCCGAGTAGGAGGAAGAAAATAAACGAAGTAGGTTAAGAGTGATGTTGGGTCGTGTTGCTACACTAAATCAGGTGTTGCTTGAGAGATAACCCAAGTTAAGGTAGTTTTTATTTTTGGCATTTTTGTTTTCATATGGCTTTTATTTTGTTGAGTCCCAAGTTGATGGGAAGTCTGAGTATTGGAAACTTAAGCTAGGAAGTATGTTAGAGACTGGGTGTGGGGTCCCCAACCCTCTTGATGTTTAAAGATATTGCTAGCTAGTCCTAGATACCCTAAAAATTATTTTTATCTCTATATTTGAGTTTACTTTGGGGACAAAGTAAATTTTAAGTGTGGGGTTGAAGAATTCCAATGGTATTGGGTGACAACGTGATACTGTTGGGTCTTGAGTCTTAATTTTTCCTTAGTTTTTGGGTTAAACTAAAAGAAATTGAAAATTTTAAAAAGATTTTCTTTTTCATTTTTAGTTAGTTGGATCAGTCTAGACGCACACTTCACCCGCCCCGTGGTTGTTATTTTTAGTTCTTTTACATGGAGGGCCCTTTGAATCCAGTATCTTTTTTCTTTTAGGAGTAAATATTAATTGTTTTATTAGGAAAAGTGAGATATTCTGGTTGATGCTATGTATGATTGTATAATGCAAGTTGGTTTTGTGTATAAAAGTATGTTGTTTGTGTGAATGACTACTTTTGAGACTCCTATGCTTTAGTTTATGACTCTTGTATATTGTTGGATTAATTCTGAATTCTTGTGATTGTTTGGTTGAGAGTCTATGATAATCCTACTTGAGTTGAGGATGTGCAATGTGTGGTGTATGGTTTTGTGTATTCCTTATTGTATTTGATGTCTAGAACTTTCCTGGTGTGTGTCTAAAGCAAAATAATGAGTGTGGATTTAAGAGATAATATAGGTATTTCATTGATAGCCATGTTTCATAGCCTTTGTGACCTACCCTTGTGCATAATCCTAGTTATCCACATTGAGCCTTTAGCCTACTCTTTGGTAGCCTCATGTATAGCCTGTTTTCTTTCTTTGTTTGACTTTAATTTAATCTTAAGCTCCTAAGCACTTTAGTGAAAATTGAATGAGTTAAGGGATGTGAAAAACAATAAGAAAAGAGGTGAGAGTGAGATCACAAGAAATATCTATTGGTGTGGAAAATTGATTTCTTATAATTGGGAGTTGTGTGATAAAAAGAGAGAAAAGTGTTAAAATTTGAATAAGATATGAATGTAAAACACCATTTCCATATTATATCTGACTGGATTAACGAGATGGGGCAAAATAAAAGAGAAAGGATATGATAGAAGTGGGAAAAATTGGTTGTTAATAGATTGATCTTAATGTTCACGTTATGTATTAAGGTGCTTAAGGACGTTACTCACTACTTTTAGCTAAATAGTTCCTACTAGTCCCTTACCTACATTACAACCCTTAAAACCCTATTTGATACTAAGACCTAATATTATGATATTAGTGGAGTACTACACTAAGGGTAAGCCTATGGTTCATCTTGTGTAACTTGTGAATATTTTTTTAGAGTAAGCTTAATTTAATTCATGTACCCATTTTGTAATAAATTGCATCAATATGAGTGATCATGGGTAACTCTCTTATTATGAAGGCACATGTCTAATGATAGCTGGGTGCTTTATATGATCTCGTTCATTGAGTAATATTCATGATTTTGCCAACTTGATGAGTCAATTCGTTATGTTAGGATGTTTTAAAGTGGTGTTCTTGAGCTTTCACCTGTGTACAACATGCTTAAGGTAAAACTATATGATCTGTGTAGTCATTGTAGTACTAGATTGAATGTTTTGCTTGTTATAGTAGTGTGGAGTACTCTCTAATTATGATGGTTAGAGTGAAGAGTTGTTCGAGAATGAACGAGGCTTTAAGTGTGGGGTGATGATCTGAGGTTGATGTATGCACCTCAGTATTCTTATACGGCCTCATTTAGCTTAGTTTAGAGGACTTATCTAATGATTAATGAGTATTTTTGGTCTAAATAAGTATCTAAGTATCATGTTATGTAAACGTAATGTTCAAAGTGTTTTCATAGTATTTTTGAATCAAAACAACAAGTTAAGAATCAAGAAACAAAAACTAGTACTCTTAGCTTGAGCCATGGCCTTTACTAGTTTATTGTCTTGATTTGTATCTTGTTCGATCTCTAATATGTGGTGTTTGATTCTATATGATGCTTAAAGAGTTGATCATTATGATAAATAGAGGTTACAAAAGATAGAAATTGAGTGAAAATAACATCAAAACGCTTGGACTTGGAGGGCAAAAGCATGGAATAAATAGGACCAAAGTTTGACGTTTTGGACTTTTTGGCATTCTATGCTGCCTAGGTGTTACGATAAGTTTTTGGAATTCTATTTTAAGAATCCTAGAGGGTCAATTCCAGTGTGAATCCATATTTTTAGTGTTCCACAGTTCCTAAATGTTGTGATATTGGTATGGCACGCCCTTAGATTGAAATTAGCAATTTTTGCCCTCCTATAAATAGGACAGTCATCATGTTAGAAACCTTGGATGACCTTGGGACTTGAAGGGAGGCTGGATAGCACTTAAATTAGGGTTTTTATCTCTATACTTTAGTTCTATTTATGGATTTTAACGTACATCTATGAGAGACTAAACACCCTTTTTCGGGGTTAAGGCTAAGAACATGAATATTATTGTTATAAATTGATTTGGTTATGGTTTTTTATCGTTGTTGTTTGTTTTATTATCCTTATTATCACTATATTAAGGCTTCATAACCCTTATAATACATTCTATAACTCTATTGTGAACCTAGAAGGATGAATGATAAAGTAGAACTGTCATGACCCGAGGTTACCCCTAGTCGGGACACGGTACTTAAGGTCACAAGTGACCCCAAGCTAACCTATGATTTGGAACCTGTTATGAGCACTGAATAAAGTAATACTAAAACAACATGTGGGGATGATAAACTTCTGAGATACGGTTTAGAATGGAATACTTGATGTGCCTTGGAAACATTGCACATTCGATTCTTAAAATAAGGAATTTGTGCTTGGACTTAGGTTATATTGTTGGTTATGGTGTCGTCTTGTGATTTGTGTAGGTAGAATAGGCTAACACTGGTGTTGGACTAAAAAGAAGAAAGAAAAGGCTGAAAGGCAAAGTACTAGTCAAGCTATGAGTCATAAAGTAACCTTACGACTTGTAGCCAGACTCGTCAAGATACTACATGAAAAAGTGAAGTTAAGAAACCAAGTAAAGATTTATTATGATTAGATACTACGACTCGTAAGAAGTGGCTACGATTCATAAAGAACAATTTTCAAGAGAGTAGTGATAATGGATGAAGTCCCGAACTGAAGTTATAGATGGCTATGAGTCGTTAGCTCTAACTACAACTCGTAGTGAGCAATCGTAAAGAGACTAGTATTTAGATGTCCCAAACTTTAAGGCACAAGTGATAACGACTGAAGACCACGAGTTGTAAGGAATAGCTACTACTTATGGTGATGAATCATAATGAAAACATAAGCTTGGATCTTGGAAGATGAAACTACACTAGAATGCCAACGACTAGCAAAGCTACGACACTTAAGAAGACCCTACAAGTCATAAATATGGCTGACTTTCTTTTCCTAGTCTGCTTTAATTAGGATTTCTTTATTATTTTGAGATACTATAAATACCTTAGGGTTATTCATTTATTAGGATTCACACTTTTACATTACTTTTCATACTTTGATAATTAAGATTTTGTTCTTGAGATTTCTGGGTTCGTATTCAATTGGAGACTTTAAATTTTTACTCTCTAGTTATTGTGAAATTAATTACACCTGTTCATTAATGATTATCATGGATTTTTTCATGAACATGAGAGAACAATTTCCTTGACTAGGGTTGTGGGAACCCTTGCATATTAGCTACGTAAAAGAAGTAAGAGATTTATTTAGTCTACTATAGTTGCGTGTATTTCAATATTCTTCATGTTTATTGAATCCAAGCTACTACAGAAGCTTGAGGATTGCATGTATTCGAGAACATCCTTACAAGGGAGTTTAAGATTGGGTAAAAGCTATTACAATAGTAAGACTCACAAGTTAAAGGGTGAAATCTATCAATGTGTTCACTAGACGGTTAATAAAACATAGCTTGTCAACTTTACATGCAGAGCAGGAGGTTTGGTGGATTGAACACGAGAAACATACGTAGTTGTGAACCTAGGGGGAACAAAGTCCTAGTGTTCGTCTTCTATTATTTACAAACTCAAGCATTCAAGTTTGGTTACTTGTTACTTTTGACTTCAAATTCTCCCTATTTTATTTTCTATAATTGCTAGTGGATTTTGCCAAGTTTAAGATACTATTAATTTTTTCCTCTAGGTTCGGCCCCAAACTGAGTTGGTTTACTATATTTGGCCTCGACCGCAACATACTTCTTTAGAGGTTAGTTTTAGGAAAAATCAAATTTTAGCATTGTTGCCGAGGAAAATAGTGTGAATTGTTAATTGGGGTTAGTGAAGTTTGCGGATTTTATTTTCTATTCTTGATTTGGTATATGCCAGTGTATCCCAAACACTAGGAATAAAGGGAAATGCTTACTCATATTAGATCTGGAGCTCGAAAGAATTCTACAAACACCATAAAGGATGTTAGAGCAAGTTTATGATGGTGTTCCTACTGGGGTTTGAGACCCTCAGATTTTACCTCCTCCTCCACCTGCTAATCAATAGAATATTACTAAGAGATAGACATTGTATTTGTTAGTAGAGATAGATAAAGAGAGAAGATTAACTGAGAAAGCTCGATTAGTTCAACAAGCACATCTTGCTGTACCAAAACCAGCAAAAGATCGTAGAGCACCACTCGATGCAAGTCGTGGTAGAAGGTGTAGTGTCAGACCTAGAGTAGTCCCAACATACCAGTATCTACCACTGTATGATAAATCTAAAGACATAGGTTATGTAAATCCTACTGAGACAGGAGCTATTGTTCCACCTGCTTTAACCACGAATATGAAGATTGATATTACCAGTGCAAAGATACTACTACTGAATCTGAAATGTGTATTCTTGGGTGAAGGAATAGGTGATGCAAATATGAACCTAGCCAATTTTACTACGATATGAACATCATATACCATTCCTGGGGTAGATCAGGAAGCATTAAGATTATTATTATTCCCTTTTTCACTGATAGGTGAAGAATCATTATGGCTGGGAGAAATTATTAGAGGATCAATCACAACTTGGCATGAGATGCACTGATAATTTTTGAATCAATTATTCCCTCCTGTCAGGAAGCTGCAGTTAAAATCTGAGATCTATAAATTTAGGCAGTTACCTACAAAGTCTATGTATAAAGCATGGTTTCTATTCAAAAAGAAGTTGAGCATGGTACATTATCACAAGATTCCAGGATCAAATTTGTTTGAGATATTCTATAGATCCTTGAATTTTAGCTCTAAGGAAATGTCAGACATAATTTCTAGAGGTGAACTTATGTGTCTATGTTGGGAGATGGCCCAAGATATGTTAGATGATATTTCTGTCACATATTAAGGATGCCATACTCGGGAGGCTAATAAAGGGGATGATATATATATTATTGGAGTTACATGTGAATACAGAGCTAGTGATAATACGGTATCACAAGAGTGCACAACTTAAGACTGATATTGGATTTCTTTCTAAGCAATTTGTAATAATGACAGCTAAAAAAGTGAACGCACTGGGGGTGCAGTAATCTACATCCAGAACTTATGAGTCTGATGTAGATAAAGAAGCAAAGTATTTGATTTGAAAAGTGGTAGGTTTTCTAGCCAGAGGCTAAGAAGACAAATGTCAGAACTATTATGGTGATAATTCCAAGATAAGAGTAGAGAATGAGATGATGATTAGAGATACAATGATGACTGATGTGTGAGCCCATGCTAACACATTTGAAGCTTTTAACTCTAAATAATTGCAAAGTCTTGAGCAACTTTAGTCGTTTTTGATTAGTTTACTTTGATTTTGTAGAAAAAGTAGAGAAGAGGGGGAAACACTAACAAAGGAAGCAAAAAGACTGAAATCAAAAGCAGATAGAGAGCTAAGTGTGGCTAACAACATCCATGACATGTCGTTAGCCTGGTGATAGGCTGTCATGAGTGCCATCAACCCTAAATAAAAATTGGGAGTTGCAGAAAGATTTGTGATGACCTTTATGACACGCCATCAAGATCCTGATATGATGTCACTATCTTCATTAACCTTAGGCTGTAGATGCTAAAATTGAAGAGATGCTGACGATATCCTTGATAGGCCGCCAAGGTCATGATAGGCCAACATGGACGTCGTCGTCTATTCCGAAGAAAGTCTGAAACTTTTAATTTTATTTCCTTATTTAGGATTTACTATTTTAAAGAATTGTTTTAGGGTTTTTATGAATATGAAATTATCGAGCTATCCATAGACATATTGACAATATATGATTTTTTCTCTCTCTCTCTCTAAGAATAATATTTTAGAGTTTTGCCTTGTGATTCAATTACAAGAACACTTTTGATTTCCTTCATTCTTGTAAGTTAATCTTTCCAGTTATGAATTGAAATTGTGTGCTTATTTCTTGCATCATGAGTACCTAAACACTCTTAACCTGGATTATGGAATCTAGGGTTGGGTTAGATAAGGTGTTAATTAATTACTCAAGGTTTAATAAGTGTTAGTATTTCTTGGTAATTCTAAGATTAGAATTTATGTCTGTTGGTTGCAAACAATAGGTGTACCTACTTTAGTTTGATTGAGAAAGAAATCATAAACAGTAGGAAGTGAATTATCAATAGGGACTCGAAAAGGCTTCGTTTAATAATCAGTGTTGTAACAAGGTTGAATAACCTGAGGTAAAATTTGGGAAGTGAGTTGCGATTCCCTAAGTCCGAGAGGATTAGGAAATTAAACGCTCAAATAGGTCGAGAGACATTTGATCATATCATCAATAAAGATATCTTGTCACCCTAACCACCGTGAGAACCTTGATTTAATGGTAGCATTTGTCATGTTACGTAAGCCCTAGTGAACATAATCCTAGTTATCTCATAAAATCTTGGTTACAAGTATTAAGTTCAACGTAATGAACAATTTTCTGCAAAACTAAAACCCCCCATTTCAGGAAACAGTAAACTACCAGTAAATTAAATTGTAAACAACTTGAGTTCACACCCTATTCCCTATGGGATTCGACCCCAACCTAGTTGGTTTTCATATTGACAACGATCGCTTACACCCATTCAAGAGTTTAATTTGAGCATTATCAAAAATGGCGCCGTTGCCAGGGAATATAGTTGTAAACTTAAAGTTTGTGTGTGCTAATTTTCTATTAGTTAAGTTTCCTTGATTTATATTTATTTGTTGTTTTTGTCTATTATAGGTACTGTGTTGTTTATGCCAAAAACAAGAAGCTCCGGACAGCAGTTATTACCAATCAATCCAGAACCTCAGCTATAGGGAGAATGACTGAACAACAGGAAGCGGACAGACAAGTCTCTTTTGCCAGGGTTTAGGTGAATGTATAGAATTTTGGTCAACAAGTACGTCACCAGAACCCTAATGATGAAAACTTCAGTGATGAGGAATTGTTGAATCCTCAAAACCTAAGGCGAGCTGAGTAAATTGCTGCACCAGTGTAGTGAAATGTCAATAGAAATTGTCCAGCCCGAGAAAGGTATGGTCAACAGCCTGTTCAATATGAGGTTGATGAAGATGATGAAGGAATAGACGGAGCTGGTGCAATGGGTGCTATCATTCCTCCACCTTTGGCACCGGCTGCAAAATTTAGCATAACAATCACCATGATCCAACTCCTAAATCTAAAGGGGTTGTTTGAAGGCTTTCCTGGTGATGATCGAAAAATGCATTTGGTGAACTTCATCACCATTTGCAAATATTTTGACAATCCGAGAGTAAGCCAGAATGCAATTAGGTTGAGATTATTTCCATTGTCTCTATCTGGGAGGCAACAATGTGGTTAAACGAGCTAGAGCCCAATTCTATAACCAAATGGAGACAAAGTTGGAGACAGTTGAAAGAGACGTTTCTAGAACGATTCTTTCCACCCTCCAGAAGGGTACAGCTGAGGGACAAAATCAGTAACTTCAGATAGCTTCCAATTGAAGTATTGCATGAAACCTGGGAGAGATTTAAGAAGAAGTTGGCTCAATGTCCGAATCATAACATGACGAACTTGTACTTGATGGAGACTTTGTACAGAGCTTTAAACTCTGTGACAAAGCCAATTGTAGACAATGCTACATGTAGTTCATTCATTCACCTCTCTTTTCTAGATGCTTTAGACATGCTGAATAGAATGACCAAGCAGAGTTGGGCTTGGCACACCAGGGATTCTGTGGTGGATAGTCTTACTATTTTTGGTGGTATGACTACGGAGAAGCGTGAAAGGGATGAGGAGCGAGACCAGTACATAGCCCACTTAAAGACACTGATGGACATGCTGACCAAGCACTTGCTGTTAGGCAAGAACGATATAGTTAAGGCTATGGAATATCAAGGTACTGTGGCTACGAATGCTGATGCAGAGGCAAACTATGTAAGTAATCAGGGGGCTTTCTGAGGCAATAGCCAAGGGAAGCCTGATTATAAAGATAGGGAGCAGGGAAATTGGAGAAGCAATAATGATAGGAGTGGTTTGTATATTCCTCCTGGAAGTCGGGATGCTACAACAACTATCTCGGGCAAGATGTCCATGGCGTACATGATAGAAATGTTTTTGAAAGGAGTGGAAGCTACCAACTTGAGGGTAACTTCTATGAAGAGTGAATTCTCTACCCTCAGTTAGTTGGTTAGCTCACACTCTGCTTCTATTAAGCAATTGGAGCAGCAGATGAGTCAATTTTTTGCTACACTGAACTAGAGAAAAAGTGGTAATTTACCTAGTGATACAGTTCAAAATCTATGGAATGATGGCTCATGTATGGATATTACCACTCAGAGTAGTAAGCTGTTACTTGGCCCTTCTGTGGGCAAATCTATAGAAGATGAGGTAAGAGTTGATGAACCCGAAGAAAGTAATCCAGTGGAGTCTGAGAAGGTAGATAGTTCTGTTAATGATTTGGAGAAAGAAGAGGAAGCGGTGTTAAAAACTATCCCTAGAACACCACCCCCTTTCCTTAATGATTGAAGAAAGAGGTTGAGGATGCAAAATTCGAGAAGTTCATGGCAATGCTCAAGTAACTGACAATTAATGTGCCTTTGATTGAAGCACTAAAGAAAATGCCAGGCTATGCAAGGTTCATGAAAGACCTCATCACGAAGAAAAGAAAGGTCAGCAGTGAGGAGGTGGACAATCTTCACCATTGCAGCGCAGTTTCCACATGATTCTTAGTACAAAAGAAAGTTGACCCAGGAGCATTCACTATTCTGTGTAAAATTGGGTCTCTGGATGTTACAAAGGCATTATGTAATTTGGGTGCCAGCGTAAATATGATGCCATTAGATGTTTACAATAAGCTCAGTTTAGAAGCTCCTACATCCACTAACATGCGACTCGTAATGGTAGATAGGTCGATAAAACGGCCAGTTGGAATTTTGCATGATGTGTTGGTGAAAGTGGCAAACTTTATTCTTCCTGATTATTTTGTGGTATTGGATTGTGATGTGGACTTTGGGGTACCCATTATTTTGGGTAGGCTATTCTTAGCAATAGGAAGAGTAATAATAGACATGGAGTTAAACGAGCTTAAATTTAGGCTCGGTAAGAAAGAGGCAAAATTCAAAATGCATCAACCCATATCGCAATAAAATGATATGAATGTCTTCTCGATCGTTGACATCTTCTATGATGATGGAAAAGGGGGATCAATAGGTTGTCTTGGCGAAGTCTGAGTAGTCAAGGTAACCCAGTCATGCTGCGATAGTAAATTAGACGTTATTGGGAGGCAACGCAAAGTTTTTATATTTAAGCAAGTATTTTTATTTTTAAAATTAGGATTTAGTATAGACAAGGTGGAAAAATGAAAAGGTCAGCTGGAAGGTCATGAAGACATCCATGACAAGTCGTCACAACTGTGACAAGCTATCATGATTGTCATCACTTAGATCAGGGAGGAGAAATTCTCTGCTTAAGGGTGATGATGATCATGATGGACTATCACACTCATGAAAAGCCGTCACAAATCATCATCAGCCCAAAGCCTAAAATCTAAAAATAAGGCCTAACTTTTACCAGATCCGACCTGGCCTAAATCGCGAACCTTTTCAAATTTCCACCGCTTTAACTTCTTTTTCTTTAGTTATTTCTTTCCTTAGTTAAAATATTTCCCATCGTTTGCAAAAACAATCCAAGAAAATAATATTTCTTTATGTGTGAGTTACACTAAAAAATAAAGAAAATCTTCCTCCTTCACTCTTCCTTTGGTGTGTGACTTTAGTTTAAGAGCTCCACCAGGTATACTCTACTCTAACTACTCTTTTATTGTAATGTATGATGAATGAAAGTCACCCCAAGTCCCAAATATGCTTGAACTAAGCTCAACGTGAAAAGGAGGGTGCAAACCTTAGGTTTGAAAAATTAGCTCACAATTTAAATTTATGTGAATCTCGAGCAAAAATGGGGATGAAAATTTTAGTTAACGTTAAAATGAGGTCTGACAAGTGTGATGACATTCGAGACAGGCTATCACAATTGTGAAGGCCTATAGGAATGTCTTCAAGCTCTAAAAAAACTGAAGTTGGTTCTATCCAGAGATGACGGCATTCATGACAGGCTATCACTATTGTGATGGCCTATAATGAATGTCATCAAAAAGTGGAAAAAAGATTATTGGGTTCTGTCTAAGGTTGAAGACAACCGTGATAAGATATCATGGTCGTGATGGCTTATCATGAATTGTCGTCACACCTGCACCCTAAAACATAAATGAGCTTAAATGATTAATTACTTATGTTTGTGATCTTTAGGGTTGACTAATGTTTCTATGTACTTTGAAATGGAACCAAAAAGAAAGAGTCCCACAAAACCAAAGAAAGCAGCCAAAAATGATGTACGTTGTAACCTCCTCAACGAGGAATCTGACTATGAAAAGGAGGAACCCCTGCTCAGGAAGAGAAAGAAGCAAAGTATAAATAAAACTCCACCACCTCCACCAATTGAGGTTGAGGACACTGATGATACTGAGTCGACCACAGGTTTTGAGCAAGGGGGTCTTAAAAGGGTGATTCTAAACAGCATGAGTCTGAACATACTAACTCTGATGAACGGGATCAAGAAAAGTCTGAAGAATCTGAGTCCGAGGGAATAGCTTCTGGGTCCCAATCCACTGAGAAACAAAATATAAAGAGTCTCCACCTCGGAGGACTCTTATCAAGTGTAAGAACCCAGAAGTGAGGAACAATGCTAACTGGAAAATCCTTATAGCTAAGGACATCTACATTGTTGGGTTGCAAAGAACAGATAGAAGGAATGCAGAGAGGCCAATCCAAGAAGAAAGATGATCATCATGAAAGGGTCGAGCAGACACCCTGAAGTGGAGAAAAAATTTAAGGGATATGGCTCAAGACAGACTACAGAAGGGGGAGGTTCATTTTGTCCCACACTAGTTCGGGTGTTCTATGCGAACTACCAAGCTAGGTTAGAGAATATGTGCAAACCAGGTGAGAAAGTAGCAGATCAGCCTCTTCTTGATAGAGTTTGGGTGAGGGGCATAATGGTTGATGTTTTGGTCAGGACCATCAACAAATTCTTGCATGGCCCCGACTTCATGCCTCAGGCCACCATACTATCATTTTATGCTAAGATAAAGACTAAGGAGAAACAACGTCCTTGATTGGCCAATATCATAGCTGACGGAGAACCAGCTTGGGTGACAAACCCAAATGAGAGAATCTATAAATCCTCGTTAACTCAGGTGGCAAAATTTTAGTGGGGCATAGTCTGAGTCTGGCTAATGCCTACTGAGGGAGATAATATTCTAGACGATGACCGGGCTATTTTGGTAGCAAGCTTGGTGCAGCAGCTTCCCTTAAACTTCGGGGAAATCATTACGGATGAGATAAAGATAAGGATGTCAAGGACTAACACTTCTTATCCTTTTTCTTGTCTTGTTATAGAATTGTACAGAGCTGCTGATATGCCCAAAATTGTAGGAGTTGATGAAAACATTCATGCTCAAAAGACTCACAACCCCATTTAATTTAATGAGGTACAGCCAGGGCTTAGACTTGATAGGGGTACGGAGGTAGCAGCGGACCCTACAGTTACAGATGCAGGAATAGCACATCATGTAGATGTATGGGATTCTTCAGCACAGGCAGCTTTAGTACCTGAGACTGAAGTCAGCCCCTCAGTTCCTTCAGCAGCAACAGGTTCTGCATTTCAACCGATTGATATCAGGAAGATGGCTAAGCAAGCCAAGTGGTGCAAGGCATAGCTATATGCCTTCGCCAAATAGTTCGCTGCTGTTGTGGATAAAAGAATCAAGGATGCACTAGAGCCCTTAATGACATTGCCTATGAGAGTTGTAGATTTAGAGAACAGATTTGATGCCCGAACAAAAAAGATGACAAGTGATGATCTTGCTTTATTCAGGGCTACGTTGAATAAAGTAAAGGCAGATATTGAGGTGCTGCAGCAACACAAAATTATGATGCCAACAAGTCCAACTATGGAAAAATTAAAAAAAGAAATTCCTATACTTGATCTCACTACAGACTCCCCAAAGAAAAAGAAAAATAAGGGGGAAAAGAAGGGCAAGAATAAGAGAGAAGATCCAAATAGTGAGGAAGAAAGAAAAGCAAAAAAGAAGGCAGAAAAAAGGCTGAGAAGGAAGAGGTAAAGTAAGCAAGATTGGAGTCCCTGGATGATACTGAGAAATGGGAGGCAACCATCAGAGCTAGGGCTATAGGTGCTTCATATAGCCAAGATCTAACCACCATAAAGCCAGATGCTCCTGATAGGGAGAAAACATCAAATGATGTAGTAGCAGGGTCAAAGACCCAAGATCCACGTGCTTGACTGTCATCAGGTATATCCTAACCCTTAGTGCATCTTATTTTTTATTTTAAGTTAAGGTTTTAGGGTAAATTATTGTTGTAACATATTCTGTAGATAATTAGGAGCAGTATAATTACTTGAGGTAGTTAGCTTATTCTATGATTTTTGATTACCTATCCAGTGGTATGATCTATTATGTGCTGTGTGAATTGCATCCATTATGACCACTGTGTATCTTTTTATGGCGTTAGTATGGCAAATGAATGACCTGTGTTAAACAAGTGCATGAATCAGATAAGTAGTGATATGCAAGATACTTGTGTGCCATGTGTGTGTATGGTCTTACTCAGTTCCCTTTGTGCGTTGAATCTAGAACTTGCCCTGTTAGTCGTTCCATAGTCATAGGATAGGCGTTAGGAATGTATCATAGGCCATTTTTGCATGTTAGCCCATTTTACCCTAAATGACCTTCCCAATGTGAATAATATCCCTTGATCCCTATTTGAGACTTAATAGCCTATTTCTTTCTTCTATATCTTTCACCTTCCCGTTTATATCACAATGAACCTGTTTAGCCCTGTTCCTTCTTGGACACTGTGCATCTTGACTTAGGCAAATAACCTAAGTTAAGGGTGGCTATTATAAGGGTGCGTGATGCAATCTGTGTCTAAAGAGAGGTAGAATAAGAAGGATCACTAAAAATCTAGGTGTGGTGAAAAAGAAATAAGAAAAGAGAAAATTGTGTGAAAAATGATAAAAAGATAATCAGTTAATTAAAAAGAATGCATCTATCTTGAGCCTGGATAATAAATAAATGAGGGAAGAAAAGAAGGTTAAGAGTTGAAACCCCAAGAGTCTAATATAGTTTCAAGGAGGCTTAGGCACTCTGAAATATCCATGAATATCATACCAGCCCCTAGCCTACATTACAAGCTTAAGAAAAGCCCTATAGTTATCCTAACTGACCTGTCTGAAGACTTGGGTACTGACTATAAGGGCAAGCCTATGGCATTTGATGCGCAATGTTGGAAATTCACTCTGAGAGTGACTCTTGTGTTTACCCCTGTGTTTATAAATTTTGATATGAGTGAAAAAGAGATTTCTTTGTTGCAAGGGCACAGTAGGTATATTTCTAATCACTGTCTTGTTTGGATAGTGAGATTTGGGTATGTGCTGGGTTGTTATTATCGAAATGTTTGCCATATTTTGATCCTTCTAAGTTGCATGGGTGTTTTCAATAATAGACATTGTTGCTCTTATTTTGGCTGACCTTGGAGATGGTGCATGTATTCTGAACTGATATGAGTAGTTAGCTGCCGAATTATACTTTGTATGCTCTTAGTTATGTTATGCTTGGTTGAGGACAAGAAATTGTTTGAGTTGAGGGTGTTGATGTGTGAGCCCATGCTAACACATTTGAAGCTTTTAACTCTAAATAATTACAAAGTCTTGAGCAAATTTAGTTGTTTTTTGATTAGTTTACTTTGATTTTGCAGCAAAAGTAGAGAAGAGGGGGAAACACTAATAAAGGAAGCAAAAAGACTGAAATCGGAAGTAGATAGAGAGCTAAGTGTGGCTGACGACATCCATGACACATCGCCAGCCTGGTGATAGGCTATCACGGGTGCCGTCAACCCTAAACAGAAGATGATAGTTGCAGAAAGCTTTGTGATGGCTTTCATGACATGCCATCAAGATCGTGATAGGATGTCACCATCATCTTCAACCTTAGGAAGCAGAAGTTGAAATTGTAGAGACGCTGACAACGTCCATGATAGGCCATCAAGATCATAATAGGCCGTCAAGATCATGATAGGCCGTCATGGGCGTCGTCGTCTATTCCGAAAAAAGTCTGAAACTTTTAATTTTATTTCCTTATTTAGGATTTACTATTTTAAATCCTTGTTTTATGGTTTTTATGAATATGAAATTATCGAGCTAACGAGCTATCCATTGACATATTGACAATATATTATTTTTTATATCTCTCTCTCTCTTAGAACAATATTTTAGAGTTTTGCCTTGTGATTCAATTACAAGAACACTTTTGATTTTCTTCATTCTTGTATGTTAATCTTTCCAGTTATGAATTCAAATTGTGTGCTTAATTCTTGCATCATGAGTAACTAAACACTCTTCACTTGGATTATGGAATCTAGGGTTAGGTCATGATAAGGTGTTAATTAATTACTCAAGGTTTAATAAGTGTTAGGATTTCTTGGTAATTCTGAGATTACAATTTATGTCTGTTTGTTGCAAACAATAGGTGTACCTACTTTGGCTTGCTTGAGAAAGAAATCATAAACAGTAGGAGGTGAATTATCAATAGGGACTTGGAAAGGCTTCATTTAATAATCAGCGCTGTAACAAGGTTGATTAACCTGAGGTAAAATTTGGGCATTGAGTTACGATTCCCTGAGTCCGAGAGGATTAGGAAAGTAGAAGCTTGTACAGGTCTAAGCTAATCCTGTTGGACTCACCTCTTATGACCTAATAATGAAGGAAGCAAAGCTTACTTTCCTAAAACTGACGATCTTGAATCTTCTAAAAAAGTGAAGACCTTGCCTTAACACTATCAAGAATCCCCATAGGGTCTGAAATATCAAGGCGAATCATCATGTTGGCTAAGGACCGAATGTCCTGTGCCAACGACCCTTAAAAAACTAAAATACAAGCCCAGCTACCCATGTCCACTGACTCCCGACTCAAGGCATGTGCCACCAAATTTGCCTAGCCCGAATGATACAAGATGGAAATATCATAATCCTTAAGCAACTCCATCTATCTACGTTATGTACCATTAAGCTCCTTATGGCTCATAAGATGTTGAAGACTGCAATGATCAGTGAAAATCTCATAATTCACACTATTTATATCATTCCTCCAAATTTTAAGTGCAAAATCTACCGTCTCTAGCTCCAAACTATAAGTAGGGTAGTTACGCTCATGCACCTTTGGTTGTCTCGAAGCATAAGCAAATAAAATAACATTGCTGCATCAAAACACAACCTAAACCAATGCCAGAGCCATCATAATACATGGTGAATCCCTCAACCTCTATTGGAAGAGCTAGAATAGGAGATGAAGTAAGAAAATTCTTAAGCTTTCTAAAGCTCGACTCACACTCCTCAAATAGTTAAAAAGGAACCTCCTTCTGAGTCAATCTAGTCATAGGCACTAAAATAGTATCAACACCCTTAATAAATCATCTGTAATAACCGGCTATACCAATAAGCTACAAAACTCAGTCAGAGATGTAGGTCTATCCCAATAATGAATCACCTCAATCTTAGATAGTCAACCATAATTTCATCCTTAGACACCACATGCCCAAGGAATGTCACCGACTCAAGCCAAAACTTACACTTACAGAATTTGGCAAAAAGCACATGATCTTACAAAGTTTGGAGCACAATCCTAGAATGTTGTGCATGCTCCTCCCTACTCCTCAAATAAATAAGGTTGTCGTCGATGAACATAATCACACAAGAATCTAAGTGAGGCCAGAACACTCGATTTATCAGATCTATAAATGTGGTTGGGGCATTTTTCAAGCCAAATGACATCACCAAGAACTCATAATGACCATAATGGGCCCTAAAAGCTATCTTCAAAATATCCTCAGCCCAAATCCTTAACTGGTGGTAACCAAATCTCAAATCAATCTTAGAAAACACTGTCACTCCTTGATGTTGGTCAAACCAATCATTAACATGAGACATAGGATAATGGTTCCTCACCATCACCTTATTAAGTTGTTTATGATCAATACACATATGCATGGTACTATATTTATTCCTTATAAACAATATGGGAGCTCCCCAAGGAGACACACTTGGTCTAATAAAACCCTTACCAAGAAGATCCTGAAGCTAAGAATTTAGCTTCTTAAGCTGGACTGGAGCCATACAGTAAGGTGCGAGAGAAATATGTTGGGTTCCAGGCTCGATATAAATAGCAAACTCAATCTTACAGGCTAGGGGAATACCTGGAAGGTTGATAGGAAATATATCAGAAAACTCACAAACTATAGAAACAAAATCAAGCAATGGAATCTCCACACTAGTATCACAAATATAAGCGAGATAAGACTCACAAACCCAAGAGATAAGCTTCCTAGCACACATATAATAAATAATCTCCATTGTCTCGTGGCTAACAGTTTTTTCCATGCGATTAGGGGTATACCGGGCATAGATAAGGTAACAATCTTGGCAAACCAATCCATGACGGCATGATAGTGGGATAACCAGTGTATTCCAAAAATCACATTAAAATCTAGCATATCCAGAATAATAAGATCAACATAAGTACCATTATAGCTAATAGTCATAACAAAGGATCTAAACATCTGATCCACTACTAAAAAATCACCCACGAGAAAAGATATGCATAATTACAAAGATAATAAACCCTATTATAGCTTTAACCATGGAGCATAATAATTAGATACATAAGAATAAGTGGGTCCTGAATCAAATAAAGCAAGGGTTGACTAATGGCACACCAAAATTATACCTGTAATAACAATATCTAAAGATACAGCCTTGGGTTTAGCAAGTACTGCATACAACTGACATCGCACACTACCTAGTTGGGCTTCTGACTGACCTCCTATCTTTCCTTCTTAAGAATCTCCTCGCATTCCCCATAAACAACACTTACAACCCTGAGAACCACCTCTAATTGAGGTCTGAATTGCTCTAATAGGGGGAATACTTTAAGCTTAAGCAGCAATCGCCCCACGACTAGGCCAATCTTATGAATAGTGACCATGAGCCCCTCTCTTATTACATGACACTTGACATGAACTAAACAAATAGATTCGATTGACCAAAAATAACCATCACATCTCGAATGACAAGAAGATGAACCTCACTAAGATCGACCACTACCCTGATGTAATACCCCACAAAATTCCTAAGCTTAATTCTATCCTTTAAGCTTGTCAAGGGGGTCCCAGACTAAGAAAATTCTAGTTAAGTTTCTAGACTTGGTTTATTTTTGGCCTTCAAAAGTTGGCAATCTCATTTTGCAATCTTAATGTCCTTTAATGGTCGGTATTCTTGCTAATTCATGATCAGGAAGGTCAATAGGTGTTCCCAAACAAGTTTTGAATTTTTTAGACCTTGTTTAGACCATATTTGGTTTCCCAAAATATTGGACCAACACAATCTTGGTGCATCGCATCGCCTATTGCATTGGTTAAAATTATAGCAAGTTGCCAGAGTCAATACTATTGAGGCTTAGCATGATCATAGCACGACGTGTTGAGTATCATCGATGCACCACGTCACCAATAGCGTTGATGCCCAATTTTTAGTCATTAAATATCCGCATCTTTAAGGGAAAAGGGTCAATTTCCCACCCCTATATAATCTTATAATAAGAGATTCGGCTAAGTTTTAACCAAAATATAGCTATTTCTCTCAAATTCCCCCAAGAACAGGTCTAGCATTTTTAATTAAAAGTTCTAATCTAGAAGATTCCACCGTTAATATTCAAGAAACATCCATCTAAGGTATGTAAAGTGTTGATTCATGGGTTCCTGTCACCCATGAAGCTCAAGAAGCCTTTTCAAAAATATAAATTTTGAATTCCATGTTATGAATTGAATCATATCCATGTTTATGTTGTTGTATGATTACCAAGTTGAAATCTTTAATACATATAATGAATTTATGCGTGCAAGGTGGTTTCTAAAATGCCTAAGAGAATAATAATTATGCCTTATGACTCAATTTTGACCAAATTGATGAATCTATGCTTTACCCTTATGTTCACAATGACCCCTATGTTATTGTTATGCATTGTAATGGTTTGATGAAATGCTCATGCAATTAGACTTACAAAATTATGACATGTTTATATGTATTCCTATTCATGTGTAAGCTTATGACATACAAATACTCCATGAAAATCTCCAACGTTTGTACTATGAATTATTGACTATGGTCATGTGTTCAAGAAGCGTCATGTCTTGTCAGTTTTATGCTATTGATTCCTGGGGGTATGATACAAACATAATTAGCATAAGTATTACAAGTTCTTATAGAAAGTTCAAGCTTTGGATTATCAAAGGATCAAGTCTCAAATTTGCAAGTACTTGAAGACCTTTTGGAACCATTACAAAGCCTTATCCAAGTGAAGAAAGGAGGAAGGTCCTTACACTCAAGAGGCGCCTTTTACTAAGGGCATGATGGACTTTTTAAACTCCAAAATAATACTCCATAGGAGTAAATCCCCTCATTAAGGGCATTTTTATCATTTGGTTATAATAAGTATAAATAGGCACCTTAGCTCTTATTTTCCTTAGTTTTGACATAATGAATTGAGTGAATTTTCAGATTGTAATATTACTATTAGGTTGTAGTATTCTCCTTCTCCTTAAGAGAGAGAAGTAAGGGTCTTTCTATCTATCCTTTAATTTCAAGCATTCTTCTTCGTCATACCCCTTCTGTGTGTTGTTTTTCACTTTGTGAGTTTGCTGGTTTTTGCATTCTTATTGTTAATTTCATTTTTCCTAGTGTTTTATTGTATCATTTGGTATCAAATCCTTGGTTAAGATTGTTCCAACATTCCTAAATCTTAGTTTAGTGTTCTTATTTAGAAAATCTCAACAAAAAAGAGTCAAAAAATCAAAAAATACAAAAAAAAGTGTTGGCTTGTGTGTTTGTTATAGATCTAAATTTTCCAAGTTAGATCTACTAGTTATTATTGTGTTTAGAAGGTTTCTAGTGCTAGATCCTTTCTCTCTAGCACATATGGAGTCCAGATCTACTTTTATATTGAAGTTTGGTTGAGTTTGAGCTAAGAACCTCCATGAACATGGTGTTTTTGAAGCTTTTGAGCTAAAATCCGAAATTGACCTTTCTATTTATAGGAGTTTTGTTGCTTATTTTTAGTGGGTTGGGTTTGTTTTGGCCTAAGGAACCTAGATCTTCAAAAAAAATTCAGATTTGGAGTTCATTTGCTAGGTGGTCAAACTTGGTCAACACTTGAATATTTATATTGTTCATCCATGATCTTCATATCTTAGTGAAGAAGAATATTCAAAGGTGTTGTATGATCCTGAAGAGGGATGAAAGAGAGTGGAAAAGTTGTTTGTCTAAAAGCATATTCAAAAAATATTTCATTCTTCCAAGAGAAGGAGGGGACAAGGGGACAAACAAAGTACAAGTGCAATTACTAGGGGCGACCATTTCATTCCATTTTCATTTGAGACTTAAAAGAGCCCTAAATTGCATCCTTTCACTCCTCCAAATCTGAAACTCTCACTTCCAAGGGATAGTGTTTGGGCTGAAACTAGGTTTTGAAAAAAAATTGAAAATTCAAAAAGTGACACCAACCACGTAGTGCCACATCACGTGTGTTCAACCAAAATTCGACTCTAAAATTAGGTTTCCTAGTTTCTAATATTTGATTCTAGTTTCTTTTAAGCTAATTCTATCACTAATTAGCAAACTAGTAAGTACCTACTAGGTTAATTAGTCTAGAGTTTGTTTATTTCGTCTCTTCAATTTTTTTGTGTCCTTTTCTCATTTTTAAGTCATAGTATTTTGTTGGTTCAAGTGAGTGCATCACTTTATTTAATTCATTTCAATTAAATATCAATTCCGATCCAAAGCTGCACACCTCTCAAGCAACTTGCCAAGTATTGCCAATTCTCCAACACTTGTGAAGTCAAGTATGAGGTGAGGTTAAGTGTGAGTGAAGTGAGGCTTTTGAACTAACTTATTTGCTCGTTTTGTAGGTTGTGTTGCTTTTTGTTTTTTGCTCTTTTTTAGGTACAATTGACCATGGAAGCCGAGGATTCTTCAACCCAATCCTTGGGAAATGATATAATAGGAGCCTTGAAGGCTCACTTTGAGGCCTTTGCCCGAAAAATGGAGGATAATAATGATGCTTTAAGGAGATACTTGTAGGGTGGATTTGACATTATAAAGGTGATTTAGGATTCATGAGGCATGACATAATTAGAATTAAAGTGGGGGTTGATAGACTATGTCCACCAAAACCTCCACAAAATTCAAACCACCAAATCCAAACCCATCATCAACCAAATCCAATACCTCCTCTCCACAAATTAGAATCCAAGGAGAATGAGGTCCAGCCTGAATATGGAGATAAAATGGATGGTGGGGTACAAAAAGAGTGTGAATAAAAGAGAGTAAGGGAAAGGGAAGCCACAGGTAGTGAAATTGGAAGGGAAAATGAATACTTGATCGTGGATCTTGTCCACAAAGGACCCTTGATATTCACTAACCCAAATACTAGCATTTTTTCTAGTATTTTCTCTTCTCATGTGCAGGTTCAGTACCCTAGAATCCCCAAGGAGAACCCTAAGGAAATTCCCTTCAAGCCCTTGGCCAAAAATCCCAATTTTGGGACAAGCGATGAAGGAGTGAGTCCAAAGCGAAAACTTGAACTATTCCCTTGTAATGTGGAGCATGAAAGCTTCCCTAACACAAAATAAAGTGAAGAAAACACTTTCCATTATCTACAAGGTAATAAAGCTATCTTTTATACTTCTTTGAACTTAAAATATTGTGATGTGGCTAGTAGTGGCCAAAGTGGTGTAGTTATGGATTTTCTTAGTAAAGAAGTGTGTGAATATTCCTTTTGTGATACTCTTGGAGTTGTTAGGTTGCATAAGGACCAAACTCTTGTTGTGAGTATGCAAGCACTAGTTGATCCCTTAGATGACAAAATCAATTCTTTTTGTAAGAATAATTTGTATCCATCTAGTGCTAGCACTATAATTTGAATAAGGTTCCATTACCAAGGGACAAGAGTATTCACACACTAGTGGTCTTTCCTAGTACAAACCAAGGTAACTTGTGTACAATCTACACTCTCTTGAGTTTAAAAATTTGTGATGTGATTTTTGGTACATCTAGTGTAGAAGTACATGCTTCCTTCTTTGATAATGCTTTGGGTAAGTGTCATACCCTGGTAAATGGAATGATTAGCCTCGGTTTATTCCCTTGGCCACTTCACCCATTTGATCCAGGTGTACTAGTGGGGTGGGGAAGGGATTGTTTCAGCTTGAGCTTATTGTCCCTTGATGTTTATATTAGGCCTATTCTTTTTGATGCATATACTAAATGTTTCATGGACAAAATAAGGGATTGCTGGTTGTATTTTAAAAGTGTACCCCCTGGGTATGATGTCTTCACACTTGATTTCTTCCTATACTACCTCTTTACCTATGATGATAACCATGCTAATTTTTAATTTGTATTATGTAGAGGTAGGAAGTTTGGTAGCTGGTTTCCTTGTTTGAATTATAGTGATATATGGGTGAGGTGAACCTTAAGATCAATAGAGGCACCATATTTGATGAGGTCCTTTGTAGAGGTAATGAAACAAACGTATCTTGTGGTTCCTAAACCAAAGGTAGTTTTACCTTTTGGGTTTAGTAAACCATTAAGACCATTGTAGTTTCCTATCTCTTGATATTTTCCAAAACCACCTCCTTTGTGCCATTCATGCTAAGCTTTTCATGTCACACACAAAGGACCTGTGGATGTATTTCAAATGTGAACAACCTTGGCTTGTTGATAAATGTGATGATTTTGGGTTGCACTCTACTTTCTTTGATGTCAGTCTTAGTCATGTCCTTTGTAATGCTTGTAACAAGTGCTTCATGATTATAACAAAGGATTATTGGCTATATTCAAAGAGTGTACCCCCTTGGTGTGTTTGTATAATTTTGGCACTAATGCTAACCCTCCTATCATGAGGATTGTGTGCTTGTTGTCCCTCTCTTTGGTTTTTCAAGGTATGAATTTGAAGTCAAATTCCTTTTAAGATGGAGAGGATGATACAAGCATAAAGAGCACAAGGAGTTCAAGTTCTTGTAAAAGGTTCAAGCTTCGGATTTTCAAAGGATCAAGTCTCGGATTTGCAAGTACTTGAAGACCTTTTGGAACCATTACAAAGCCTTGTCCAAGTGAAAAAAGGAGGAGGGTCCTTACACTCAACAGGCGCCTTTTACTAAGGGCATGATGGACTTTTTACACTCCAAAATAACACTCTATAGGAGCCCTTTTCTAAGCCCCTCATAAAGGGTATTTTTTTCATTTGGTTGTAATAAGTATAAATAGGCACCTTAGCTCTTATTTTCCTTGGTTTTGACATAATGAATTGAGTGAATTTTCAGATTTTAATATTAGTGTTAGGTTGTAGTATTCTCTTTCTCATTAATAAAGAGAAACTAAATTAGGGTTAGCACAATTGATGGATTTCACTTGTGTTGACAAATTGGAAAGAAAGGTGGGTTTTGAGGAGAGTGAATTCCCTTGGTCCACCTAAGAGGAAGGTTTGAGATTCTATTGGTGAGGTGTGATTGATGGTTTAATACACCATCTTTTGTCATCACTTGGTAGAAGTAAGGGTATTTCTATCTATCCTTTAATTGCAAGCATTCTTCTTCTTCATTGATACGGAAAACAAAGTTAAAAACTGAATTTACAACTAAAGAGAGGAGATGAAGATGATAACAATGACACAAGATGAAACATGACACGGATTCAACACAAACACAAGGTAAATTGCATAGAAAATAAAGATAGATAGTGAGATCAACATTATTACAAGATTAAGAACCAAGTGTATTTCAACACTAACCCCTAATGAATGTAACAATCAAAATCACACTCTTACGGTGACCGCCAAGGTAATCGACTCACCTCAAGACCCACCGTTTCCAAGCAAAAAACAATATTGGCTTTTCCAAGCCCTAAACTACAATAGCTTTTCCAAGCCCTAACTAAGACTATACTAAGGTGTTCTACTCTCAAAGAGAGGACTTTCAATGTTTCAATCTTTCATCATTCAAAAACTAGTGAAAATAAGACTAAGGGGGCCTATTTATAATATATTACAAATGAAGATAAAAAGACCACTTTGCCCTTAATGAGAAGGGTGGACATGGTGTGTAAACACACCATATGTAATGTATAAAATTCCCTTAATTAAGGGGCAGCCAAGGTATGTTATAACTTGAATGAATGGCACCTTTTAAATGCTCCAAAAATCGAGTATGGTTCATACTTCAAGGCTTGTGGTTCTCGGGTTAGCATCAATGTAAGCAACCAAGCAACCTTCCACACACAAGATTGCTTTAAGTCATGCTCAAAATGATCCTTACTTGCGTATCATTGTTCTTTTGGGGTGACCAAGTCTTGAGCCTTTACGTGTTTGCCTTCACAGATGTCATCAAAAGCTAAGGTGGCCATTTGACTCGTATTATCGTCCCCATCTTGAAAAGGATTCGACCTCGAATCCAAACCTTGCAAAACCAAAGAAAGGACACACAAATACAAACTCCTCATGGAATGAGGGTTAGGGTTAGCACGACAAATCACCTCAACATTCCAAGGTTGCACATATTTAGAATATAACCAAGGATCCCTTGAACTAATATTAAATAATTAATGAAAAATGCACAAAAGATTTGGTTATGGAATTTACCAAAAGTGATACTTTGATTTTCATGTAAACCAAGCAACAAGTTGGGTGCCCCATCATCATAAAATCTATATTTAGCACCTGGGTCAAACGGAAAGAGTAGCCATAGACACGGGTCTAGACAACACTCCCCTTTCCCATGGTCTCTACCCAAACTAAATGGCGTACTCTCTACAATAGCATACATATTATCCAAAGCATATAGAGAGTAGAGAAAGGTATCACTCAAGTCAACTTCTACTAAGGTTCCCTCATGTGTGTACTCACTACTAGTTTCACAATCATCACTATGAGTACTCTCAACAATAAAATCACACATAGTAGAAGGAGAAGTAGTTTCCAAGACTACACATCCCTTACCCTTAAGAGTACTTTCATCTTCCAAGAAGTGATTTCCATCTTTAGTAGAAATGTTGTCACACCATAGTGGGTTAGCATATCGGCTATAGCTTCTAAGGCAAGCTATACCATCATTTTCACCAGTAGGTTCATTAGGAGTGGTTATATCATCTTCAAACAAGACATTATACCTAAAGAGAGCATGATTTATTTCATGGGCAGATTCGGAACAAACACGTTCATCACTCTCTAAAAGATCAATATCAAGTTTCAAAGAGATTTCAAGTGCAAGATTATCCTAAGAATAGCTCTCAAGTTCTCTCCTATTCCTTTGATCAACATTTTCAACATCATCACATACTTGAGGTTCATTAATTACATCATACACATACTCAAGTGGTGGGTAATTTTAACACATAAGTTGATCAACATAAATTTCAGAAGATAATGTACTTTCATTCAACATAATGGTTTCAACACTAGGTGGACATAAATCGATCTTACAAGAAGAGTCGATTCGGTCATCAATAGGATCAACTAATGTATCCACACTCACAACATGTACATCATCATCAAGTGGCAAAGAAACAGTAGACTCACATATAGGCAAGCTACAACTCACACTCAATGGGCTACTAGCCACACAATTATCATTCATATGTACAAAGTGTAAGAGTTAGTCAGTTTACCTTGAAGTCCTTGAGTAGATTCTTCTTTGTCATTGTGTGAAGGTCCTCCAAAATCTTGGGCAGAACTTCCTTTTGGCATTGTTCTTCTTCGCTTGCCATGTTGGTACCTACACAAATGTCCTTATAAATAGAAGGACAACCAACGTTAGCATGGTTTGGTGGTAATCCACTCACCTTGCTCCACACAACCTCTCCTTTTTCTACTCTCGGATTACCACCTTGCACTCCCTTAATTCTCTCAATCTTTTATCTCTCATAATAATTCGGATTAGAGTAGGTAGGCATTTCTCTTCATGGTTTGGGCATCAAGTAAGTCATGAGGTGATTCCCCCATTGGTCTCTTACAATATTTGGCCAATTTTGCACGTTTGGAACTCTATGTTGTGCAAACCAATCGGCTCCTAAGCATACATGACCGTATGTCAATGGAAGAATATCGCGCCACACCTCCTCATGGTATTCAAATTAGGAGAAAACAACCTTGACCCTCTCGGTAACCTTAAACCCATCCAAGAAGTATGGAACAAGTAAAGGCTCACGAAACAACCCCAAGTAGTCAACCATGGATGGAACGATGTAGTTACTATAGTACCTATCATTTAATACAACGAGGCAGCCCGGTATCCCATAAATGGTCACCTTTCCATAGTGTACACTCCTTCTTGGATCAACATTATAAAGCTCACGAGTACCCCTCGATTTTGGAGATGCATACCCTCTTCTTCTCATTGGACAACCTCCACTAGAGCTAGTATAACCATTCACACTATATTGATCTTGATAAGGAGTACTACAAGGTGGATAATATAAATCTTCGTACTCTTCACGTGCACTCTCATCATAGCTGTCATAAGCTTTGTGAACAAAAGGGTTATACCTAACACCAAATCTTGGTTTGGAGTGAGAATTGTAAGACTCTTCACATGCCTCAACGTCATCATAAGATCTATCACGAGGTCCTATATCATCTCCAAAGTCACCTTAAGCACTAGGTACTTTATTCACCTCATTTTCTCCCCCAAAACAGTAATTTTCAAATCTGCCCATGTTTTGATCATGGCTATTCTCATAGCCTCCGCAATCTCTCTCAACTTCGTAGCAATAAAACCCCTCACTACAATCACAGTCTCCCATGTTGTAGTCACACTAATCTCCGGCTATCAAAGATGTGTTCCCCTTATATTACCTTTTAAACCTACAAAATGAACCAAAAAGATTAGTAGTAAAAGCTCCTCACCAACACTCATATTCACTCACTTTTGTGATCCCCACAATTTGGAACGGCGAATATTGAAAGTTGCTTATATTCCGGTAGTCAATAAGATGTCAATTCTACTTGGCAGCCGTAATAGATTATTGTTTGATTGACTCAAGATAGAACTCAACAGCTACTTATGAACTTGAAACAAAGAAGTTACGACGAGTTAAGACAAATAAGAAAAGCACATAAATAACGAAGACATGAAAGAAACGGACTCAACAACTAATCTACAACTAAGTAGGTGATTACTAGTTTTTAATTAGTATTAGAACCAACAACGAAACTAAGGGACAATAAAAATGGAACTAAGAATCTAAAGTTTTGAGCTCAAAAATATTGTGTGAATAGTAGCAATGATGATGTGGCAACCACGTATTGGTTTGGTTTTATCAAGTTTTAATCACCATTCTTGAAATTTTTATTCCTTATAATTTGGAAATGGAAGAAAATTAGTATTTGGAGGGAAATAACAAGTCTTGTAACTCTTTTCAAATTCAACTCAAAAGGTGAGATTTGACTTGTACTAGTTCCACAAAACAAGGCTCCTTGAAATATGGAAAAATGGTTGAAAAAGTTGATGTCAAGTCTATGAGTGATGTGAACTAGTCCTTCCACCAACAACTACTACAACTTTTCTTTCACTTTTTGTAGATTTAAAGTTCACTTTTCTTGTGTTAACAAAGGATGAATGGGTAAAGAACAACAAGAACACAACAACAATGTTTCAAGAACGACAACAACAAGTCCAACACCCAACTACAAGGTCACATTCGGCCAAGCTATAACAATAACATCAACACGGCCAACTTCAAATCCATAACAACAAGAACAACAACAATTGGCCAAGCTTATGTTCACAACAACAACCTTTAACAAGTTCAAGGTCAAGTTTAGATCTAGACTCAAAGTGTTAATAGATAAGAAAAAGAACACTAGAAACAACAAAACAAACAAGAACACTACTAGATCTAGACATCTAACAAAAAATATCGGCCAAGACACAACAAGAATACAATTTTGGCCAAGAACACAAGCACAGACAGATTGTTATTTTCTGAAAATTTCAATTTTCAGTTTTTTTTTGTAGTTTTCAAGTCTCAAGCCCAAGATTGATCTTGTTAGAACAAAATGAATAATGGCTTTGATACCAAATAATACAGATAACAAATCTAGAAACTGAAATTACAACTAAAGAGAGGAGATAAAGATAATAACAATGACTCAACATGAAACAAGACATGGATTCAACACAAACACAAGGGAAATTGCATAGAAAATAAAGATAGATAGTGAGACCAAGATTATTACAAGGATAAGTACAAAGTGTATTCAAAACTAACCCCTAATGAATGTAACAATAAAAACCACACTCTTATGGTGACCGCCAAAGTAATCGACTCACCTCAAGATCCACCATTTCCAAGCAAAGAACAATATTAGTTTTTCCATGCCCTAAAATACAATAGCTTTTCCAAGCCCTAACTAAGACTATACTAAGGTGTTCTACTCTCAAAGAGAGGACTTTCAATATTTCAATCTTTCATCATTCAAAAACTAGTGAAAATAAGACTAAGGGGGCCTATTTATAATATATTACAAATGAAGATAAAAAGACCACTTTGCCCTTAATGAGAGGGGCGTCCATGGTGTGTAAATAAACCATATGTAATGTATAAAATTCCCTTAATGAAAGGGCAGCCAAGGTATGTTATAACTTGAATGAATGGCGCCTTTTTAATGCTCCAAAAACTAAGTATGGTTCATACTTCAAGGCTTGTGGTTCTCGGGTTAGCATCAATGTAAGCAACCAAGCAACCTTTCACACATGATATTGCTTTAAGCCATGCTCCAAATGATCCTTCCTTGCGTATCCTTGTTCTCCTAGGGTGACCAAGTCTTGAGCCTTTATGTGTTGGCCTTCAAAGATATCATCAAAATCTAAGGTGGCCATTTGGCTCGTATCATTCATCCTCTTTCTTTGTATTGTTTTTCACTTTGTGTGTTTACTGATTTTTGCATTCTTATTGTCAATTTTATTTTTCCTAGTATTTTCTTGTATCAGGGTACTTTTACTCAATAATTTAGTTGTGTGCCTAGAGCCAGTGTCATTTTTAAATATACTCTCAGTCCATCCATGATCCTTAGAATTCAATCAGTCATATGACTCAGGAAAACTCAGTAAACTCAGTATCAATCCAGTCCCACTCAGCAATCTCAGTAATCTTAGTAAACTCAGTTAGTTAACAAAATTCAGTAATATTTCATTAGTCCACAGAACTCAGTGAAATCAGTCCAGTTTAGTTAGTAACACAATCAGTGACAACTCAACCAAGCCTAGTATGAACTGTTCAGTGTCTATTCAGTTAAGAGTAGGATTCAGCACCGAGTGAACCCAGGGATGATGGCTCACCTGTCAGCCAGTAGAGGGTAAGATCCTTAGAAGCAATCTTTTCATTCCAGAACTATGTAGCTAGCGTAGGTGTAGATATACCCCTACGATTCTAAGGATTATATATCTCATTTGAGTTTTTTCTACTATGAGGGGTTGATGGATGAGCTCCTTGTCAGAGAGGGTTAACTCATAGTATGTCTTTACCCGTGGCATAGTAATGACATCCTTCCAGCTGTGTTTATAGGTTGGATCCCCACCAGTTCAGATTTAGGGCATATCGGTTAGATGATTACTTCCCACAATCTCAGTCTTAGTTTTAGTAAAAGAACTCAGATAGTTCTTTAGATTCAGGACTATCAGATACAGTCACTCATTTCAGTATAGAACTCAGCTAGTTCCATCAAAATTAGGACTGTCAGACACAGTCACTCAGTTAACAGTATATCAGTTATATGAAACTCATGTTATTAGTATTCAGACTCAGTAGTAATTATTATCACGATCTCATTTATAGTTATGTATTCATGTTTGTATTCTCATATTCATGTTATTCAGTCAGTTAGTATTATTCATGCATATGAACACCATGCATTCACCCTACCTCACTTTATATACCAGTATATTCAGACGTACTGACGCATATTTTTCTTCTGTGCTATGGTATTTTATACCATAGGTTTAGATGCTTACATTCCCGATTGCACTTAGCTTCAGATTCATCCAGCAATAGTAGATTTATAGTGAGTCCTCATCATTCAAGAATAGCATGATTATTTTATTATTTTAGTTTTAGTAGACAAAGTTAGTTGGGGACATGTCCCATTCACTGCACAATTTTTGGACAGTTTATTTCAGTTTGGTATTGATATACCGTATTTCTAGATGTTATTTTTTATTATATATTTGAACCTTATGGTCCTTCAGCCCTTTTATTCTATATTTATACTGTATATTATGTAGTGCTCAGCTACAAATATCAGTTATGGGTTAGCTTGTGGTCCTTCAGGATTGCTAGCACTGTGTAGCATTCCGGGTATCAAATTTGGGAAATTACAAACTTGGTATCAGAGCTTAAGGTTCAATAGAGTCCTAGGAAGTCTAAGAAGTCGCATCTAGTAGAGTCTTGTGCATGGGTGTGTTATGCACCATATTTATGTATAGGAGGCTATAAGATATTTTAGGAATAGTTTCCCATCTTTCAGTATTCATGTCATTCCAGTGAACATGAGCTCAAATTTAACTTTCAGTTTAATTTATTTTTCCCTTTTCATTTATAGAACATACCTCCCAAAAGAAGAAACAGAAATCAGTCAGCCCCTCAGCTCGTCCAAGCAGATTTTTTGGTTGAACATATTTCTTATGCAGAATTCAGGACTGTATTCACTACTCTAGCTAAGTCAGTCACAGCTTAGAATGAATGGCCAATTGTTTTTTTGGCCAACTCAATGGAATATACTACTGCAGCTAGGATTTGGGACTTCACCTGAATGAATCCTCCTCTATTCTCAGGTTCTAAATCCAAAGAGGGTTCACAGGAGTTCCTCGACCAAGTTTAGAAAGTCACAGATATCATGGGAGTGACTTTTAGTAAGAGTGCTGAGTTAGTCACTTATAAGCTACAAGATTTATGTCATACGTGGTTTAAGCAGTGAAAGGTAGAAAGGGGTACAGATGCAGAGCCCATAAAGTTGGAAGAGTTTGCTACTGCCTTCCTAGATCAATTCTTTCCCCTAAAGTAGAAAGAAGCCAAAGTGTTAGAGTTCATCAATCTCAAATAAGGTATCATAAGCATAAAAGAATACTCTCTCAAGTTTACTCAGTTAGCCAGGTATGCTCCCCATGTAGTAGTAGACAGTAGATCCAAAATGAGCAAGTTTGTGTAGTAGCAGACAGTAGAGTGGTTAAGGAGTATAGGACTACGATGTTGATTAAAGAGATAGACATATCTTCACTTATGGTCCATGCTTAACAAATTGAAGAGCAGAAGCTTAAGAAGAAGGAGAGAAAGAATAAAAGAGCCAGAATAGGTAGCTATAGTTTTTCTCAGCTAGGGTCATAGGGTAGTAACCATTCTTAGCATAGTCAGAAGTTTTTAGTCCCACTTCCATCCTCAGCTAGTGTGCCAGTACCAAAGTTCAGAAATGACCATAGGGATGGGGCGCCAGTTCCAAAGCCCAGGGTAATGAGAGCAGGAATTTTACTAATCCGCTTTCCAAAGAGTGTGGTAAGTATCATAAGGGGGTGTGTAGAGCCGGTAGTGATGTGTGTTTCTTTCATGATTTGTGGCCTTAAGAGAATCAGGAGATATTTAATAGTTTGGGTCGAGCATCTAATATTATTAAGATTTGTCCTTTCAGACGTTATTCATGTGGTGAGTCAAGTCACAAGATCCAAGACTATCCTAAACCCGGCCCTCAAAGTCAACATGGTCGTCCTTTTTCCTAGTATGATCGCCTAAATCAGCAAGGTGCAAATTCTAGCACTATCATTGGGCAACGCCCAAATAGACTCTATGCTCTTCAGTCCTGACAGAATCAGGAAAATCTCCTAATGCAGCCACTGGTATGTTACCGATCCCTCATTTACATGTTTACATTTCTTCATATTCAAGAGCTTCTTTTTCTTTTGTAACTCTTTACATAGCAGTTAACTTTAAGTTTAGACCAAATATTAACAGGACCTTTCTCAGTCTCCACCCATTAGGTCAGCCCATCATAGCCCGACAGGTATACAAGGACCATCTGATTATGATGTCTTAGAAATTGGCCTTCAGGTTCCAGTAATAATACTAGTATGTGTAGGAAATCCATAAGAAAAGATGATTACCGACCCATTCCTACCTCAGGGCAAAACTTTATACTTTAACTTTCATGATACTTACGTATGATTTACGTTTTAGTCCTACGAATACAGCTTATATCCACACGTTTTCATTGAATAGTGTGTGTTTCAAGTTCCTAGTATGAGAAGTTCCAGTTCACCCAGTGTTATGAATCATGTCCTATGAACACAAAAATTCCAGGCTCAGGTCATGCAGCTCATGACTCATGCTCCACTCCTAATAATCAGCCAAACTCAGATTATGTCATATATACTCTCAGTTTAGATCCCTCGGTGAATCTGTGGTGTTGATGCTCGGGCCCTTAGGCCTTACTTACAGTGTCAATTCAGTAATTAATACTCAGTAAAGGACTCAAATAGTCCTACAGGGCCATGGCTTTCAGTTATCAATTACTTAGCCATCAAAATTCAGTACTTCAATACCAGTCTAAACCTTGGTTATCAGAAACTATCATTCAGTTATAGTTACAGTCTTAGTTATGGTTACAGTCTCAATTACCATCTTAGCTACTATCTCAGTCCCAGTCCTAGCCCAGTGGTCAGTTCAGTAACTCAGTTTAGTTTCAGGACTTCTCGACCATAGCATATGGCCATCAGTTACTTAGTTATTAGAATTTCAGTACCCCAATTTACAAAATGTTTCTAAAATATTTTAGAAGCCTGATCTTGCATTCTTAAGATGATACAGTTTCACTCACTTATGCTCAGTTACCTCATGTTAACCAGTCAGTCATTACCTTCTATGCATTTTACTCTATAGTTTCAGTCCAGTTGTTCAGACTAAGTTCAGTTAAGTCTTGCAGAACTAGTATTCAGTTATCAGTCCTTTAGTTAATCAGATAAGAAGTATATTTAAGCAGTCGTGCTCAATACCCATGTGAATATTTTTGGTAGTCTCGAGTGATGCATTGTACTAAGGTGGAGAGTATAGTTGAGAGAGTGCCAGCGAAGTACTTCAATTAAGTATAATTTTTTATTATGAGTTAGTTTAAGCAGCCAGTAATTCAGTTTAGCAGTCAGGCGAACAAGTTCAGATGGTGTGGTTTCCCTTCGTTCTATCTAGTCGCACTATCCAGAGCCCCACGAATATGATCATTCTAAGATGGACCAACCAGGTAGTTGTGTGCTCATCTTAGTTCATGTATCATATCTTAGTTTCAGATCTCAGATATTCCATCATAATTCAGTTCGTAGGTGCCTTGTGCATCGCCTTAGTTTTCCTCAGTATCTCAGGAAAATCAAAATTCTTCGAGGGACCTAGTGTCCCAAGGGAGAGATATACTATAATCCCCTAAACTTTCATGACATAAACATGCCACTCTCTCTCCTTATAATGAATATAGTTAGGTGTAAGGAGGACTCATAAGTTGACCCTCAAACTCGGACCTCATCCGCAAGCCTTGTATTCAAGGTGCTCAGTTCAGATAACAATATTCAGGTTATATACCGCATTTCACGCTTAGATATGTTCCCATGTTCCCATTCATGCATGCCCAGTAAGTGATCTCAAGTTCATCAGTATTTTCGATTCAAGGTAACAGTCTTCCATGAATTTACTCAGTTTCATGTTCAGATTCCATTACAAACTTGGTATTCAGTTTCATGCTTAGATTCCCATTATAAGCTTGGTACCAATTACCATTGCATATTTAGTCATATGTTCATGTGTCAGTTCAGTCATATATTCACACATCAGATATGCATGATCATCTTGATAAATTCAGCTTACTAGTAATCCCAGTCATGCATTCATTGAGTCAGCTATTCATGCATCAGATAATCATGTTCAGCATAATACATTCAGCTTATCAGTCATGTACTCATGTTTCAGTTGTTCATGTTTAGTATGTACTTCAACTTATCATTTCTCCCATCTCAGTCCGTTACATTCAAGGACGAATGTTCCAAAGGAGGAGATATTGTAGGACCCTGTAAAATTTCTAAGCTTAATTCAGTCCTTTAAGCTTTTCAAGGGGGTCCCAAACTTAGAAAATTCTAGCAAAGTTTTCAAAATTAGTTTATTTTTGGCCTTCAAAATGTGGAAATCTCATTTCGTGACCTTAATGTCCTTTAATGGTCAGTATTCTTGCTAATTCATGATTAGGGAGGTCAATAGGTGTTACTGGACAAGTTTCAGATTTTTTGGACCTCGTTTAGACCATGTTTGGTGTCCCAATATAGTGGACCAACGTGATTTTGGCGCACCACATCACCTATCACATTGGTTAACTTTATTTCAGGGCGCCAAAGATAAAAAAAATACTAAGGCATAGCGCGATCATGGCGCAACGCGTTGGGTATCGCACCGATGCCATCGACGCACTGCATTGCCAATCACGTCGATGCCCATTTTCAGTCATTAAATGTCCATATATTTAAGGGCAAAAGGGTCAATTTTTCACACGACATTCAGCTAGGTTTCACCAAAATATAGTTGTTTCTCTCAAATTCCCTTAAGAATAGGTCTAGGGTTTTTAATTAAAGGTTCTAATATAGAAGATTCAACCATTAATCTTCAAGAAACTTCCATCCAAGGTATGTAAAGTGTTGATTCATGGGTTCCTTTCACCCATAAAGCTCAAGAAGCCCTTTTAAAAATATAAATTTTGAATTTCATGTTATGAATTGAATCATATCCAAGTTTATGTTGTTGTATGATTACCAAGTTGAAATCTTTAATACATATAATGAAGTTATGCATGCAAGGTGGTTGCTAAAATGCCTTAGAAAATAAGAATTATGCTTTATGACTCAATTGTGACCAAATTGGCCAATCTATGCTTTACCTTTATGCTCACAATGCCCCAATGTTATTGTTATGCATTGTAATGGTTTGGTGGAATGCACATGAGATTAGACTTACGAAATTATGGCATGCTTATATGTATTCCCATTCATGTGTAAGCTTATGACATACAAATACTCCATGAAAATCTCCAACGTTTGTACTCTGAATTGTTGACTATGGTCATATGTCCAAGCAGCGTCATGTCTTCTCAATTTCATGCTATTGAGTCCTGGGGTACTTATACCCGACAATTTAGTTATGTGCCTAGAGCTAGTGTTAGTTTTCAATATACTCTCAATCTAGCCATGATCCTTAGAATTTAGCCAGTCACATGACTCAGGAAAACTCAGTAATTTCAGTATCAGTCCAGTTCCACTCAGTAATCTCAGTAAACTTAGTTAGTTAATAGAATTTGGTAATATTCCGTCAGTCCATGGAACTTAGTGAAATCAGTCTAGTTCAGTCAGTAACACGATCAGTGATAGCTCAGTCAAGCATAGTATGAACTAGGAAATCAGTTCAGTGTCTATTTAGTTGTGAGTATGATTCAGCACCGAGTGAACCCAGGGATGAGGGCTCACATGTCAGCCAGTAGAGGGTGACATCCTTAGAGGCAATCCTTGCATTCCAGAACTACATAGTCAGCGTAGGTTGAGATGTACCCCTACAAATCTAGGGATTATACATCTCATTTGAGTTTTTCCTACTAGGAGGGGTTGACGAAAGAGCTCCCTGTCAGAGAAGGTTAACTCATAACTTGTCTTTACCCGTGGCACGGTACTGACACCCTTTAATTTGGGGTTACAGGTTAGACCCCCACCAGTTCAGATTTGGGGCATGTCAGTTAGATAATTACTTCACACAGTTTCAGTCTTAGTCTCAATAAAAAAACTTAAATAGTTCTTCAGATTCAAGACTGTCAGATACAGTCACTCAGTTCAGTACGAAACTCAGTTAGTTCCATCAGAATCAGGACTGTCAGACACAGTCACTCAGTTAATAGTATATCAGTTATACGAAACTCATGTTATCTATATTCAAACTCAGTAGTTAGTATTATCACGACCTCATTTACAGTTATGTATTCATGCATGTATTCTCACATTCATGTTATTCAGTTAGTTAGTATAGTTCATGCATATGAGCCCCATGCATTTAGCCTACCTCACTTTGCATACCTGTACATTCAGACAGACTGATGCATACTTTTCTTCTGTGCTATGGTGTTTTATACCATAGGTTCGGACGCTCACGTTCCCGATCGCACTTAGATTCAGATTTAGCCAGCAGCAGTAGATTTGCAGTGAGTCCTCATCATTCGAGGATAGCATAATTATTTCATTATTTCAGTTTTAGTAGATGGAGTAAGTTGGGTACATGTCCCATTAACTCCACAGTTTTCAGATAGTTTAGAGGCTTTCAGACTAACGTGTTCAGCAAGTTTATTTCAGTTTGGTATTGATATACCATATTTCCAGATGTTATGTTTTATCAGATATTTGAACCTTATGGCCTTTTAGCCCATTTATTCTGTATTTATATAGTATATTATGCAGTACTCAGCTACAGATATTAGCCGTAGGTTAACTTGTGGTCTTTTGGGATTACTAGCACCATGTAGCATTTCGGGTATCAGATTTAGGGCGTTACACTTGACTAGAGGAATCACTAGAACTAGACTAAACTTCATTAGTAATCTAAAGAGTTTCCTAAATAGGTCGACTAAGCTAACTTTGAGGCTGATAGGATGGATGTGGAGGATATCTACCATAAAAATAGCTCCCTATAAATTGGGAACTGCTACTGCTTCTACTGAAACTACCCCAATGTCTGGGCCACTTATTTCTACCCTAACGGGCCTCATGATGCATCACATCCATAAGCCAAGATTGATCAGAAACCTCAATAAAATACCTACCCATAGCAACTAAACTCTAATTAGACATACAAAGGGGAAGTCTCTACCCTCCTAAAAAATAATAAATTCTCTCATAATTAATATCTAAAATAAAATTCACGTGCCTAGAAATTAGAATCATACTCTGAAACTTTCATGGAGCCCTGATCTAATCTAGGAAATTTATCCCTCAGATGATCTCTAATCATGCAGGCAAAAACTTCTCCAATAATATCTCAGATATTTAAGTATATGTCAAAAGAGAAGATCCAGCTAGCCTAAAATCCATATAAACTCTCCACCATTGTCAATCAGCCAAGTCCAACTAAAATATGGTGTACCACGAGTCTCAATAAGGCCCAACTTACGGATCCTAACCTCACAAGCTATCCAAAATCATATGCATCCTCGTTTGAAGTACTAGAAAACTTAGGAGAAGCCAATCTCAAGAATCTACCCAACAACTTCTGCTCCTCATCAGACATAGCAGGTTAGGAAATAACTGGCAGAGAAACTATTGACTGAGCAACCACCAGTATAGGAGAAACCTTTACACTAGGTGCCACAGCAACAGGTTGTGCCGGTGCCTCCGTACTATTTTGATCCGTATATTAAGCACCATCAGATGGTGCACCACCATCTAATACCAAAAGTTGAACTAGAGCATCCCTAAGAACTAAAGGTGAAATAAACTTGGGTGGATCCTGGGATGGTCCTGGCTAATCACAGGTTGAGGTGAAAGAATATCTAACTCAGGAGCGGGAATAAGGTCTGTGGAGGACCCCAATATTGGCCACTAACTAGGGATACATCTCATAATTTTCCACGATTTTCAGTTCATCCATGAATAGAAAAAGGATCCCTAGGCTGGTTCTTGAGACCCTCATTTCGTATAGTGGTAGTACGTGTCCTGACCATCTATAAAAGAGTGAAATCAAATAAATGTTCTATAAACCAACTCAAACTTTTAGCGTGATAATAGTGAAAGAAGTGAAAAACTCCTAAGAATGTCCCAAAGTCTCCAAAAAAATTGGAAATGGATGCTGTCATTTTGATCTGCAGGGCTATACTATATATTTTCTCTTGTACCAACAATACCAGTCTAACCCATGCTATGATATCAATTTTCCATGACCTAATTTATGAGTCTTGATAGCACCTACTCTATCCTACTAGTAGGTAAGCCAAACCATAACCCAGAGCTAAACACAATGGGTTAACTTGGTGAAAATTCCCCAAAAGAGGCCTAGTAGGAAATTTAACAAAATAAATAAGGCAATACAAATAGTTTAAAGGTAGTCACTACATAAAGACCATCCCAGGACCTTGTAGAACTAGTACAATAGCATCTAGTAATAAAAATACAACCCAAGTATCTAGAATTATCAATACATATGTCTCAAAACAAAAGACTGAACATAGAAAGATTGAAGAAAATAGGTGAATCAGACTCCAAGAGCTCACTCTATCTCTAGATATCATCAAAGCACGAACAAAAATCAATGGCGGCAACTAGCACTCGGATCTGCACCAAAAAGGTACAAAAGTTTAGTAAGATTACAAAACTAATAGGTACTCAGTAGGCATCATTGGCCAACTAAGCTAAATCGTGATATAAGAATGATAGAATACAAGATAACATAACTAAGTCAAGGTAAGGAAATAAACCTACAATATCTCCAACATCAATATACATGAATAAATAGATAACTGGAATATCATCATAACCTAAAATAAAGCATTTACCCAAGCAATCACAACTATAATATTGGTTCTCATATGCCAATTAGCCTAGAAAAGTAAATAACCCATCGCAAGGCCCCAAAAGCCTGGAAGGTGCAAATAATATAGAATAGCCCACTACTCTCACTTCTCAACTCTCATAATACAATTGGAATTTATCCAATTCATGTCACCTTATAACCATCGATTGTCCATATTCATCATTTGTAAATAAGTCATCATTTATCATTTATCCATCATATAGCAACTAATCCTCTTGTATCAATAAATCATCCTTTATTGATAAACATCACTTATTAACTCATCTTTATTTATCAACTTACTAATATTTACCAACTAACAAATATTCATCAACAAATTAATATTCATCCACTAATCAATACTCATCAACTAATCAATATTCATCGACTAATCATTATTCACAAGTGTCTATTTATGTCATATTACATTTCAACTATTTCCTTCTTTTTTGACTTATCTAGATCACCAATCTCACGCCCTATTGCCATCATATCATAATAAGTATATCATCATAGTATAATGCGTATAACCAAACTAGAACCAATATGGATATTTAACAGTATCCTAATAAATCATCATAATCATCTTTTGGTCTTGTCAAGAATGTATCATCATAATCATTCTCCGACCTTGCTTGGTATATATAGCATCATAATCATCCTCTGGCGGGTACATATATCATCATAATCATTCTCCAGCCTTATTGGTTATATATCATCATAAATGTCATCATCAATATCATGAATAATATAGACATCCTTCGAATTTATATCGAGTATAAGTAATCAACATCACCATAAATATGACCAATAGCATAATTATTAAAGTATTTTATAGCCTAACCATTAACATGATCAATATTCATAATCCAAATCGTGAACTCTAGCATAATCAATACTGTGATTGTCAATATAGTAAATAAGCACGATCTTTGACATAATCAATAGCATAATTACAATATAATCAATAAGCATGCTTTTTAGCATAATCCATAATGTGTTCACTAATATAGCCATCAAACATAGCCTCTCACATAATCAATATATACTATCAAGCATAGGTAATAACTTATAAATATCCTAATTATTTGCTTAACATTAGCATAATACATAGCTTATCATTATCTTAGTGAATATCTAATCCATTACATAATCTATGGCTTATTTATAGCATAATCAATAATTTAATCACCAATGTAGTCAATAAGCATGGCCTCTAGCATGAACAAAAGCATAAATGTTAAATTATCAATGACCATGATCACTAGCGGAATTAATAGCTCATTATTGGCTCAATCAATAGCATAATTTATGGCTTAGATAATATGATAATCAAGGGCTTATTCAATAGCATATTTGGTAGTTAAATCAATAGCATATTCAATAGCTCATCATAAGCTTAACTGATAACTCATATATTGAATGATCTTTAAGGATTACCTCCAGCAACATTCATCATAACCAACAAATATGAAGGCATCTAAATATCACCAGAATAACCTTCTTCCTAGGTGTACACAAGCATATCAAAGGGTCTTCAATGACTATCACAAGTTTTTGCCTAAGGTAGGTCAAAGAGCCCACTTCTAAATTCTCAAAATCATTTACCAAGCAATACCTACCCTTGACTAGGCTAATATATCTATATACACTATTAGATGTTGAACAAGCCATAATTAGCCTTCAGATCGTAATGTTTTCTAAAATATGGCAACTATATCAATTTCACCTATGTTAAGGTAATTTGAGGAAGTTTCATCCTAAAAATAAGAGATAAAGTCAAGCTTCTCATTAGTTTTAAAAAGAAGGTGTTTCCAACCTAACAAAAGACTACATGGTCAATTTCACCTAAGATAGGAATAACTAAGCTAATAATGCCCGTAAAGATAGACAAATTAGCCTAAATGATCCAACTAATCCTATGTATTTCAATTTATCATATCAAAACTTCAAATCTATCCTAAATCTATAACAATATCATACATATACTATAAAGTATCTCAATGTAACAAGGCGTAAAACCTACCAGGGAACCGAAGAAAGCTCACCAGATCTTCTAAATCGGTGTTTTTTCCTTTTGAAAAGCTTCAACAAGATTCTAAGCTATCAAAATAACATTCTACTCATCAATGCGGGAATAATAAAACCCATATTTTACTATTGTGATTCGTGTCCAAAAATTATATCAAAATCCCATGTGGATCCTATTTATGAAGAATAACTTCTCCAAAACCAACCATAATGTTACCATATGCTCAAGGAATCATTACCATAAAAAATGGGTGTATTTTGAGCTAATTTGGGGCTAAAATCAAGCCCTCAAGTTTTTAGGGGTGTTGAACAAGAAATCAAGGAAATCTACCAAGAAAAGGGTGAATTCTGACCTTGCGAAACAAGTGTTAATCAGGCTTCCCAATCACCCACTAGCCTATATCAGACTTAATATCATTCTTTAGGGTTTATGATCTCATTAAATGGATGAGAAATGGCTAAAATTAGGGAATAAAGGGTTTATTTATACCCATCCCAGATCTTTGGGTTTCATGATTATGACTCGAGCCATGTGATTACCATATCTTATTGCTGCATAGGATGGTCATAATCATAAGATGCACATAACAATCTCACTAGTTCCCTGTCAAAGGTATCGTATCATTACACTTGGCTCCTAAGAGTGATGACACCAGTTGACAACTAAGACTTAGAGTTTTTCTAAGTCTCTGTCATCCCCTCTGAATCCATTTGAAATCTCGTATACACAGATGAATTATGTAAGACTACCAAATTTGATATTATGAACTCAATGGAGTAGATAAAATTTTTATCCAATGTTGTTTTGAAAAAATATGGATCCCATACCCATATTTTATTTTCATAAGTTTTTGAACAATAGGTCAAAATGAGCCCAGGTGCCTTAAGTCCCAAACCAAAGGTCTACCTAGCTTAAAATCAGTATTCTAGAGCTGCTAGATCTGTCAAAATTTGCATTTAAGGTCGTTTAAATTTAGTTTTTTCCCAGTTGCCATTTTGACCCAGTAAAGACTTCATAACAAAGAATTGGCTCTTAAAACCAAATGAATTGCCTGATAACCAAACTATCAGTTCCAATCTTTCATAAATGACTTAAGGTAGCTATCGAGAAGCTCTAACAGCAAAAATAAGCTAAAATATGGAAAATAACTGGAAGGGTCATTACATTTATTTTATGGACACTCAGATGCTTATGATTATATTGTTTGGATACTACTAATGGTATGCATAGATTATGGTACATTCATGCTCACTTAGTGGTTTGATTTCAACTAAATCATGGTTTTACTATTGTATTTTTAAAAAGGGATTTATTCCCACTTTTCACCTTTAAAATACATTTTTTCATATTGAAAATTGTACCACCTTAATGGGTGATTTATGAGCTTTTGGAACTAAAAATGATGTTTTGGAAATTTAATCGAGATAGATTTTGGGCCATGGTTTTACCACCACTATTTCCTTCAATCGTGAAAGATTTTGACCCTTTCTACTAAATTATGTTAATTTAGTACCAAGGTTGACCCCAAGCAATGGATTTACAAACTTACACTTTTAGCCATGATTCAAGTCTGTGTATCATTTATATATACATATATTTTTTGCATTAGACAACAGAGATTGATGATGATTATTAAAAATCCTAGATCAGGACCAAGTTAACATATATGGGTTCTCTCTAACCCCCTACAGGCCACTTTATCTATGAGTCATTATACTGGAGAAGAGAGGTTGTCGTAGGTCTAACCGTTGATTTTTGTCGAGCTAGAGGAGGTGTATACACTCGGTATGTTTTGGTACTTAGAATAATTATGGTATCATGGATTTACTTTAGATCCATTTATAATACCCTGTATTATTCTTAGCTTATTTTAGCTCCTAGTTGCATGCATAAAAGGCTTAAAGCCTTAAAATTTCACTAAGTGTTGGGGACTTATTCATTTTTGAGGCATCATAACTTTGAGGATTTTTAAATTAGTCTTCTCAACTCTGAGACATTGGTTTTTGAGTTAATTCATGTTCAGGGGTGTAACACGCATGTCTCAGGGAAGTTTTGAATTTTTCAGACAAGGATTAGGTCATGTTTGGATCATGATTCCAATAGCTCATCATGATAGGGCTGTGTCGTGATCGTAATAGAGATAGATCCCTTATTGTATTGTGGTGATCCTTTAAAATTCATTCCAATTACTAATTTAAATGTCTGAGAGACAATAATGTCTTTTCCCTTCATTCTAAGTCATCAAATTATGAATTATAATGTCAGTGAGGGCATTATTTGTCCATCTTCTCCAATCTTCCTCTCAAAGAAACCCTAGTCAACTCCTAAAAGTATTAAATTCCAGTACTTTCTCTCTAATGAAATGAAGAATTCAAGTTCCCCAATTCAAGAACATTCATGAAAGCATCTAGATTGGTGCTTCTTTTTCAAGCTTAAGAATTTAAAGGTATTTGTGATGTTCATCCATGGGCCCTTTTCACCCATGGAGTCAAAGAATCTTATTTTATGTTTTAAATTATGAATTTTACATGATTAAGTTAAACTATTTCCATGAACATCTTGTTATTTCAAGTTCAAGTTAAGATTATAATTGTTTTTGAGTGGAATGGATTATAGTACGCTTTGAATGTTATAGTTCCCATATCTTGTTCATGCAATTCAAGATAAACCCTTAATTTATGGTTTTTGTCATGTAATCATGCTATCTCATCATGTTTAAAAGCAACCCCATGTTAAAGTCTTAATCTCCATATGTTTGATGAAATGCCAAAGTGATGAATTTTGAATAATGATTTCCTTTCATGGTTTCCAAAGCTTGTGTATGTCCTTATCGTTATTTCATTTTAGTGCTGGTAGGTTATGAACACCCGATACTTAGTTGTTACATAATTTCAGTATCTTCAAAATAATTTTAGATATACCATGAGCATTGTCATTTAGTCAGCTATTATGATCAGTTGTTTATTCAGTTAAGCTTACTTAAATCCACTAAATAGTGGCATTCAGTTAGAGTAGGATTTAGCACCAAGAAAATGCAGAGATAGAGGCTTCGCTATTAGTTAGGCAGAGTCGTTAGTAGCATTCCTTATATTCTAAAAATATGTAGCCAATGTAGGTTATGAGGAGTCACCCGTCAGTTAGGCTTGACTTCCTCTTAGAGGTCACTCGTCATTTAGGCTTGACACCATGGTCCTTCAGGACTTCAGTTGGGTGGATCCTTACTGCCTATGTTAGTAGTCGTTGCACGATACTGACACCCTTCCAACTGGGGTCACAGGTTGGACCCCAATTATTTTAGATTGGGGAATGTTGATTAGATGATACCTCTTACAGTTTTAGTTCAATGTTCAAAATAGAATTCAGTTCACCTTTGCTTGACTATAGAATACAGACTTCTAGTTATCCAGTTATTAGATTTTAGTATCTCAGTTTACAGATTTTTTCAGAAACATTATATACTTGATCTCGCATTCTCAGTATTTAAGTTTTCATGTATGCATACTATGTTATCTCATGCTATTCAGTTAGTTATTACTACATGCACAGTTAAGCTATGCATTTCATCCTAACCTCATCTCATATACCAATAAATTCAAAGTACTCATCGTATACTTTTGTTTGAGCTATGATATCTTATAGCATAGGTTCAGATGCATAATTTCTGAACCTTACTTCGATAGTTAAGCATTGCAGCAGCAGTGATGAGTCCTCATCCTTTGAGAAAAATTCTATCTTTCATTAAGTTATTTTAGTATTCCCTTATTACCGTCAGTTGGAATTAGTTGGGGGTTTGTCCCATTAACTCCACAGTTAATCAATTAGAGGCTTTTCAGATATTTAGACAATAATTAGTTTTATTAGCTTTATCAATCTTGATAGATATTTTAAGACTTGTGAATTCAGTCATATGTTCATTATCTAAACCTTATGGCCTTATCAGTTATATTTCGCATATGTCTATTGTCATTATATTATTTAGTGCTCACAGAAGGTACCGGCTCATGGGTTAGCTTGTGGTCACTTATCACCGTAAGCACCATTGTCGTGACTAAGGGGTAGCCTCGGGTCATGACAAAACTTAGTATCAAAGCCTATGGTTTTACAGTGTCCCAGGAAGTCTGAAATCTATATTTAGTAGATTCTTATGCATGGGTGTAAAGTGCGCCATACTTACGGACAAAAGGCTAGATATTTTAGGAATAGTTTCCTTTCTTTCAGTATTCATGTAGTGCGAATGAGCATAAGCTCTACTTAAAACTCTCTTTCTGAATTATTCTTTATTTTTTTATAGATAATGCCTCCTAAAAGAAACAATAGAAAAAAGGAATGGGAAGCAGCCTGCACATCCTCCTGTTAAGGAAGATCCCCTAAATAAGCATGTCTCTCACACCAAATTCATAGTTAATTTCACTACCTTAGCTCATTCATTAATTATTTAGAATGATCAACAAGTTGTTGTCCTATCTAGGATTATGGTTCATGTTTAGCAAAATAAGAAAGAGAAGCACAGAGAGAAAGGGAGAGAGAATAAGAGGGCCAAAATAGGTAGTTTTAAGTTAAGGCCAGAGAGTGGTAACTATTCTTAGTTCCATAAAAAATTCTCATCCCCAGCTCTTTCTTCAGCTAGTGTGTAAGTGGTAAAGTTCAGGAATGACTATCAGGATAGAGCACTAGGCTCTTGGCCTCAGGGTAGCATGAATAGTCGTCATACTAATCCGCTCTGCAGAGCGTGTGGTAGGAATAATCAGGGTATGTGTAGGACTGGTAGTGGTGTATGTTTTGGATGTGGCAAGCTAGACACCAAGGTCAGGGATTGCCTGAGGACTATTCAGCAGGGCCAATCTAATCTGTCATTAGCTCTACCAGGTTGCCCGACTCAGTAAAAGCACCACTGTAACGCCCCGATTTTCTAAACCAGAACACTACACGATGCTCATGACCCCTAAGGACCACAAGCTAATCCATGACTGATATTTGTACCTATATACTGCATAAAAGACTAAAAAAATATGAAAACATGAACTAAAAGGCCATAAGGTTCAATACTAATACATAACTGAAAATATGGTATAACAATACCAAAATAAATCTGAAATAACTGTCTGGACTTCCTATAGTCTGAAAGCCCCTAAACTGTCTGAATAAGGAGTTCATGGGACATGTCCCCAACTAACTCCAAATACTGAAATAAACTGAAAATTGAAATAGTAATGAAATCATCATGTCCTCAAAAGATGAGGACTCACTTCTAACTCTAACTGCTGAGACTGGAATCTACTGCTGATGCTCTGGAGCTCGTGCTTCTAAACCTATGGTATAAGATACCATAGCACGAATGCGTCAGTACTTTGAATATACTGGTATGCAAGTGAGGTAGGCTAAATGCATGGGGTTCATATGCATGAACAATAATAACTGACTGACTAACATGAATATGAGAATACATACATGGCTATGTAACTGTAACTGAGACCATGATAGGACTGAATACTGAGTTCTGGGAACTGAGGTTACTAATAACATGGATTTACTGATATCTGAGTACGTAATACTGGGATACTGAATAACTGAGTTTATTGATCCTGATATCTAAGTCACTGATAAGTAAGGAACTGATATTGTATTGCTAAATACTGAAGGACTAAAACTATATTACTGATACATGAATAATTGTTTTTAACATTTTGGATTATAAAGAACTGATCTGGTTGACTGTATCTGACAGTCTTGAAGCTGAAGACTGATTACATGAGTTCTGATAGATGATATATTTGATAACATGAGTTCTGAGAACTGATATATCTGATAATATGAGTGACTGTATCTGACTTTCTTGAATCTAATGGAACTAGTTGAGTTCCATACTGAATCTGAGTTGACTGTATCTGACAGTCCTGAAATTTGAATAACTATCTGAGTTCTCTTACTGAGAATAAGACTGAAACTGAGACTATGGGAAGTATTTATCTAATCGACATACCCCATATATGCTATTATAGCTGAGTTGGGTTCTAATCTCTACCCTGACTGAAAGGGTGTCAATACCACGCCACTAGTAAGGACAAGTTGTGAGTGACCTTTATCTGTCAAGTACTCAAAATGAGAACAGTGGAACCCTAAATTGACAAGTTAAGCCACCTTACCAACCCTAATCTAATAGGTTATTATGTCTCAACCTACGCTGGCTACGTAGTTCTGGAACACAAGGATGACTGCTAAGAATCACACCTTAAACTGGTAGGTGATTTCCTATCCTTGGGTTCACTCGGTGCTGAATCCTACTCCCATCTGAATAGACATTAAACATGACTTAATTGAACTGAACATGGACTGAGTTTACTGAATTTCGTTAACTGATGGAATACTATTGAATCTGTTAATGGACTGAGTTCATGATATTTCTGAGAGTACTAAATTATAAAGATTACTGAAGTTACTGAGTACTGAGTAGGACTGACCTAATACTGAATTTACATGAGTTTTCCTGAGTCATGAGACTGACTGAAGTCTATTAAACATGGCTTGAATGAGAGTATCGTGAAAACATGGCATGGCTCTAGGCACACAGCTATATTTTTTGGGTACAAGTACCCCCAGGATTCGATGGAAGGAAACTGACACAGCGTGACTTTCTTGAATACATGACCATCAATAATAATCCATAATACATGGGTGAGGGATTTCATGAAGTACATGGTCATCATAATATCTAACATGAATGGGAATGCTTGAAATCAAGTCATAAACCTCATGTTCTAATATCGTGGGCATTTCGGCAACATATACTTTTCATAACAATAGCATGGAAACCGTTTAAACATAAGGGAATAGCAAGCATGTAACATTTAGTTCATATTGTAATAATTGGGGGATAACTCATGTGGTACTTCATAATCATAATCTTGTTCATAACATGGAATGCATATAGACACACTATGAATCCATTCTCCAATCATCATTTACATTACATTAACACATATATTGCACAACAACAACATATGAGCCCTTTGAACATAATAGACTAGCATGAATTTATCAAATAATTCATCCCTAAGCTATGATACATGATTTCTATCATTCTAGGCATTTTATCAAACATCTTACATGCACAACTTTGGGCATAGGTATACTTATCAATTTAATAATCTTAAGCCACCCAAATTCATGGATTTCAACTAACATGCTCACATACTTCATTAAAATACATTGAGATACCAAATAACAACCATCAACATGAACATAATCATACCACAACAAGATAATCACAATTCATGATTTTAAAACTTGATTCTTGAGCTCCATGGATGAAAGGGATCCATAGATAAACACTACGCATACCTTAGATGAAAGATTCTTGAAGATTAACGGTGGAAATTTCTTGAAATTTAATCCCCAATCAACTAGTTTTCTTGGAGCTTGAGAAATCATGAGTAATAAAAACCCAAATCTTGAAGGAGGTTAACTTTTCTTGAGGGTTCTTGAATGGTGAAACTTTGATTCTTGAGTTTTCTTGGAGAAAGGTTTGAATCTTATTCTTGGGTTTTGATCTTGAAAGACCCTAATTTTGATGTTATAGATGAATGAGAAGTTATGTGCTTTGATTAGATGTGATCGGGGTGTTAAATAGGGTGGAAAAAACTCAAAAATCTCTTTAAAACAGCATTTCAGCGCTGTTTTGGACAAAACTGACGGTCTGAGTGACGGACCGTCACTCTGGTGACTAACCATCACTCCAACCGTCATTTTTAGTCAAGAAAATAGCCTCACTGGTTCATTTGTGATTGCTAAAGTGATGGTCCATCACTGACTTGACAGCCCGTTATTTTGTCCGTCACTCCTGGATAGCTCGGGTAACTCTCAGTAAACAGACATAACATTTTACTCTGACGCCGGATTTTGGCGAAATTGGTATCATTGAAAAGTTAATTCAATTATCTATCTGTTGGTGGGTCATGAGATCAAAAATTATCTGTATAATGGGAGATATGCTCATTTGAAATTGACTATGGCAATGCCCTTCTCAATAATTCAATCGGTAAGGAATGTTTTAATTCATACAATAGCTAGGACGTATTTGAGGTATTAATTTACATCAAAATTTATCATAAAAATATCAAATCACTATAATTTATTTTTCATGAGCTTGAATCATAGTTCTACCATCGATTAGGATTCTCAGGGTATTACAGCCACTTCTAGTGCCACCAGTGGTCAATGCCAGAACAAATTTTATACACTCCAGTCCCGACTTGATCAGGAAAGTCTTGATGTAGTTATAGTATGTTATAGGTCATTCTTCTTCATGTTTATATTTTATTAGATCCTAGAACTTCGCTTTCTTTTGTGACTCTTTATATAGCTATCAGTTTTGGTGTTATTCCAGAAACATTAGCAAAGCCTTTCTTAGTATCTACCCTAGTGGGTAAATCTATTATTGCTAGATGGGTATACAAAAATTATTCAATTATGGTATTGCATAAAATCACTTCAGTAGATCATGTGAAGTTAGAGATGATTGATTTTAATGTCATTCTCTATATGGATTGGCTCCACTCATGTTATGCCTCAGTTGATTGTACAAATAGATTCATTCATTTTTAGTTTCCTAATGAACTAGTTATTGATTGGACGGGTAGTATCTTAGTGCTTAGAGGTCTGGTCATTTCATATCTTAGAGCAAGAAATATGATATCTGAGGGATGTACTTTTAGATCCCTTCTTAAAATCCTATGATAGCATATGATTTAGAGTTAGAAGCATGAACCTAGAAGTTTAGTTGTAGTAGAGTAGGGATAGTGTTATCTGAATTTAGTAAATTTTGTATCCATAGGTTTAGTTTTATGATAAGTGAACCAAAAGTCTTAAAATAGTGTATGCAAGAATTTATGTTTATTGATTTAAAGTTAAGTATGATGATGTAGGAATATATATAATACCCTTGATTTGCTAAGTTTGAATAAGGCTAGTAGTGTAATAATTGACGTTCTTACCAGCTACGTTATGTTATGGGCTATGGGATAATGATGTTAGATGTTCAGGTCTAATGGTAATTCTCATGGTTTAGGGAAAAATGTAAGTTTCGAGGTGTGATATTAGTAAGCTTTGGAGGCAGATAGTATAGTTCATTAAGAGTTTAGGAATATCTATGTTATGTGTTAGAATCTAAGTTTGAACCTTGGATGGTTAAGGCTCAGTTTAGAGTTTATAAAAAGGGTCTAAAGACTTAGAATGATGGCTTATAGCTAAGGGGGAGATGATAGAATAAGTAACCAAGTTAGGGTATCGAATTCCAGTAGTAATGCTAGTACATTATAGAATAATAGTAAGGGAAGATAATGCCGAACCCATTCTTATTTCAATATTTGTACTTCAGTTATCACGATATAAACTCATGCCTTACATGTCATTTCCCTGATCATATGTCAAATTCATGCACCTTTCATAGAATCATGTACGCTTCCAGTTCTTAGTATAAGGAGTTCCAGTTTCCTCAACTGTACAAATCATATTCCATGAAATTTATGAACTCCAAACTCATGTCATGCAACTCATCACTCATGTACATATGCTTTACAATATATTCAGTTCCAGTACTCATTCTACTCTCTTAATTATCAATGAAATTCAAATTATGTCATGTATATCGTCAGTTTTTATCTCTATAATAAATCCAGGTCATGGATACTCCATTTCTCTATTAGTGCCCATGTGAACATTTTTAGTAGCCTCAAGTAAAGTGCGGTATTGAAATGGGATATATAGTTGATGGAGTATTTAAGGAGTATTTCTAAGCTTGAGAGTAGGCCTATGTTCCATGTTACAGAGTCAAATCCACATTAAGATTCCTTACTCATATATCTTATTCAGATCATGCCCAAGTTCTTTGCTCCCTACTATTATTAGAACTTCTTAGAAAAAGTGTTGAAAAAAATACTCTAGTTGAGTATAAGCTTTCACTATAATTTAGTTCGTATAGCCAGCAATTCAGTTTAGCAATCAGACAAAAAGTTCCTATGGTTTTTTCATCTTCCGATCTAGCCTTACTATTAAAAATTTCATGAATATTGCCATTCCAAGAGATAGTTTGTTCACATCCAAGTAAATTATGAATTCAGTTCAGTTCATGCGTCATGATTCGGATACAGATATTCAGTCATGATTCAGTTCATAAGTACCTTATGCATTATCTTAGTTTTTCCTTAGTATTTTAGCTAAATCAGTATTATTCGGGGGATGAATAATCCCAAGGGGGAGATGTTATAATACCCCGAGTTTTTATATCCTAAACCTCTCAACTTTTCTTCACAAAACCACATCCATCCTGAGGTGATGGTTACTTATAAGATGACCCTATCGTCTCTATCTTAGTCGTATAACTATTCTAGTTTCATTGCATGTATTCAAGGAATCAATTTAGCTTATGATATTCGGTTCATGTATCATGTTTCAGACTCAGTTACGTAATCATGATTTCAGTTATGCATGTTCAGTATATGATCTCAGTTCCTTCAATACTCTCAGCCTAATCAGTCTCATTCAAGGATGAATGTTTTTAAAGGGGAGATATTCTAATACCCCATATTATTCTTAGCATAATTTAGCTCCTAGTTGCATGCATATGAGGCTTAAAGCTTGAAAATTTCACAAAGTGTTGGGGACTTAGTCATTTTTAAGGCCTCTTAACTTCGAGGATTTTTATATTGGTCTTCTCAACCTTGAGACATTGGTTTTATAGTTAATTCATGTTCAGGGGTGTATAAAGCATATCTCGGGAATGTATCAAATTTTTTGTATGAGGATTGGGTCATATTTGGATCACGATTCCAGCATTTCATCGCGATAGGGCCACGTCATAGTTGTAATAGCGAAGGAGCCGTTATCGTATCATGGTGGCCCTTTAAAATACATTCCAATTACAAATTTAAATATTTGAGGAGTAATTAGGTCTTTTTCCCTTAGTCCAAGTCGTCAAATAATGAATTATAACATCATTTAGGGCATTATTTTCCCATTATGTCCAATCCTCCTCTCAAAAATACCCTATCCATCTCCCAAGAACATCAAGTTCCATTACTTTTGCTCTAAGGAAACCAAGAATTCAAGTTCCCCAATTCAATAATATTAAAAAAAGCATCAAGATTGGTGTTTCTTTTTTAAGCGTACGGGTTTAAGGTATGTGTGATGTTCATCCATGGGCCCTTTCACCCATGAAGTCCAAGAATTTTTTTCATTATTTAAATTATGAATTTTACATGATTAACTTGAATTATGCCCATGAACATCTTGTTATTTAAATTTAAAGTTAAGATTATAATTGTTTTCGAGTTGAATGGATTATATTATGTTATGTATGTTATAGTTCCCATATCATTATCATGTAATTCAGGATAAACCCTTAATTTATAGTTTTTGTCATGTAATCATGCTATCTCATCATGTTTAAAAGCATCCCCATGTTAAAGTCTTGATCTCCATGTGTTTGATGAAATGCCAAAGTGATAGATTTTGAATAATGATTACCTATCATGGTTTTCAAAGCTTGTATAAGTCCTTATAGTTATTTCCTTTTAGCGCTGGTGGGTTATGAACACCCAATACCTAATTGTTTACATAATTTTAGTATCTTTAGAATGATTTCAGATATACCATGAGCATTGTCATTCAAATAGGTATTATGATCAGTTGTTTGTTCAGTTAAGCATAGTTCAGTCCTTTAAACAATGTTATTCAATTGGGAGTATGATTTAGCACCGAGCGAATACAGGGATAATGGATTCCTTGTCAGTTAGGAAGATTTATAGTAGCATTTCCTGTATTCCAAAACTACATAGCCAGCATAGGTTATGAGGAGTCACCCATCAGCTAGGCTTGACTTCATCTCATGGGTCACCCGTCAGTTAGGGTTGACACCCTGGTCCTTTGAGACATTAGTTTAGTGGATCCACACAGCCAGTTTTAGTAATCGTGGTACGGTACTAACACCTTTCCATCTGGGGTCATAGGTTGGACCCAAATTAGCTCAAATTAGGGTATGTCAGTTAGATGATACCTCCCACAGTCTCAATTCAGTTCTCGGTACAGAATTCAGTTTAGGTTTGCTTGACCATAGCATATAGACTTCCAGTTATTCAGTTATTAAATTTTAGTATTTCAGTTTACGTATTATTTCAGAAATAGTATATGCTTGGTCTTGCATTCTCAGTATTTCAGTTTTCATGCATGCATACTCAGTTATCTCATGATATTCATTCAATCATTACTTCATGTACAGTTAACCCATGCATTTTACCCTAACCTCATCTCATATACCATTATATTCAAAGTACTGATGGCATATTATTTTTCGCTCTATGATGCCTTATATCATAGGTTTAGACCCATAATTTCCTAACTGCGCTTTAATAGTTCGGCATTATAGCAGCATCAGCAGTGGTGGGTCCTCATCCTTTGAGGATAATTTTATCTTTGATTCAGTTATTTTAGTATTCCTTTATTAAAGTTAGTTGGAGTTAGTTGGAGTTTTGTCCCATCAACTCCATAATCAGTCAGTTAGAGGGTTTTAAGACATTCAAATATTCAGACAGTCAGTTAGTTTTATCAGCTTTATCAGTCCTGATAGATATTTTTGGACTTATGAATTCATTTGTATTTAGTAGCTAAATATTATAGAATTATTTGTTATATTCCACACATATTTATTATCATTATATTGTTCAGTGCTTAGGACAGGTAAGAACTCATGGGTTAGAATGTCGTCATTTGTAACCGTAAGTACCATTGTCACGACTAGGGGTTGCCTTGGGTCGTGACACCATTCATTCATTGTATTATCTATCACCAGTATATTATTTGGTTTCTATATTCATCAGCCTTATAGGGGTTTCATAGGTATAGGTTATGAATGTTATTTATTGTGCGTTATGTGTTGATTGAACCTTCCAATTTCTATGTAATGAATTATTTTTTGGTGATTTTTGTGAAATATTTATTTCTGTGTGATTTGAAAATTTCATCCCTCTTTGTGGTTACTTTTAGTACTTTGGGGTGTTTGGTTGATTGGCATTGTTCGCAATGTATTTCGGTGTTATTTATATGAGTTTATTATTTTTTGTGGCTTGAAATGCCTTATAGATTACTTCGGTCAATATATATTGATTTTTGTGTTGGATGGCAAAACGAACTATGCCAGTAGATCTGAAATTTTGATTTTAGTTTGGTGACATGGCTGGTGAGGTTTTATGGCTTTTATATCTGATCTCGATCCACGATTAAAAAAGCTGTGAAATTAGGTCTCGAGGGTCAATTTTGTGAAAATGATGGTTTTTCGAAAAATGGGTATCTCCATTTTGTGATAATGACCATTTTCATAAAATTGATGATTCCATTAGATCCTGAATGTGTTTAACAACCAAATTTAATTGATCATTTACATAAGGTTCCAAAAGATTTTTGAGGGTCAAAAATAAGTTTTTAGCATTGTTGGTGCTAGTATATTCGCGAAAGTGAACCTTTGACCATTTGATGAGGTCTCTTAAGCAGAAATTTAGCCACTTAAGCGGCATTTTCGCCCTTCAACCAGGTCTCTTAAGTGATCAAAGTGCCGCTTAAGCAATCGTTGCTGAGTATAAGGTGCAAATTCATACTTTTGACATTTTCGGAACTAGAAAGCTCCAATTTCGACGATATTCAATGTGTTTTTCTCAGAGAATCAATATCTATCAATTTAGAACTCTATTTTCATCATTTACAAAGAGCTTCTATTTTATTTTTCATGATTTCCATCCAAGTTGAGAATCAAAACACCATTTCAACCATATTGGAATCTTGGGAGATCGAATTTAGATGATTCCAACGTTGTTTTCGAGATTTCTTCCATGGGTAAGTTTCTAATCTTATAATTATGATTGTTCTCTTGATTTCATATTCAAAACAACTTCAAATTCTTGATTTTGAAAATGGGTTTTGGGGGTTTTTGCCTGTAAAGCTTGAAAATAGTTTTTCGTTGATTGAAACCTCTTTTTAACTCATTTTTTCATAAGTTTCCAGATGTATACTCCTATGTGTATGAGGAATATGTTTTTAAAATAAAATTATGATTTTACCCTTTTATTAAAAAAAACATTTTGGGGGTATTTTGATCCCTACTAAAAAATAGGCAATATGGATATCATTGTATTTTCCTTATACATCTGTATTTTGTATATTTTAGTTGATTTTAAGAAAAAGCTCCAGATTGAAGGATTTTTGAAGCAATTTGACATTTGAGGTAGGTTATGGCTTGACTTTCTTCAAACAGGGTTGGGTAGTTAATAATAATGTAAAAGCATGCTATGGGTATGGGGTCCTAAGATCTAGGCATTTCCCACCATATAAATCCCAAAATCTAGGCTTTTCCTACAAAAAAATGCAATCAAGCATACATATATTTGACATTCGAGATGTATTTAGTTGTTCTTACATTATGACACCGGGTTTTGGGATATTTTATGGTATATTTTGTTGTGTATCTCTCATTTTTGCTATATATGCATAGTTCGACTCTTTTTAGAGTATTATCTTGGGTGTAGGTATTATCTTATATTTCATATCAGTTTGGGTAATAGGAGTACTTGTCAAGGCCTACTGCGACACGTCCCATCATAACCCTTGGTTTTTGGGTCATGAAAAATTTGTATCAGAGTATCCAGGTTTATTGGTCTTAACAGTATAAGAACGGGGAGTCTAATAGAGTCTCACAGATCAGTACATAGACATTTGTATCTACCTTTGAAAGGCTATAAGTTGTCTTTAGTAAAATTTCCTAATTTTGTTCTTTAAGAAACAGATCTTTCATTCCTTGTGTTCTAGACTATATTTCACTATTTTCTACACCTGTATTCGAGTATAGTATTTTGAGATCTAGAGTTTAGCCTTCTTCTGTGTTACCTCCTCAGGTGGGTTTTCAGTTGGCAAGATTACTATGTCTCTAGTTGCAAGTACAATTAGATCTTTTCAGGATTAGAAAAGGTTTGAGAGATTCACTCATTTGGGTCCTCCTAGGTTCGGTGGTGTTATAGGTGAGGATGCCTATGAGTTCATAATGGATTGTCATAAGAAGCATAACCTTGGTTCGCGTGAGTCGCATGGGGTTATGTCAACTACTTACCAGTTGAAAGATTCTGCAAGAGATTGGTAGAGGTTACTTGTTTGTTGCTGACCTCTTAGGTTGCTAGAGATTACTTGGGATCAGTTTACTGAGGCCTTTTTAGATAGATTTGTGCCTTTAAATTTGAGGGATTAGATGATAGAAGAGTTTGATTGCTTGGAGTGGGGCTCCATGACTCTTGTAGATTATGAGGCATGTTTCCATGTCTTGTCTAGATATTCTTATGCTAGTATTGCCATCAAGTCTGAGAAGATTCGAAAGTTCATAAAGGGCTTGGATATTTTTCTTCAGCTTGCTAAGAATCAAATATTATTGTATAGAGAATTATTTTAGAGTATTGTGGATCATTCTAAGATGATTGAGTTTATTATTCAAGCATCTCAGGGAGGCACCAAAAAGCTGCACCATCAGGGTGAGTTCAAAGGTTACACTTCTCGAGGTAGAGATTCTAAAGACTTCTTTAGGTATCATAGTAGACTAGTTCAGGAAGCCTTGCAAAGTTTAGGTAATGGGTTTTTTTAGCAGCTTTGGGTAGTCGTCCTAGCTCAGCCATACCTCCTTCTATTGAGCCGGTTTATAGGATTTGGTATATGTATGATGAGATTGGTTATTTGGCCAAGGACAATCTTCGACGTGTTTTCATAGCTATTCCTATATCGACTATGAGAGGTAGAGGTTCTAAAAGTGGTACAAGAAATAGAGGTATTGGTTTCTGTGGTGGTGGTTGAGGGACTACCAAGTCAGGTGGTATACATGGCCAGTGCTATGATATACCTACAAGTATAGAGGCAGAGGCCTCCGATGCTGTCATCACAGCTGCCATCCCTATTTGTTTTGGATCGGCTTCTGTATCATTTGATCCAAGATTGATTTTCTCATATGTATCTACATATTTTTCTTTAGGTTTGATTCTGTTTATCATCATATTAATGTGCTTATCCGTGTATCTATCCCTGTAAGAGATTCCTTAGTGTGGATTAGGTGTACCGATCTTGTGTTGTGACTTTTGTTGGGTGTGAATCTTGGGCAAATCTGATTGTCCTTGATATGGTAGATTTTGATGTCATCTTAGTTATGGATTGGTTTGCTCCTTATTATGTTGTCTAAGATTTTTATGCTATGAATGTGACTTTAGCTTCATCAGGTGTGCCGAGGATAGCTTGGAAGAGTATGCTTCATTTAGTCCAAAGACATTCATATCTTTCTTTCAGGCTTATCGTTTGGTAGAGATATGATGTTTGTCTTATTTGGCTTATATTCCTAATACTAGTATTATTTCCACTCATTCTTTGGATTATATTTGTATTATCTATGACTTTATGGATGTTTTCCCTAAAGATTTGCCTGGTATGCCTTCGATAATACTATTGACTTTGACATTAATGTTAAGTCAGACACCAAGCCCATTTCTATTTCTCCTTATAGGATGGTCCTCGCAGAGTTAAAGGAATTGAATGATCAAATATAAAAGTTTTTGGATAAAGGGTTTATCTGACCTAGTTTATCACCTTGGGGTGTAGCATTCTTGGTTGTGAAGAAAAAAGATAGATCTATGCTCATGAGTATTTGTTATCGACAGTTGAACAAGGTGAAGGTAAAGAATAAGTATCCTCTTCCTCATATTGATGATTTTCTTGATCATCTTCAAAGTGCTTTGGTCTTTTGAAAGTTTTATTTGAGATTCTGGTATGACCAGTTAAGGATTAGAGCTTTGAATATTCTAAAGAGCTTGTCGGACTCGATATAGTCTTTATGAGTTCTTGATCATGTCATTCAAGTTGACCAATTTCCCAGCTACATTCATGAAGTTGATTGATCAGGTTTTTTGACTGTATCTTGACTATTTTTTCATTGTATTTACAAATGATATCTTGGTTTATTCTAGGAGTGAGGCTGATATGAGGAGCATATGTGGATTGTGCTTCAGAGATATAGGGATGAGAAGTTGTATGCTAAGTTTTCCATGTGAGTTTTGGTTGGAGACCATTTCTTTCTTGAGTCAGATAGTGACCAAGGATGGTATTATGGTCTATCCGACCAAGATTGCCGGAGGTTGTAATTGGGATAGGCCTACTCTCCTATCGATATTTTTATTTTTATTATTTTAGCAAGCTATTATCATTGTTTTATTTAGGATTTTTCATTATGACTCAAAAAAAGATTTCCTTTCAGTGGTCCAATGCTTGTGAGACTAGCTTTCAAAAGCTCAAGAATTTATTGACTTCAGTTCTTATCTTGACTTTGACCAAGAAGGTCGTGGGTTTTACTGTATTTTGTGATACTTCAGGTATTGGTTTAGGTGTTGTGTAGATGTAGAAAGGTAAGGCAATTTCATTAATTTCTCGTCAGTTGAATCCCCATGAGAGGAATTACCATACCCATGATTTAGAGTTGTATGAGGTTGTTTTTTCTTTGAAGTTGTGGAGGCACTACTTGTATGAGTCCGTTCTGAGATTTCTTAGATCATCATAGTCTTTAGTACTTCTTTACCCAACGAGATCTTAATATGCAGCAACTCTGTTGTCTTGAGTTGCTTAAGGACTATGATCTTATAATTCACTATTATTCGGGTAAGGCTAATGTGATTACGGATGCCTTAAGTCGGAAGTTGACTAGCACGAGTATCTTGGCATATCTTTTAACCCTGCAGAGGCCTTTGTCCTTAGGCGTTCAGTCTTTGGATAACCAAATAGTTAGGCTTGATATATCGACACCTGGGTATGTTTTGGCATTCGTTAAGGCTAGTTTTTTATTGATAGAGTAGATTTAAGATCATTAGTTTGATGAATTTGGGTTAAGAGTGATTCAGGATAAGATGTTGAGTAGTGAGGCTAAGGAAGCCTCGCTTGATATTCATGGTGTTTTGAGGATTCGAGGTCGATTCACCGAGAGTGGGTGACTGAATTAGATTGATTTTAAAGGAGGCTCATTGTTCTAAATATTCCATCCATTTGATAATGAGTAAGATGTATCATGATTTGAGGCGGCATTACTTCTGGGGTGGTTAAGGAAGGATGTAATAGTCTTTATAGCTCGTTGCCTATGTTACCAGTAGGTGAAGGCTGAGCCTTTTAGACCTGGTGGTTCGCTTTAGAGGTTACCCATTCCTGATTGGAAATGCGAACACATCACTATGGACTTTGTGACTAGGTTGCCTCGTGCTTCTTGTGGTTCTATAGTGTTTGGATCATCATGGATTGATTTTCTAAATCTTCTTATTTCATTCAGGTTTAGGTTTTTTTTTTTATGTTAAGAGGTTGGCCCATATCTACATTCGTGAGATAGTTTGGCTTCATGGTGTACCGGTGTCTATCCTCATAGATCGAGGTTCAGTGTTCACATCTCACTTTTGGAAGACTTTTTAGGAGGAGTTGGGTACCCGAGTTGATCTTAGCATAGGTTATCCCCAGGCCGACGGTCATTCAGATTGGAATATTTAGGTTTTCCAGGATATACTCCATGCTTGTGCTATGGACTTTGACGTCATAAGGAGCAATATCTATCTTTTACAGAGTTGGCGAATAATAATAGCTACCATTCTAGTATTAGGATGGCTTCTTTAGAGGCTTTTATGGTAGGCATTGTCACTCTCTACTCGATTGGTTTGAGGTTTCTGAGATTAGACCTCGAGGTAATGACTTGCTTGAGTCCTTGGATAGAGTTTGGATCATTCAAGATAGACTTCGAGCAGCTTAGAATAGTGATGTCGCCCAAACTATACCTCAAAGATACAATGCAGTCAATGTCAAATTATAGTAACCCAACTAGGTCGGGGTCAATCTCACAGGGAATAGGTCGAACTCGTATCTCAAACTTGTTGAAGTATCCGGAAGTACGGGATAGTAAATGGGGTTTACAGTAATCAACAAAAAGTAACAAGTTGTGAATACTATTGGTTGTAAACAACCTAAAATGAAAACTAGGACTGTGTTTCCCTGGCTTCCCAACTCCATAGATTTCCCATGCTTAGTCCAACTATCTCACCATCACACATGCAGAATTTGAAAAACTAGGTATTACCAGCTGTCTTATGGACTCGTACGTAGATCTCAGCCTTTACCTTGCAAGTCTCGGGGTGTCTCCTTACTAACCCTTGTCATTGATCCTAGTTTAACTATCAACTTGTGGCTCTCAAGTTATTAGACGAGGGTTGCTAGCCTCGAATCACTATTGTAATCCCTTTTTCCCAATCTCTATCTCTCTTGTGAAGACGATCTTGAATATAGGCTAGTTCTTAGAGTTATCCACCACTAAGAAACTAAATAAACTGAGAAATATCACAATACACGACTAAACAATGATCTAGCTAAACCTCATACTTCCTGACTTTGTTATTCTGCCAGGGTTCCCGTAACCCCAGTAGAGAGAATTAGCCACTCATAGTTGCAAGAAAATTACAGATTTCTATAAAGAATTCATAGAATTAATCTCACAATAATGAAGAATGAAACTCAAAGTCTCAAATGAAAAACTAAACTAAAAATCAAAAACACAAGATTTCTAAAATCTAAAGTCTAATCTTGGAATCTAAATATATTTGTAAGAGTATAAAGTGTGTAACCAAATACAAGAGTACCTCAAGGATACTTATAGTTTCTCAAAATAACAAAGGAAACCTAACAAAAAGAAAAAAGGAAAATTAAATTGATGGTGGCTACGCCTCTGGTAACAAGTCGTCAGGACTGATGATGATTCATCGGGTGCTGTCATTGCTCTCTTCTAGGATCAATGATAATGACTCGTGGTCAGACCTCATGAGTCGTTGGTTGCTAATCATTATCACTCCAGTGTTTTTCACCTTTTAGGACTTTTTTTTTCTATTGTCAGAACGACTCCACACTACGAGTTATTGGCTATTGTAACTACTCGTAGTCTTCATACGTTTCCACTAGGACTTCAACTTGTCAACCTTTAAGACTTTTCCTTCATTCCGTAGAATGAATCACACTAAGACTCGCTGTCACTCCTAAAAAGTCATATTTAGCCTCAACTTTGACCCTTCAAATGGCAGCCTTTACTGATATCACCATGACTTGGGCTACGAGTCATTAGGTGACTAAACGTCTCGTAGTCCAATCAACACTTTGATTATTTTCAGAGTTTTTTCATATTTTTTTGATCCATGCCATTTTTAACCTAATTCACCTGCAACACACACAAAACACACATCATATCCGACAAAATGACTCAAGTAAGTGCATATTTTCATACTTTTAAGCATAGAAAGTGCCATGAACCCATGGAACATCAACACCCTCAACTTAGAATGTTCGCATGTCCTCAGGCAACAAAAACAAAACAAAAGAAACACAATGCTTAACCAGGAACAACCTAAGATACCTATGGTAGTCTATCATCCAATTCAGCTCAAAACACCTTAACCCTCCTAATTTTACTTTTAAAAAATCACACTGTATGGATCCAAGTAGAAAAACCACGTGAAACAAAGGAATTAGGCTATGGCATTACATTAACAACAAAAACCATACATATATACAAATTATATTAGCCAAATAAATAAGCAGCTAGCAGCACAACCTTAGTTCTTTCACAATAAAAAAAGTCCTACTCACTCAGAGAAATCATTCATGTTAATATATGGATGGTCACGAGATTCCCACACTCACAAAAAAGCTCCAACAATGTGTACAGAATACCATAAGCTTTCCCTTATTTTCTTACCTTAGTTTTTGGACAGTCTGGTTATGATCACTATAGGACTTTACTTAGCTTGTAAGTACGCTTCACGGCTGGCATGGTATATTTGGAAATTTTATTGACTAAGCCTCCTTGGCACTACAATTACTTCTTCAACCAACTTTTCCTTTTAATCCTCCCTTATTTCTCCCTTTCCATTGTTTTACAACTCATTCGGATTGGGTGTGGTTTCCTTTATTTATTCTCTTTTTTTCTTTTTCAATTTTTCTTTTCTTTTTTGTTCTTTTACCATTCCCAACCATACTTTTTTTTCTCCTATTTACACTTTTATTCATACTTACTTATAATCATGCACCCCTATGATATCCACTCTTATCTTTGGCATTTTCCTGAGCTGGGGTGCAAAATGTCAGAGGAGGACTAGGGTCAAAACAGATTCATTGTCATTAAAAATGGGAAGGTGAAGGTGAAATAAGAAAAATAGTCTCTAGGCTCAAATAATGATCAAGGTATTACTTATTCGTATTTGGTAGGTCATTTGGATGAAAGTGGACTAATTTAAAAAAGGACCTATAATCCTTTCCTAACCGACTATCCTACGACCTAGGCAATACTAACTGGGCAAGTTTTGGATTCCATACACAAAGGGAACGAGGTAGCATCTTACACATACATGGCATAGGATTGCATCACAACCTACCATCTATCTGGATCAAACAGTTGTTAGCTATGATTATTCTGCCACTAATCTTAATGCCATAACGAGATTCACAATGGTTATATGCATATAAATTTCACACAGTTTAAAACCAAATTTTTTGGAAGAGTCTGATTTAAACACAAACAAACAAAATACATTAACTACCTTAGGTACTAATTTTCTCCTAGTAGAACAAAATCATAACACAATATGAGACAAAAACACATCATAACATAATTATTTCCTAGACATGCCAGTTCTATAATCATTTTATGGCCAATGGGAAAAGAATCACGACAACAAAAACTTACAGCGGCTTGATACACCCCCATACCCAACTTAAAGCATATGCACTGTCCCAGTGCATCCAGAATAGAAAAATAGTAAAGAAGGACATACTTGGGTACACTAGGTGTTAGCTCATGATGTCTCAACATGGGGGGACTTGGAATGAGCCACGCCCTCAACAATAATGATCCCAGTGGTGCCCGAGATACTTAAATCAATAGTGGCACCAATGGTGGTCGTTGCGCTCAATTGTGCTTGTGGTGTAGGAGTAGTGCTCCTACTCAAATCAGCTACACCTGCAGCCATCTTATTAATAACATAGGAGCTACCGGCTTCCATCGCCATCTCGTAGACCCTTGTCTGGTGGTCCCGCATAGAATCAATAGTGGCTACCTTGGCCACCTTAATATCACTTCTCTTCTCTTTGTTTTCTTCTTCGGTCTCTCACCACCAGTTTCCCAGTAGCTTTTTCCTTTCTTGTGCCCCAAAAATCTAACACTTCTTCCTTGGGAATCTTTTCAATGATGGGCACAGTAGGGAAGAGTCTGCATGCATGTTTTCTATGGTAGCTCGGAGCGCGGCCAACTCTTTATGTATGCCTACAAAATTTTGGGGACTAAACATCCACCAATTTCTAGCTAATCCGCTACTCTAATCCATCAAATGGGTCTGCATGCCTCTTATCTTACTTTGGATCTCTCTCTTGATCCATGTTTGAACCCCCTCCTTAATATTCTTCACTTTTTGCTCTACTATGCTCAATACTCTAAGCACCTCTATCAAAAATATTTATGGGACTAAAGCATACCTAGCAGAAGCTGGCCTAGAAGTGAATGGTCTCGTCGTAGGAGGTGGGGCCAGGTCTGTAAAGGACCTACTGCATTTGCTGAGGCCTGAGTATTAGACTAGGTAGTCTCAGTGAAGGTGTCACTAATATCAGTAAACCTCAGAGAATCAATATTTTTCCCTCTATCCTGAAATGCCTCCCTGAGTAAAGTGGCCCCTATATTTGTTGCCGTGGAGATAGAGTTAGCAGTATCATATATCAAACCCAAATCTACAGTCCTTCGTACCTAGAAGAGCTGATCAACTCACAAAACCTTTGCCACTCGCTAATCTAGGCATAACTAGGTCAATGGACAAGGGAATGCTAAGACCTTGTCTGTGCTCACCCCCCGGTTATGGATCTCTCAAGATAAGATCTTGGCTACGTCAATCTCGTAGCCCTCCATGATACCCGCAACCAGGGCATCTCTATTTAGACTCAGTATATTGTCCCTATTATGGGACTCCACATATGGACCACAAGCGTCCACCATACCTTTTCTGCAAAGTTTAGACTATCTTTCATAATCCATGACCAAGATCCAACTCTAGAAATTACTCAAGGAGCATACTCCTGCTCTGTAGCAGTAATTCTAGCCATCTTTTGAAAGCGAACAACCTTGTACTCTAAACCAATTTGTTTTATCTCCATTTTCAGTATTTCATCCATGCGATAATCAATCTCAGCAGTATTGGCTAGCACCTGGAAATTTGGCTGATAAGGAGATTTAGAGATGGTCTGTGTGGAGATGCTCACTCGAACACCTCTAACCATTAATGTCATCAATAGTTCACTATCCTTCTACAATCTCCCCTATACATATGACGGCTTAAGCTCTATCAGATAAGTAATATAAAACTTTCAAACCAACATAGGGCTATATTGTCTTGAAGCGCTGGTCGTTAACTCAAAATGGTACCACTGAAATTGGGCCTCAAATCCAGGCATCTCATACATGTATATAGTTCTCATCTTGGGCTCTAAGTAGAACCCCCTATTGTGTCTCTGAGTTCTAGGAGTGATGGCACTGTCTCTCTTATATAACTCCTGTATCTCGGGGTACCCCCACCAGTTAATGATATGTATTGGGGCAAGCTTAATTCATAGTGGTGTATCTTGTGGTAGAGGAGGTGGTATCTATGTTCGGCTATCACTAGAATCTCTTTCCACTTTCTCCTCAATCTCTAACTCCTCACTCATAGATTATGCATTCTCGAACCTACTGTTGCATCATCAGCCTCTTCGTCCTCATCTTCGGAGCCAGACCCCAACTCACCATCCTCTTCAGACTGAAACAGTGAGTGTCGGTGATTGGAAAGAATTTTTCATCCTTGGTCTGGTGGGTGCTAGTGAGTATTCCCCTGGAGCAGCTTTAGCGCCCTAAGGTAATTTCTTCTTTGGCTTCACCTCCCCATTAATTGGGTATTTTTCGACTGACCCACTTGACTCATTTTCAGTGGCCTCATCTTTGAGGTATTGCGAGGAAAAGCGAGACGACTTATAGGGAGTTTGATTCTTGGTAGAATAAGTCTTGGGTTTCATTGGTATCTGTTGAAGCACACACATTAGGTAATCCTAGAAAATGAAGGAAAACAATAAAAATAAACAAGTGTGTTGCAGTAGTTGGGCACCCTACAATTCAGGGTACGACTCATTACCAAAGGTAACAAGTTGTTATGAAACTCATGGGGTGGAACAACTATGTGAAATTGCTTACTAGTCAAGGTAACTGGTCCTCCTAACATGTCATTGTGATAGACAACGACTCATCACAACACTCATTGCCTGACTAGAAAACTTTCCTAAGTTCCTTTCCCTTTCAAGTCACCATGAGTCCACACCACGAGTTTTATAGTGAGACAATGACTCGTAGCATGAGTCATTATATTAACAGAGCCCAAACCCCTTCTTTCACCCATGTTTCTAGTGAGTACGTGTCACGTAATGACTCATTAGGTGACCCCATGAGTCGTTATGAGTCACGTATCTACAATGACTAGGGTGTTTGAAGGATTATGTATTTATTTTCACATTCCCAATGGGTAATTAGACGTCCCTTGGTTTAAAAAAATATAATACACTCATAATTCATCCCAATAACTTTTGCATATATTTCATTTTAGTCCCAATTGATTCATGTGTATCATATTTCTCAAGAATAAGTGGGTTTTCAACATAGGAAGATGAATATTACCAAGGAATCCAAGTGTCTTATACTATGTTGCACATAAAGTTTAATATATATAGCATTTAAAGAATAAAACTTACTTGAAGAGGTTACTTGGATCCTTATAAAAACATGACAGAGATTTACCCTAGTTCTTGAAAAGAGAAACTTTGGGAGATTCTTGTGATTTTGACGATTTAGGATGAATTATGGGTGTATTTTAAGAGTTAATTGAAAATTTTTGGGAATGGATGGAGTCTCAATCGTTTCAAATGGAAATGGAATAAATTAAGGTGACTTTTTTTTTAATTCAACTGATTCAGACCAGGTAGACCCGTTGGGCCTGCAACGTCGGGCCTGAATCCGAGTCTCTATAGCAACTCGTGATGACTAATAATGAGTTGTAGACTCCCTCCGTTGTGACTGAAACCTTACCTAAGTATTCAGTTATAATAACTCAGGGTGATGAGTCGTTGTCGCTGACAAAGACTTGTTCTGAGAGTCGTTATGACTCCAAACAACACTTACTTGTGGGTTGTCCAACACTCCATATCATCATGACTCAGGTGATGAGTTGTTGTCTATCACAATGACTTATGAGGTCCCCGAGGGACATGGCACCAAAAATGTTTTTGGTCTTTTTCTGCAATATCCAACCCTACACATTGAACACACAAGTTACCCTTTAATGTTATAAGTACAAAACATAGGTTGCCTCCCACACAACACTTTATTTAATGTCGCAGCATTACGAGTCTAAGTTGGATAATTAGACTTCACCAACCAGCCCAAGGATTACCTCCCATGAAGTGCCTAATTTATCAACGCGGAAGGACATAATTTCCTTGGTTATTCAGACTTCTCCAAGGTCTATGTTGACACATACTTTCACCTCGTCTGTGTTTCCCATATAGTGCTTGACTCATTGTTTGTTCACCTTGAATGGGGCTTCATCATCACGCTCCAGCTTGATAGCACTATGTGGGAATACCTGAAACACGATGAATGGTCCTTACAACCTAGACTATGACTTGTCGAGAAATAAATGAAGTCTTGAATTATACAACAAGACCAAATCAATCGGCCAAAACACTTCTTTTCAATTTTTTGTCATGATACATCTTCATCCTTTCATTGAACAGAGCATAACTTTCATAAGCATGGAGCCGGAATTCATTCAAATCATTCACTTTGCTCAACCTCACTATAGCTGCATCATGCCACTCTAAATTAAGCTTTTTAACGCCCATAGTTCCTTATGCTAAAGTTTGACTGGAAAGTGACATGCCTTGCCGTACACAAGATGATAGGAAGAGGGACTTATGGAGGTCTTCAAAGCTGTCCAGTATGCCCACAAAGAATCATCCAACTTTCTTGACCAGTCAGTCCTATTGGCATTCACGGTCTTTGCCAATATGACATGATCCCTCTGTTATAGACCTCAACCTGCCCACTTGTCTGAGGATGGTAAGGTGTTTCCACCTTATGCTTCACACCATATTTTTTGTACAAGGCCTTGAAAAGATGATTGCAAAAGTAAGACCCACCATCACTGATAATAGCACATCGAGTGACAAATCAAAAAAATATATTCTTTTTAAAGAACGCAGTGACACTTCGACCGTTATTACTGGAAAGCACAACCACCTCCACCCACTTCAAAACATAGTCGGTTGCTACTAGAATGTAGTTCATACTATAGGAGCTTACAAATAAACCCATAAAGTCAACTCCCTATCTATCAAACAACTCCAACTCCAAGGTAGGTGTCATGAGGAGTTCACGTCATCATGAAATATTTCCTTGATGCTGACAATTATCATAGGATTAAGCATAATCATGAGTATTCTTAAAGATATTAGGCTAATGATATTTATATTGTAGGATCTTGTGCATTGTGCTGGTACCACCATGATGATCCCCAAGTTTTTATGAATGACAAGCCTCAAGATGCTCATCAACTCTATCTCAGGAATACATCTCTAAATAATAGCATCCACACAATTCCAAAAGAGATAAGGTTCATCCCATAAAATTTCCTCACCTCATACATGAAACTCTTTCTCTGCTGGTATTACAAATCTTTCGGAACAACATCACTTATCAAAACTTTTGCAAAATCAGCGAACTAAGGGATTAAGTCTTGAGATGCTGCCAAGACCCACTCATCTGAAAAAGTATCATCTATGTCAGGCTCAAACCCTAATTTCAGCATTTTCTCCTCCTCAAGGCGAGATAATTGCTCAGCAACCCAGTTTTCTGTGCCCTTCTAATCTTGTACCTCAAAGTCAAATTCTTACAATAAGAGTACCCAATGATGTATGGTCTGTATGAACTATGACTTTGTCACTAACAAATAGGATCAAAACTTTTCAAAGAAAAAAACCACCGTAGCAACTCCTGCTCAGTGACGCTATAGTTCTTCTGTGTGGGGTTTAATGACTTACTGGCATAATATAATGGGTAAAGGATTTTCTTATGTCTCTGGCCAAGTACAACACCCAAGGCCACTTTGCTCCTATCTCACATAACCTCAAACAGTAAAGACCAATATGGGGATACAATAATAGGAGTTGAAATTAACTATTCCTTCATGCACTCAAAGGCCTTGAGACATTGAAACACCTTAGGTTTTCACCCTTGGAAAATTTCTGAATTTTTGGCCTCTAGACATCATACGACTTGGGGTACTTTTCGTATGATAGGATACGGTTTAGGTGACCCAGTCGTATATTGTCCAGTGTTGTGTGATTGAGTTTCTGGAATGGGTACAAGTCGTATGCACTACTGGAAATTACCTCTAAGGCAATGAAATTTTTTAGCGACGGTTCCAAAAGTGTCGCTATAGATGGTCTATTGTAACGGTTCCAACTGCTGCTAAAAAAAATTATTCTAATACACCAATTTGTTGTTATAACCATCGCTATTATTGTCAAATCGTTGCAATAGATTGTCATATAGCAACAGTTACTTGAACCGTTGCCATAAATTAAGCTATGGCAACACTAAGTTGGGGGAAAAAAAATTTATTGCCACGCTTTTTTTTTTTTGTTCCCTCCACAATATTTGCAAGGCCGCCTAAAAATTAAGAAACCATATTTCAGCTCTCAATGATTTGCTCCAAAACCCTTTCTCTCAATCAATTTGCTCTCAACCGATTCATTTTCTCTCCAAAACCCTTTCATCAATTCCTCTGACCACTACTACTCCTGTACGTGCTGCTCTGACAAACACATCAGAAAACCATTTTGGAGCTGCTCCGACAACCACTGCTCCTGTGGTGCTCTGGCAACCATTTCGCAGTTGTTGCCGGAAAGTCAGATCGAATGCCACTGCTGCTCCGACTCCAATTTCATTTCTCAGATTTTTACTTCAATTTCTGAGCAACTTTAGGATTTTTTTCTTCAATATGGTGATTTTAAGGTTAGGATTTTCAGCTCTCAAATCCAATCAACACAGGTTTGTCAAAACTCTTGGTAATTTGCTCTATTATAACCTAGTTTTTCCCTCTTTTAATTCATTTGGATTTGCTTCAACATTGTTGTTATTTTTTCTGAACCAAGGCAGATTCTAAATTTAAATTAATGTGCATACTTATTATAATCATATATGAGTGTTGTCAAAATGGGTAAAACATTTCCAATATAAAGCACGCAGTAGTTTGGGTTCGTTGTAAAATTCCAATGATTGCGATTTGTGCCCCTGATTCACTGCTAACAGATCTGGAGGAACTAAACGATAACAGAGTTGATTTGGATATTGTTGAACAGATGGAGCAAGATGGGAATTTGCTTGATGTTGTTTTTATGTTGCTAAAATTGGGTCAGTATATTGACATAATGAAGAAAGTTGAACATGACTTAATTGTGAATATTCGAGGTAAATGTGTTGTTAAGGAAGTTGATGAGGAAATCATAGTCCAATACGTATCCATTTGGTACATTTCGACTAATTTGTGGCAAACTTGGTATTGTAAAGACGTGTAGCTAACTCATTTCTACTATCACACAGGACGGAAGGACGGAAAGACACTGGACAATCAGTTGGAAGTTACTGAAGGGATGTAGTTGTATAGGGGTTACATATCACCATACTTCATCACAAATCAGAAGAATCAGAAATGTGTATGTTTTTGGTTTGCTAATCTTAGTTAAGCTCGCACATGTGGACAGTGAAGCACTTGCTGCTCTTATTTTGAACAAGCTTTATGCTGGAATCAAGGTATGTTGCTGATATATTTTCTCTGCTATTTGTTGTTTAACTTCTCAGTTCGGTGATTATATATTATTGGTGAATGTTTACAGGTTTGCGCCATTAAAGCACCAGGCTTTGGCGAAAATAAGAAAGTCAATTTGCAGTGTGTACAAACTTAAAAGGTTGGAATTAGTCTCTTTCATCACACATTCTGATAAATGTTATATTGCATATCTAATTTCAAACTTACAGTAAAGCTAATCTTCATTCTTTCCATAGTAGTACACTATAATACTTAGTAAGTAGTGACATGTATGAAAGTTATAGCCCATTGTTCGGTGATAAGATATCACAATTATGCAGCATTATGAAGGGGCACCCTTGCTTTCTTAGTATGCAGTGACACGCACCACAGTTATACCCCATTTTTTGGTGGCATGGTATCGCAGATATGCAACATTATGTGGGGTTACCCTTACTTACATGACACAGGCCTACACTAAGAAATTATGGAAGTAGTGTGTATTGGTTTAAGTTTATTTGTAAAATAACTAAAAAGATAGTAAGGGTCAGGTAGATCTCCCTCCTGAAAGATCATGTTGAAGAATTAGTCAGATAAAAAAATTTTGAAAGGATATTCTATTTACATGTTTTGATAATTTTCAGTTTCGTTGTTCTTTTAACTGTGGTCTACCTACATCAAGAGGGCAATGGTACTTGTTGAAACCGGTGCTTGTAGACATGGCGGTGATTCCAGTCTCTTTTGCTATATCATAAGTATTACAAATCTGGTTAAAGGGTTGTTGCTCCTCTCTGCAATGCCGGTGATTTCACTTTTTGCTGTGAAAAAGTTAATAAATTCAGCAACCCTTTTTTCAGTTTAACTCAACCAAACGACCCCTTAATGTTTGCTTGTGCTCTCCAAATTCTCACACATAAAGCGAGAATCAATAGTAGTAATAATTGTAGCGAAAATTCTAAGGCTATGCTAATTTTTTTCTTTTTTCTCTATGAAAATTTATTGTGTAGCAGAGTAATTGGATCCATATCTTAGCGGAAAACCCAGAGGGCTGATGACATGCAACCGGTGCTTGAATCCATGGCAGTGTTTCCAGTCTATCTTGCCATTCGAGAAATGACACGTTATTCATCGACACAGGTGATCGTAGAGTGCGTGTGATTATTTTTAAAGTTGGAAATCATAAAAGGGTGGTTGATTAGATAAATGTGTAGGGCTAGGACTTCCACTTGGCAGTATAGGCTCCAGTCAGTGAGTGTTGTACTACTCCCACATGACAATCTTAAATTAGGGAAAGTGAATAATCATGTAATGTATTAATGTTGGCTTTTAACAGGAATAGTACAATATTCCGTCGTCATCAATTTCGTGAAATCAAAGATACTGCTAAATACTTATATCTTGTCCCTCATCAATTCCCTTGTCTTCCCCTCAAATAGAAAATGAAATATGGCTTTTTAAGAGAAAAGGTGCATCTGGATTTTTGTCATCTTCCACTGCTGAGGAAGTTACTCATGGAATTGGTGATTCTGGTCTTACTGCCATTGTTACAGGTTCTTTATTTAACATTCTTGAATATTACTTTAATTTATATTCCCTTTGGATTTCATGTGGTAAGGCCTGCTTACAATTTATCCCTCTCGAATCCTACTTTTGTGGGATTATACCGGATATGTTGTTTTGTTAATGGTAAAATTGGGTATTGATTTGTATATTTTATTGTTGGTTGGCGGGAAATAGATGTGTGTATTCCTCTTTTTCTTTAAAGCAAAGAAGGTAACATTTTTATTGAGTAAGCTAGGGTATGTAGCAAGCAATTTCACGTAGAATATATGTGGGCTGCTTTTGCTTGCATATGTTTTTTTTTGTCCTAATCAATGCACGAGATTGGCCCTGCCTAGACATGCCAAGAGAGAGCCTAAAGAAAATTGTTGATTGCTCGACAATATTCAATTTCATTAGGTAGTGTGTGTTGGGTGGGGAGAGGGGGAGGTGTGACCTAGCAATCAACGCACCGCAGGTGAAAGCCATAGGAGATTAAAGTTAAAATTCCGGTTGAGACAAAACCACCAACTGATTTTCTCATATTCGGTGAAGTCTCGGTGGACACAGTTACTCAGTGCCTTGGCACCACTATTATATTATAATAAAAAAAAGGCAGCCTGGTGCACTAAAGTTCCCACTATCATTTCTGCCAGAGGTTGTTTCGACGGCTTGAACCTGTGACCTCATGGTCACATGACAACTACTTTACCAATTACTCCAAGGCTTCCCTCATAAGTATATACAAAAAAGTATTGATAGAATTGCAAGGTAAGGCTACGTAAAATAGACCCTTGTGGTCTGACACTTCCCAAGAACCTGTGCATAGCGGAAGCTTTAGTGTACCGAGCTATCCTTTATATAAAAAAGTATGAAGAGAGTGGGTGGTAATCCTTTTCAACCTCATGCATTTATGGAGCTTTTGGAATTCACTGAAAAATTCATCTAAAACTACTATATACGACTTTAATTTGGAATCTTTCAATTATAGTTATTTATGGGTTTTAATAAACTTCAATTGGCACCAGAGAGACATAATTGATAATTTATATCCATTCAGAATCTCCTGATGTACACTGAAAAATAATGAAATATTGAATTCCTTGATGTAGTTATCCAATAATTTCCTATCAAAGATCTGATTACCAATGTTTACTTGGCCCAGCTAATGCAAAATCCAGTAAATGCATAGATTGAACTATTACAGGGGCCGGATACAGCCATATGCAATTGAAGCTATTGTTGTATTATACTATAAAGGCATTCTCCGTCTTCTTGTAGATCAAGTGTGAAGAGGAAAATTCTTGTATTGGTTAATTGATCCTTATATACATTCTTAAGTAAACTCTACTTTATTTTCCGTACTATGGCTTCTAGTGGTTGATGATAAACAGAGGGAGATTGACATTACTACTGTAAGTACGTGTATACAGTTGAGTTTACACTTCAAATCTCTTAGGTAAAGTGTGGTCAGTATCTTTATTTAGAGGCATGAATGTTAAGCATCTAGCAGTATTTGGTCTGCTAATGAACATTCATTTGCAGGAGCGTCAAGTGGTATTGGTTCTGAAACTAGCCGTGTTCTTGCTTTACGTGGAGTTCATGTCATCATAGCTGTTCGGGAATATGACTGCTGGAAAAGATGTTAGAGAAGCAATAGTTAAGGAAACCCCTATTGCTAAAGTTGATACCATTGAGTTAGATCTTAGCTCATAGGCATCAGTGAAGAAATTTTCTACCGAACTTAAATCATCAGGTCGGCCATTGAACCTTTTAATGTAAGTGGCAATAAGAGTTGCAATCACATTCCTGAATACTGCACTTTTACTCCCTATGTGTCTTTCAAATAGCTTTGTTCTTCTACATGAATCCCTTCCATCTTCATATATATATATATGTGTGTGTGTGTGTGTATATATTTATATGTGTGTGTGTGTATATATATATATATCCATGCACATGTCTATTAACATCACCTTTTTCTTTGAAAGTAATAATGCAGGAATCATGGCAACTCCCTTTATGCTTTCAAAAGACAACATTGAGCTGCAATTTGCCACAAATCATCTAGGTATGAACTGTTTGTTAATGTATGTTTCTGGGAGAAGATATTATTGATGTTTGCAGTAGAAGAGAGCCTAAAATAGTTCCATCATATTCTTAATTTTTTTTTTTTTTTTTCAAGCAACAGTTCATTTTGTAAAAGAAAGCATCTAATCGAAATATATCGCCCTTCCCAGTTTTACTGAAATAAAGATTCTGTCCTCTCTTAAAGGAGATCAATAGTTGATTCTCCACACTCTTGTCATCGTAAGCTTCAGTTATAAAATGCACTTGTAAAAGACCACTTGAGACGAATTAACTTGTATATGCAACATTGATACAAGGGAGATAAATCATGATTCTAAAATCACTCTAATTAGAGGACAGTTCCTGTTCTCCTTGTCCATACTTTGTCATCCTACTCTTCAGAAATACAGCATAGAGCGTACGCTTGACAAATATATTAAGATTGGTAGGAAGTTATAGATAGATGATAGGTGGGCAATGTTTCAAAAGTAAACTTTCAGGAGGGACATTCATACTTCCTGTTAATTTCTCTTATCCATAATTCTTCTTCTTTCTTGTGTTTGCTGGTCCTTTTCTTCTAACAAATTTGTTGTTGGATAAGATGAAGAAGACAACACGTAAGACAAAGAGGGAAGGATTGTGAATGTTTTATCTGAGGGTCATCGATTTGCATATAGCGAAGGAATTCAGTTTGACAAAATTAATGACCCCAAAAGGTAATCTTGTTATATTTTGGTGCTGAACTAAATTTTCTTGATTGCAAGAGAAACCTGTGTTTGCTCAAATTCATCACTTGCTCGTTGACTTCAGTGATCACCCTGGAATTTTCACAATTACTGTCTACTAGTTCCAGTTGTTCCATGAGAATGTGTAACATATTTAATATAGATTTTCAAATATTATCATACCAAGATGAGTACTTGCAATTCGTTACAAGTTCTTTGTTGACAATCTCTTTTGTTAATTATGGCGTCCTAAATTCTCTACCAACAGTTTGTATTTCCTTCACGATATGTTTATATTTATTGTTTTCACATCTGTATTTAAACATCAACACGAATCATTTTAGATTATCCCTACTATGTGATCACGTCATCTAACTGATCTTATTGGTTTCCTTAAAGCTTTATAGTTATTCCTTACTATTCTTTAACAAATTGAAGATGACAAGCTTTTGTGCTTAGGATTGAGAATTAGTTGCTGTCTTTTCACTTCAAGTTGCATAGCTGATGCCTTTCAATGATAAATATAGTTGTCCCCTGGAGAATGGATTTTCCAGTGTCTATGTTAATTTGCTATTTTATGTGCAGCTACGGCAACTACGGTGCATATGGTCAATCAAAGCTGGCCAACATACTACGCGCGAATGAGCTTACAAGACGCTTAAAGGTGGTTTCTAAAAAAAAGGATCTTACTTACTGATTCTCATCTGATATTGTAGTGGTTCTTGCATAGTCATGATATCTCTATTCCTAGAGGCAAACACATGTATGTCTTGGGTGTATATTTGGATATTCCTTTTTGCACATCAAGAAGTTCTTGGTTTGCAGTCTGATAATGTGAGGGAAAGCATTTGACTAAGTTGAGTCGTGCACAAACTCTTAGGACATTTGTCTAAAACGAGCACAGGATGTGAGATTCTCATTTTTCAGGTACTAAGTAATATACTTGCTATATTTGTTGTCATTGTCAATTCTATTTTCTTGCCTCTGTTAAAATAGAACTGCATTTGTATATGGATGAATTCCATGTACATTGTATCCGTACTTTTTTGTCAGAATGAAGTATGACTTTTAGCTGATGATGTTTGTGTTTCCACAATTAAAGGGAGCTTCAAATGCCAACGTTGAACAAAATGGAGGTTTAGCAACATTTGTAAAAGATTGCAAAGATGACTAAGCCGTGGATCTTCAAAGACCTTGCAGTGTAATAGTCTGGTAAAGCTCCTTTGAAGCATCAATTGTTTTAGCTTGACCACATCTGTTGTTCAGAATGTGTTTAACACAACAGTAGGTAGGAAGTTTACTTCATTATGCTTATGAGTAGTGCTCTTTGTTGTCCATAAGGAGGGTTTGGACCCCAAACATTATTTTGTATGCAAATAGTATTATGTTTATGTATACTTTCTAATTTGTGATGTGCACATATTGTGTTATAATTTATTATGTATGTAAACAAAAATTTACATTAATACAAGTGACTATTTTATATAAATCATTTCAATTTAATAACATGTGGCAACAATCGCTGTAATAGATCAATAAACCATTGTGTTACCTTATCAAAAAAAAAAAAAATAGATCAATAAACCGTTGCAATAGGTAGTCAAAAAGTGTTGCAACAGAATAACAAAAGCATTGTAATAGATGCTATTACAGTGGTTTAATCTTCTTGTAATAGAATCTATTGCAATGGTTAAATGTTGTTGTAATAGAATCTATTGCAACGGTTAGTAACCGCTGCAATAGATGAAAATTGGCACCCCAATAATAAGTAATGAAATAGTTGTAATAGGTATTCAAAACGCGTTGAAATAGAATAATAAAAGCGTCGCAATAGATGTTGCAACAGTTTAATGTCGTTGCAATAGCTTCTATTGCAATGGTTAGTAACTGTTGTGATAGGTAAAAATAAGCATCTCAATAAGTCAAAAATTAACCATCGCCATAGGTCAAGCTATGGCTACAGTTGTCAGACAACCGTTGTCTACCATAGCTTGACCTATGGAGACGGTTCAGACAACCATCGCATGAACCGTCTCCATACACTTATCGCAACGTCCACCTATAGGACGTTTCCTGAACCATTTCGGTAGAGCTATGACAACGGTTTTTCTATCTATTGCAATGGTTTTGGAATCGTCACCAAAGGGGTAATTTCTAGTAGTGATGGTTGGTGATGGGTCATTAGTTTAGGTTTTCCTTCACTTAATCTGAAACTTAGTAACTTACATGGATCTAAGTACGAGTGGCTCACCATGAGTCGTGAGGATAGGGTACGAGTCGTATAGTCCAACTCGTATGTTAGACAGTGTTCAACCCCTTATGACTCTACCTAGGGTATGATTTCATGGTACTAATTATACGGTTGGGTATGGTTTGGCTTGGGTGGTTTTATGCTGGATAGTGTTGGGGTCTAGGGGGAGGCCTTGGGTATGAGTGGTGGGTACTACTCGTATGGTAGGGTATGATTAGTATGGGGTTGTCGTACCATCCTATAAGTATTTTAAGCAGTTTAAGTTGGGGGTAATCTGAGTATTTTTCTTCTTAACCTCTTAATGCCCCATGACTTATAACACTCCTGGGATATTATTTAACCTATTTGCAATCACTCAAACTCTCTTAAACACTATCAAATTCTCCCAAGGCTCTTTGGTCAAGGAAGTCTATGGTTTCATCAATAGGATCAATTTGGGACTTACAAGGGTGATTTCTCTATGTCATCTTTGTAATCTAAGGCATGTTACTCCTCCCTCATTGTTAGTTTCAACTAAAGGTATGTTTTATGAAGTGTTTTCATGGTATAATTATTGTATGGTTTTTGGTATTAAAATATTTATAATGGGGTTTTTGGTGATAAATACTTAGTTATGGTTTTCCTATGTTTTAATTATAGATTTACATGTTTTAATGGTGGTTTGGACATTTGGTTGCATTGGAATGGTTAATTGGTACTTGTTATTGGTTTTGGAAACACTATTGTAACGCCCCGCAATTCGGGCTACAATATAGACCATGATTTCGATGCGTTGCTAATCCCGAAGCCATAAAATCCTATGCCAATACGACATGTTAATTATTATGTAGCATGTGAATCCGCTCAAGCTTGAATTTAGACCATAGAGGTCCTTCAACTCAAGGACGAGTTGGAACTATTTCGATCGACTAAGTTTTCGTGGACGTTGTAAA